>NC_140947.1:132479729-132802229 GCF_014529385.1 Adiantum capillus-veneris
GACTATTTACAAGTATGTGAAGAATCTTTGAGTCTGAAAGAAGATGCTTGTAATGATGCGATAATTGCATAGGATACTATAGACATATCATATGATACATATGAGTATGAGCAAGAGCCTCAGTGTATTGCAAAATATGTGAGTGCATATGATGATGATGCAAAGCAGGATGAAGATGATGTTATTTGTGAGTTCGTCTGTTGTGCGGAATGCATGCCCGGTGCAGTATGCGGTGCAGTGCATGCATGAAGGGGAAGAAGGAGAAGGAGTGTAAGGTGTGTGGGTGGAGCAACACTCAAAGTGAGTTGCCCCTTATTCTTTGTATATGTATAAAGCAATAAGGTGGTCAGTGGGCGGGCGCCCATAGCTTGGGCAGTCGGGCAAGACACAAAGGTCTTTACCTTATCATTATTGATATTTTCCTATGTACTTTGTATGTGTATAATTTGACATAAATGATACCCCTACTAACGAGAATGCCTATTTAGTCAGAGGGTGTGTAGATATTATAGAGCGACGATGGGTTTCCAAATGACACATGTATTTTTGAAGAAATTCTAATAGAGGACTTGTGGATATATAAGTCTATATGTAGGGATTATGCTCCAGGACCAAGGAGCATAGGAGAAGGTATCAAGGGAGATTCTACCCCTATGCTTTGTGTAGAGTTGTTCAAGGCAAGAATTTATATTTTTTTGGTAGACAACGATAATGTTCATGTAAGAAACTAGGCAACTAGGCTCTCTTGGATCCTCCTCCCAACCTCCCTTTATAGGTGGGCTCCTAGCCCCTTGCCCTAGACGGATCCCCTCTCCACACTGCCTAGCCCGGGCCCGTGGCTGTAGTCCTTGCCTAGCCTAGTTTTGGAGTGAGAAGGATCCCTCTTTTGAACATGGCTCCACACTTTGGAATATGTTTCATCTTGCTCATATTTGCCCTTGAGAGGATCTAAAAATTCACTACGAAGTTCCGTGAACAATAGCGAATTGATCTCTGGCATTCGACTGAGAGCATCTGCCACTATATTGTATCGGCCTTTGCGATACCTTAACTTGGCGTCATATTCCAGAAGGATCTCAACCCACTTGGCTTTGTGACCCTTTAAATCTGTTTGTTGTGTAAACCATTTGATGCTTTCATGGTCAAACACAATCTCGAACTGAGCACCATACAAATAGTGACGCCATGTCTTTAAGGCAGACACTATTGCATAGAGTTCACGATCGTAAGCAGAGTAATTCTGCTGAGCTGCATCCAGCTTCTTACTTTCAAATGCAATTGGCCGTCCGTCTTGTAACAGGACTGCTCCAATAGCACAGTCACTGGCATCCGTTTCCAAAACGAATGGTTTCAAAGGATCGACAATAGCTAGTATATGAGCTGTAGCTAATGCATCCTTGAGTGTTTCAAAACTGTGCTGTTGAGCGGAACCCCACCGAAAAGACTTACCTTTGCCTTTTAGTTGGTCCGTCATAGGTACAGCAAGGTGAGCATAGTTTTTAACGAACCTTCGGTAAAAAACCTGCAAAGCCTAAAAAGATATGTAATTCTTTCAGATTTTTAGGAGGTGGCCATTGCCGGATGGTATCCACTTTGGATTGATCCATGTATAGGCCATTAGCTGAAATGACATGCCCTAAATAATGAATTTCTTCTTTGAGAAAATCACATTTAGATTCCTTGGCATATAACTTGTTTGCTCGTAACAACTCAAACACCTGCCTGAGATGTTGTAATTGCTCTTCTTCAGAAGCACTATAAACTAGAATGTCATCGAGGAACACAATGACAAATTTGCCCAGATATGATTTCAAGACACTATCCATAAGTGTCATGAATGTTGCGGGTGCATTGGTTAACCCAAAGGGCATCACCAAAACTCATAATGTCCAAACCGTGTTCGGAATGCCGTCTTAGGTACATTAGTAAGCCGAATACGGACTTGGTGATATCCTGACCGCAAATCAATTTTTGAAAAAATTCGTTTATGCGTTAACTTGTCAAATAACTCATCGACCCTTGGCAATGGGTATTTGTTCTTAATTGTCACCGCATTTAAGCCTCGGTAGTCTACGCACATGCGCATACTGTCGTCCTTTTTCTTCACCAAAAGTATAGGCGAAGCCCATGGTGAAGAACTGGGTTGTATAAACCCTCTGCTAAGGTAGTTAGCAAGCTGACGTTCCACTTCAGGAGCCTCAGAGTAACTCATATGGTATGGTGGTTTACTAACAGGCTTACAGCCTGCAGCCACGTCAATGCCATGTTGCACTGAACGTGTCGGCGGTAAACCTGATGGTAAATCATTAGGAAAATCATCTTGAAATTCCTTTAACAATTTTTGTAACTGATTAGCAACTTTTGCTTGTGTAGAATTAGAAATTGGTGGAATAGAGGAGAGAGAAGCATGCGGCGTTGAGGAATGTTCAACAGACTCAAGATTGGAAAGAAAATGAGACAGTGAGTAACACAAGAAAACCTGGTCTATTTCATTATCAGAAACGAGCTGCATCAGCTCAGCAGTACAAATCAGTGGTGATGATTGTGCGCCATGGGAATCAAACATCAAACTGTTGTGCTCGTAGCTACGCTTCAGTGATGGACCTAGGCTATGCAACCACTCTCTACCAAGAACCACATCAGCCCTTTCCATGTTCATAACTTGAAAATCCAAACAAGTAGAGTACCCTTGTACCTCCAATGGAACAGCTCGGCATTGAGTATCCCATATTTCACTATCATGTCCATTCATCATTGCTACCTTGTAGCGGTGGGTACTCGGAGTTTGAGGCAGTTTGAGTTTTTTCACCAATCCATAGTTGATGAAATTGTGCGTAGCACCGTCATCTACCAAGATGCACACCTTGTGCCCGTGCAGATATCTGTGCATACGTACTAACTCATGTGGTCCAAAGGTCTGTTGCCACATGGAAGCTGTGAGATAGCATTCATGCACCACCTCAGTGTGTGTTACTTCTACTGTAGAGAACTTTGAGGAAGACTCGAGAGGCAGTAGCTGCACCGTGTGCACTACTTTCCCCTTCCCCTGGGCAGCAGATTTCCCCTTGGGGCAATCCTTTTTGCCATGGCCTCTTCCTAAGCATTGAAAACATAGCTTCTCTTTCTTGGACTTATTAGAATCCTCAAGAGAGAGAGGACCCCTAGACCCCTTGGGTTTTTTAGATGCCTCTGAATTAGCAACTATAAATTTTCTTTTATTGTGCCCGTACTTAGTGCGTGTATGTGTATTAGCAGGCACGTGAGTTTTATGTGTTTTCTTATCATCAGGGTCATCATGAATATGTGCTTTCACTATGGCTTCCTCAAGTGTTTTAGGGTCTTGTGTCTTGACATACTTCTTAAGTTCTGGAGTCAGACCTCGTATGAACCCTCGTACTTGCTGAAAGGTATCCAAGCCTTCCAACTTGAGGATGACGTCCCGATAGTGAGAGATATATTCAAGGAGTGAGGGATATTGGCGCATGGAACATGTGTCCCAGTCGGTCCAATTCCGATCTGCCTCATTTCTAGGCAAAAACTCCTTGCTGAACATTGTTTCAAAGGCTGCCCAACTCTGTGGTATGATGTTCTTCTCCTTGAGAGACATCCACCATTTGTAGGCCTTGCCTTCCAGAGTTAAGCTAGTTTGCAGAGCTCTTACTGCATCCGGAGTACGCCGTAAGGCGTGAATTCCATCCCATTTACTGAGAAAGATGTTCATTGCATCCTTATTGTGGTCCCGGTCTTCGCCTTTGAAAATTGGTGGTTTGAAATTCTTCAACAAATCATCTACCTCTTTGGCAGTGAGAGTATGCAGTGTTTCATTAATTGGGCCTTGCCCTTGTGTTCCAACGTGCTCATGCATGTGAGTGTCAGCCGGACCCTTGGTCTGCTGTTGCAGCAATTGAATGACTAAAGTAGAAAGTTTAGTAACATTTTCATTTAAAGCCTTAAAATTTTCGTCCATGACTGTCATGCGTGTCTGAAGTGCACGAAATTCCTGAATATCGAGCAATTCATAAGTATCTTCTCCTGCCGTAGCGTCGCAGGTACTCTCCTTGAGAGTATCCGGCCGCGAGCCATCATTGGCAGGGTCGGGAATACTTTGCTCAAAATCGAATGTCATGTTGATATCCGAATCCATGGCTACACAGTGCAGTGTAAGAAGTACTCAGAAAAAATACCTGATGTCGGTCGCCCTTGCAAAGTATAGCTACTCCGTGTCATAGCAGTGAATCGTCGTGGTAACTCCGCTTTGATTTCCAAAAAATACTCCCGTAGTCGTAGTTTGCACTGTAGCTGATAATGAGCCATGCTAATTTCGTTAGTCGTCAAGGCTTTGAGCAATCCGTAACTCCGTGATGTTGGATACTGTTTGAAAACTTACAGTTGCCGTTGACAAGCTTGACGCCCTTCGGCGAAGCTATGGTTACCGTGTATGGTTGACTCGGATGGTGCTTTGAAGTCATTGCGAAAACGTAGTAGGTACTGTAATTTCTGCAGGCGGACCTTGGGAAGGTCGTAGTGAGATTAGCTTGGTTGAACTGCTCGGCTTGCTTCACTGGAAGCTTACCGGCACTTGCTTATGCCGCCCCCTTCGTGGGAGGAGCCGTATACTATGGCCAAGGTTCAATTCAATAGCCCAAGGCCATTTTAAATGTGAAATCTCAAGTTTTTCAAGCGCAGGCAGCGAGCAGGTTTCGACGAAGGTGATGATGATGACCTTGTAGCTTGCACAGGCCGGCTATGGCCACGAGGGGCTGGCTCAAGCCTTGCATACGGAGGGCGCTCCCTTCAAGCCTAACTCCCCCCGATTTCATGCACCACATAGTGGTTTCGCAAAACAGGAAGAACTGCCCGATTTGGCAAGTAGCCCGGCTAAAATTGGAAAAGGGCTTAAAAAGCAACGGTTCTCACAAAAGGGGCATGCTTTTAGGGGCCAAAGATGACCACGCCTAGAGAGAGGGTGGAAGAGAGTCCCAAGCTCTGATACCAGTGTAAGAAACTAGGCTCTCTTGGATCCTCCTCCCAACCTCCCTTTATAGGTGGGCTCCTAGCCCCTTGCCCTAGACGGATCCCCTGTCCACACTGCCTAGACCGGCTCGTGGCCGTAGTCCTTGCCTAGCCTAGTTCTTAGGGTACAAGACCCGTGTCCTGACAGTTCAGGATTCTACCATTGTAGAGGGTGTTGTTGAGTTTCCATGTGTTGATGTTGATGTGATGGTGTGGGAATGGATGTCCAATTGGTGCATGGACGTTTCAAAGTTATAGGAGGTGAAGATGGTGAGCCACTTATTTACCTATGTTGCAAGGAAGAAATTTTTTAGGCAAATTGCTAGCTTCCTCAGGGGATGTGCAAGATATGATTTCTTTGCGGTTTTTTAATATTGTTGATTGTGTTAGGGATTTTATGGTTGCCAGCAGAATGGAGTAATTACTTGCTCTTATCTGCATGTAAATAGACAGGTTCTGTTGCCAATTATCGATGGGGTTTGTATGCTTTCTTTAGATTGAGGACATGATTTTGTGCATTCTACGGATTACAACTGCTATGTGTTGGGTATGAATTTTGAGCCAAGTGGATCCAAAGATTTCAAAATGCAAATTCAACATGGTTGTATGATATTGGGGCCACAAACTATGGTGTTAGGTTAAGCGAAGTATATAGAACTTGCATACATTATAGCTATGTGATGTGGTATAGGCCAAAAGGGGGGGTTTTATGTAGCTCAAGAGTTTGGGAAGATTGTCCTTATTCCATTTGACCTAGGAGGGTGCTAGCAAGAAGTTTATGGATTGGGTCAGGTTGACAACACATTTGACACGATAAGGGATTCATTGGTTATTGGGTGCATGTGCTTGGTTGACTACAAACTGTTAAGCTTTCTCTATGATCCTAGAGAATATTATGTTTGCATGAAGTCAAGATTGGGTATTTACTGCTAGCCATGTACACAACGTGGAAAAGAATGGCTACTTACTTACAACATGTATAAAGGGGGCATTGTTTGGGCATGCAAAATTTTGTGCAAATAGGTTCCATTGCACTTGGCACATTCTAAAGGATGTGCACGTCTAGAGAGGGGGTGGATGTTGTGCAGACATGGTGATAAAAGTAGTCATTTGAATCTTTTAAAGCATTTTTTCCAAATTGGTGCAGATCGGTGCTTGGATGTGTTTGCTAGATTGGATTGCAAATGGTTGGTTGGATGGATTTTATGCAAGAAACATCGTTAAGAAGGTGGGTTTCAATTTTACGATCAAGTGGGATATTTTGCGACTTCAATCACATTCAAAACGGGCTTGTTGACCTAGTTAGCACCATTCAAAACAGGCTTCAATCACATTCAGAATAGGCTTGTTTACGAACTAGTTGGAACTTAGCACCATTCTTGGCTTTTCGAGGGTTTGGATCCCTAATCCGATTGTAATAGAAACATGGCCTCATGCCTCTTATGGTGTGATAGCCACGTGATTATGGTTATCATGGTCTTTTTGCTCCCTTGTGCTACTGGCCATGGTTATGGTTGTATGACATGGTTTACTGTTTACATTTAAGAACAATGCTGGTTTATGATATGGTTATTATCATATGCATCCTGATTATGGTTTCCAGGTCTTTGTCTCGTCTTTGGTTATGCTCTATGCACTTCTTTCGTTTACTTTTCAGTCCCATGTTTACAATATGATGATGGTTTCAAATTAGCTTGTTTATGGCTGTACACATGGTCATGGTTTCCAATCGGGCATTGTGTAATGCTATGGTTGTGTTTTTTCAATTCAATAAGGTTATGATTATTAATATGGTTATGTTCTATGATATTGTCATGGTTTGCGATATGATCATGGTTTTTGATTTGGCAGTGCCACATTATGATTGGTTTACTTTACATTCCCATGTTTACAATGTGGTTTTGGTTTCCACTTTGGTAGTGTAGCATTATGGTTATGGTCTTATCACCTTGCATGGGTATGCTACTTTATTCGGCAATGCAATGTTGGATTGGTTTGCAAACCACTTACCCTAAACTAGTATTGTGCAAACTCCTCTGAGTGCCTTCTTTTATAACTTTTTGCTTGAACAGACCATATTTGTACCAAAGCCTATAAGCTTTGGCTAGCAAATTCAGCCAATTCCATGGGATCCAAGAGATACTACCCATAAACATCATCAATGCCCACACCTGATAGTGTGTCTCAAACTAGTAAGGAATACATGTACTTCTTCGGTTTACTTTCTGGTTCCATGTTTGCAATATGATTATGGTTTCCAATTCATCTTGTTTATGGATGCACACATGGTTATGGTTTCCAATCGGGAATTTTGTAACGCTCTGATTTTGGTTTTCCAATCCAGTAAGGTTATGTATCGACATGGTTATGGTCTATGATATTGTCATGGTTTGCAATACGATTATGGTTTCTGATTTGGTAGTACCATGTTACGATAATGGTTTCCAATTCATCACTTCTTTGCTTTACTTTTTACTCTTGTGTTTTATAATATGGTTATCGTTTCCACTTTGACAGTGTAGCGTTATGTCTACGGTCTTATCATCAGCATGGTTATGATAATTTATTAGGAAATGCAAAGTTGGAATGGTCTACAAACCACTTAAGCTTAAACTAGTTTTCTATAGTGTTAGACAGGGGGAACTAGAACCTAGGAGTCCACCTCCCAACCACCCACTATATAGCATGGCTCCCAGCCCTTTGCCCTAGTTGGACTCCCTTTCCACACTGCCTAGCCTGGCCTTGCCCTTGTCTAGTCCGGCCTTGCCGTTAGCCTGGCATTACTCCCCCATTAAAGAAGAGTTTTCGTCCTCGAAAACAAAAGTGGGGAACTTATTCTTAAGAACACTAATGTTTTCCCAAGTCGCACCTTCCTTAGGTCGATCTTTCCACTTGATTAAGGCTTGTTGACGTACATGGTGACACGTACGTAAAGCAAACTCGAGAATAGGTAAGTATTCTTCCCAGTCTGACTGTTTTTTGCTGACGTTGTGAGCGGGATGGAAACACACACAATGCCTCTAAAATCATCCGACACACACTCTTGGGATGATACACACACACACACACACACACACACACACACACACACACACACACACACACACACACACACACACACACACTATGGGGCACAATTCGGCTTACATAACCCACTTGGCTGAGACAGGGAACACACCGATGGAGTGAGAGGAGAGAGACTACCCATTTGCCCACTCAACACAGAGAGACACACACGCACACACCCAAAAAACTCAGCTCAAAGAGGAGGATCTCTGATGTTTAGATACAATTGAGCTTGGGCCAACACCAATGGGGCAAATAGCTCACACAATATGGGTGAAATATGCCAGATACAATCACAAATTGGAGTAGAGACTTCGCTCACAAACATAAACTCACACAGCCAAAACAGAAGAAAAACAATGAGGAATTTGGCAAAATGGATAGTGTCATTGCGTACGGAATGGCTCAAAACCCCAGTCTACAATGTCAAAGTGCTCAAATCCGACCTCGGCTGAACAGTTTATGGCCAAAACAGGCTCCAAAAACAACAAAAACTCACTTGCGGCTGTTCCTCCTCTTCTCTCCACGTTTTTTCTGGTCTTATCTCAGGTTTTTCAGTTCCCACACTTAGCTTTATTACTTGGGAACCTTTGGAATTTTAGTTGACCTCAAACGGATCCCGAACATGCCAAAAAGTGGCCTCGCAGTGCATAGTTGTCACCCTGCTGCATCCATCCGCACACCTGGCACTCAACTTTTTCCAATAATGCATCCCGCAATCACGTGAAGTGGACCCCAAATAAAATTCTCATGATGATATTTTTGCATAATTATCACAAGAAAACACCCACGTTGTGTCCGTACTTATCCACGTGCAAAGATTAACCCCATTCGACCTCCTGATGCCACTAGATGCCATCTGACGCATCTGCTTACCTCATGTCATCGGCCCGTGGATAGCTTCCTCGAGAAGTTTTACATGCTACCAACTCCTCATTATTATAGAAAAAACACACTGGTACTGATGATAGTGAAAATTGATGCACTATGTACATCCTGTTCTACCTATACACATGTGGGCCCCACGTAACCACTTGGCTCTGGAAAATGGGCAATCCTTTATTCGATGCACCATGCATGTGTATATACATATGTGCAATCCCTTGCTCCAAAAAAATCCTAACATAGTTT
The DNA here is from genome assembly GCF_014529385.1 of Adiantum capillus-veneris. Taxonomy (NCBI): domain Eukaryota; kingdom Viridiplantae; phylum Streptophyta; class Polypodiopsida; order Polypodiales; family Pteridaceae; genus Adiantum; species Adiantum capillus-veneris. The sequence continues at coordinate 132,488,940 of NC_140947.1, forward strand.
GCCCATCCCCTAGCCTGCTAGATCATTCATGATCAGCAGCAGCAAAAAGAGATATGAGACTCGCAGCATCACAAGTCTCCTCATCCCTCACTAACATTACTTGCTCCACAGACAACTCATCTTGCTCCACCATCATTAACCTGTCATAGATATAATTTAAGACGCAATTCATTTACCCTTGACTTATGTAAAATCCCATCCAGGTTATCCAACTGATATGTACCATTCGGAAAACACTCCACTACCTTGAAAGGGCCTTCCCACTTAATTTGAAACTTCTTTTGGAAGGTGTTGTCCATCTTACTGTTGGCACAAAACCAAGTCATGCTTCTTGATACCCTTACTTTTGACCTTTTCATTTATCTTTTCTAAAGCCTTATCCTGCATCTGCCCATAATGTTCCAATGCTCTCATCCTATCCAGCTGAACCTCTTGTAATTGTAAGAGCCTCTCTTTGAATGCATCACTAGGCTGCCCAAGAAACTTTTCTAACATCTTGACCGCAGGCAACTCTACTTCCATAGGCAATAGTGCTTCCTATTCATATACCAGATGAAATGGAGTAAACTCTGTACCTGTCTTCACCGAAGTATGGTAAGCCCATAATGCACTAGGCAATTCCAAATCCCAATTCTTTCCTTGGTGCTCTCTCACTTTTGAAAGAATTTGTACCAACTCACCATTGAATCTTTCATTTAAGCCATTACATTATGGGTAATAAGGAGTGGTATGCTGGTGCCTAATCTTCATCTTCATGCATAAGAAGTCTAGCAGTTTAGCTCTAAATCCTGGCCCCTTATCTGAAAGTAGCTCCAATGGCACCCCAAACCTGCAACATATTTCATCATACACAAATTTTGCCACATCCTTTGTAGTGATTTGTTTTACTGCTATAGCCTCTGTCCATCTAGAGAGATAGTCTACTGCAGTCAAAATATAGCTCTTGCCCCTGTTTGTGATAGGTAGCGGGCCTATTGCATCAATCCCCCACTTTTCAAACACATCAAACTCCATAATGTTTTTTCGTAGCTCTGGATTCAACACCCTCTTCCTAAATGCTTGACACCTATTGCAAGACCTACACCAATGGTTGAACATCCTTGTGCAAACTAAGCCATTCATACCCTTCTTGTAAGATCTTATGCAAGGTGATCTTTAGAGCAAAATGTCCACCACATGCACCTTCATGATTCTCTTCCAACACTCTATAAAGCCCCTCCCGCCAAGGTACACGTCTCAACACGAGATCAGCCCCTTTCATGTATAAGACATCACCAATCAATTTGTACCTGTATGCTCTACGCACAAAACCATACTTCTTAGACTTCTGAATGTCTTTCGGAATGATGCCTGTTAGCAAAAACTCCTCTTCTTGAGCCAAACTTTCTCGGCCATGATAAAGAGGTAAATTGGTCCTCAACACAAATAGCTCCCGAATCATGCTTTGAGCTGCTTCATGTACTTCTCCATTTAGAGCCCGTTCAATGTGTTTGATGCTCCATGCTTCAAGATTTTTTAACAGGCCTTTAATTTTGAAACACATTTCCTTCAATGAGGTGTTCTTGCTCTTCCACACACCTAGCACTTGCTTCACAACTAACAAGGCATCACCTTTTATGCTCAACCTTCTAATCCCATGCTTCAAACAGATGTGTAATCCGGCTTCCAAAGTAGCATATTCAGCCTCATTGTTACTATGAGAATCCAACTTGAACCCTCTCTTGTATACTAGCTTCCCCTCTGGATCATAAAGTGCTATACCCCCTGAAGCTGCATCATGGCTCTTTCTGTATGAGCCATCAAAGAACAGCACATGTGCATTGCTGATCTATGGCACTTCTTCAACTACCCTTTTCACCACCTCTTCCTTAACAAGAAGAGGTTTATCCTTGTAGGTCAACAAATTGGCTAGGGTAGCTCTTGTACTGTCTTCAACTAAAAAAGAGAACTCAAACTCTTGCAGCTCAATCACCCATTCCTTCACCACATTTGACATGTTAGTGCCATTAATTAACTGTGCCAAAAAGACGTAACTCGTCAAGAAAACAAAAGGCCGTGGTAGCAAGTAATGACGAAATCGTCGACATGCAAATATTACAATGGCCATCACTAACTCTACTTCTGAGAATTTTTTCTCTGCTACCAACTTCACTCGGCTTGCACAATACACTGGCCTCATATAATGGCTGCCCTTCCCCTTTTGCAAGCATGGCTCCAATGGCATCATCCCCTACTGATGGATTTACATAAAACACTTGCTCCCAATCAGGAGCCTGCATGGTTAACAACCCCCCTAACACCTCTTTCACCTCTTGAAACACTTCTTCACGCTTGTCATCCCATTGCAATGGATCATGCTTTTCCACTTGTTGTAATGGATAAAGGAGCTATGAAGACAATGGAATAAACCGCGCCATGTCCTTTACTTTGTGTATAAATGTTGCCAATTGGTTTGTACTCGTAGGTGATGGAAGAAGAATAATAGATTTAACCTTGTCTGGATCAGCCTCAATGCCATTTTCTGACACCATGTGGCCCAATAACTTCACCCTTGGTTGTGTAGATGAAATTTCTTTGGATTTAGTTGTTCTCCACATTCATCATATCGAGCCAATACCATCTGCAGATTGTCATGGTGTTCAGCCCTACTGCTGTAGACACAGAAGTCATCCATAAAAGCTTTAACACAACTACCAGTGAATGGTGCCAATACCCAATTTTCTCTCTCTTGATAGAAGGATCGTCCATTGCCAACCCAAATGGCAATACCGTGTAGCAATAACAGCCCCATGGAATAATGAAAGTTGTCTTTGTTCGGTCTTTAAGAGCTATCTTCAATTGAAAATAGCCTGAAAAACCATCACACACACTGTACACCTGCAGCTGAATCCAAGATTTGATCGATGAATGAAAGAGGACATGGGTTCTTCTTAGTGGCTGCATTTAAGGGTTTAAAATATACACAAAATCTCCACTTTCCATCCTTCTTTGGCCTGACTACTACTGGACTCACCCATTCTGTGGTTTCCACTGGGACTATGAACCCTGCCTTCAGTAACTTGTCCACCTCTTCCCGCAAGGCTTCCATCTGCTCTTGATCCATCCTTCTTAGCCTTTGCCGCACTGGCTTAGCACCTTCTTTTAGCTCTATATGGATCTCTACTCCTTTGAACCCTCTAATCTCTTCATATAAAGTAATGAACAAATCAGGAAAACTAGCCAGCATGTGAAAATATATCTCCTTCTCCGTAGCTGAGAGGTCTCCACTGATCATTTGTGTCATCAATTCCTGCTTCTTTGACAATTCAACCTTGGTTTGCATCAGCCTTTCAATCACTTCATAAGGCCCTTCACTTTCATCTTCAACCTCATTTGCAAATGCAACTAAACCAGACTCCTGGATTCCTTTGTCCATCAAAAGAAATGCAACATCAACATCCTCATCACTGTTGGTAGTACTATCACTGTCCTCATCAGTCACTGTGGAATAGTCTTCATCACTAGACTCATCTTCATCTTCATAAAGCTCTTCCAATTGTTTCCTTGTGTCCATATTATATAGCTTCTTGACACCTGTCTTTCTATAGAGGCTAATTGTACCACGTCTCCAATCTTGAACAGCTCCCACTGCACGTAACCATGGTCTACCTAGTATAATAGGATATGCTCCCAACCCCGCTGGCATCACATGAAAATCAACCATCGCCTTTGGATCATACGCGTCCACTTCTAAGCTCTTTACAACACCCAAACATTTTACTTTTTGATGGTTTGCCAGTCTGATTCGAAAACCTGACACCCTAGTCACTGTAAGACCCATCTTCTCAACGCATGAGTGTGTTATGACACATCTTTGGGCTCCACCATCCACATAACCTTGTCCCATATTTTTTCTTTTGTGCCACACATCTACTATTGGACAAATGTCTGGTAGCTCATCCATTGCCAACACCTTTACTGAACCTCTCTCTAGTTCTTCCTCCATCAGGTTAACCATCCTCTTCCACTGTCACTTTACCTTAGGTACCATCTCTATAAGCTATCCAAAAGTAACATCTGCTTTTCTGCTTGTCAGATCGTCCTTCAAGTCATAGCTTCATTTCCCATCCTCTAGTGGAAAATCTGAAACATGAAACTTGCGACAAGCCCTTCTTTTCCTCTTGGCCTTGACATCCTCGCCTTCATGGCTCTTTCCCTTCTTCTTACTAGGACCTGGAATACTTCTTCCTTCCTTGTCCTCTATGGTCCTCTTCCCATTAGGAATCACTAATGTATCCTCTAGCTTTGATGCCTTCTCCAAGGTAACCGCACTTATCACTTTTGTCTTTCCCTTTTCCTCTTGGGTTTATCCACTGGTTCCTTCTTCTCCCTTAATTTCGATGCCATAATCATTTGACCTAGTTAGCACCTGTCTTGGAAATGGATACATGTCTCCCTCCATCCTTGGTGGCTTATCACATTGCGAGCTGATGTGTCCCAACTCTCCACAATTTTAACATGTGGCCATCTGCCTCCAAAATCTACCATTGCATTGTCCAACACCATTCTTGGGCCTTTCTTCACCTCGTGGCTGATTTGCAAACCTCCCTCAACCTCGATTATTTCCCACATTACCTAGCATGTTTAGGCTGAGATTCTTCATTAAATCTACCACTTGCCTCATGTATTGCCTTAGCCCATCATCTTGTACTGCTGTAGTGACCACTGCTGGCATAACTTGAGGAGTAACAAAAACCACTGGTTCATGATGAACCCTTGGCATGCGACCTTGTAAAGAGTCCATAGGCTGAAACTCAGACCTCCTGGGCAAAGACTCCACCCCTAGCTGGCTCATTTTCCTCAACTACCACTCTTTGTTCCCAGCCACCTCCAATGCATCTTCATATGTTCTAGGCTTCTTTAGCTCCACTCCCAAAGTATATTCTCTCAAATACCAGCCAAGAACCTATCCTTATTCATCATGTCAGGTGGAGGTACCTGTGGTGATAAGGCCTTGCACATCCTTTCCTATGCCAATGAAAACTTACGTATGTACGCATCTACTGGCTCAGCTTCCTTTGACACCAAACCCTGTACTTCTTGCCACACTTTGTCACGATATTCTGTCTTCACAAACTCCACTCCCAACTCAATCTTACAGGTGGATCAACCACATGCAAATCCTCTTCAAATGCTTTGGACCAAACTTGTGCATCACTCTTCAAACAGATTTGGAGAAGACGTAACATTTGTGCAGGATCGTGAATCTGGTTGCTAATGCAGGCAACCTCTATCTTTTCCAAAAAGTCTTCCACATCTTCATTACTTCTTCCATGAAACTCCGGATAAGAGAAAGCCATGGCTACCCAAGTTATGATGTTTTGAGAACCCCTTCGAACACATGTGCAAGAACTTAAAAATTTTGACTGACTCAATCCCTAGAAACTTCAATGGAGCTTGTCTTTAGATAAGGACAAACACATGCACATCAAATGATTTTTCATAGTTAATCATCGGGATTACAATAGGCAAAGGGAATTCCAGTATCTCTCTTAATCTTCTTGGCCCGAACATAAAGACTATGCGCTGCTGGAAAAAATCTTCCTGGACACATGAACATTTATCTAGATTCTTTGTGTTAAATGAAAAGGAGTGAATTGAGGTCCGTTTTGATCATCCATTAAAGCCAACCATGCAGCTCCCAAGAAGGCACATCTGACTTATCCTCTGATTTTGCCAAAATTTCAGCAGCATAACAACATAAATAGCTCAAAAGACCAAAAGACCAGCCATCACAACTTGAAAAAATTTTGGCAAAGTTTCCCCAGAAATAGAGCAGTAAGACCCAAAATATAGACTGTATATGTATGCATAACCTGCCAACAATAGAACCCGAGCATCAAGTAGGAATCACTAGTACATAGCCTATGGCAAGGTCACAAAAGAATGCTCCAGCCACCTGTATCACCAAAAGGATCTCACATTTGAGAATCCCCCAGCTCAATAAAACCTCACGGTATCGACCCTCTCACAAAAGCTTATACAAATCTCGTATAGTCAAGTCTCAGAAATTACTATCTTCCAGACCAAGTCTCAGAAATGGCTGAGACTGCCAAATAAAACCAAGTATGGCTCCACAAAGGCGTACAATGGCAGTTTCCACAAGTAATGTACAATACCAGCAGACAATGCGCTCAAATAGGTGCCAAATGATGCATACCCACGGCAACTACAAGTGACTTCCACTTGCCAGTATATCACTCTACTCCAGCTACCTGTACCTTGTGAATCAACTTTCCCTGTAACCTGTAATCTGTACTCCCGAAGCTGAAGGTACTCGAAGAAGATCCTCTGTGGGGGTGCCAAAAGAATGTGAGCAAGATGGAAACACACACAATGCCTCTATAATCACCCGACACACACTCTTGGGATTACACACACACACACACACACACACACACACACACACACACACACACACACACACACACACACACACACACACACACACACACACACACACACACACACACACACACACACACACACACACACACACACTATGGGACACCACTCGGCTTACATAACCCACCTGGCCGAGACAGGGAACACACCGATGGAGTGAGAGGAGAGAGACTACCCATTTGCCCACTCAACAAAGAGACACACACACATACACACACCCAAAAAACTCAGCTCAAAAGAGGAGAATTTGTGATGTTTAGATACAATTGATCTTGGGCCAACACCAATGGGGCAAATAGCTCACACAATATGGGTGAAACATGTCAGATACAAGCACAAACTGGAGTAGAGGCTTCGCTCACAAGAGAAACTCACACAGCCAAAACAAAAGAAAAATAGTGAGAAATTTGGCAAAATAGACAACGCCATCGCATCCAGAACGGCCCAAAACCCCAGTCTACAATATTAAAGTGCTCAAATCCGACCTCGGATGAGCAGTTTATGACCAAAACAGGCTCCAAAAATAGCAAAAACTCACTTGCGGCTGTTCCTCCTCTTCTCTCCATGTTTTTTATGCTCTTCTCTCAGCTTTTTCAGTTCCCACACTTAGCTTTATTCTTGGGCACCTTTGACCTTTTAGTTGACCACAACCGGACCCCGAACATGTCAAAAAGTGGCCTCGCAGTGCATAGTTGTCACCCTACTGTATCCATCTGCACACTTGGCACTCAACTTTTTCCAATAATGCCATCCCGCAATCACATGAATTGGACCCCAAATACAATTCTCATGATGATCTTTTTGTATAATTATCACAAGAAAACACCCACGTTGTGTCGTACTTATCCACGTGCAAAGATTGACCCCATTCGACCTCCTGACGCCACTAGATGCCATCTGACGCACCTGCTTACCTCATGTCGTCGGCCCGTGGATAGATTCCTCGAGAAGTTTTACGCGCTACCAACTCCTCATTATTATAGAAAAAACACACTGGTAGTGATGATAGTGAAAATTGATGCACTATGTACATGCTGTCCTACCTGTACACATTCTCCACGTAACCACCTGGCTCGGAAAAATGGGCAATCCTTTATTCGATGCACCATGCATGTGTATATACATATGCGTTATCCCTTGCTTCAAAAAACTCCTAACAACGTATGCTCTTAGCATATCCTCTAGCACTTGGTTAACTCGTTCAGTCTGATTGTCTGTTTCTGGATGATCGGCTGTACTGAGGTTTAGTTGTGTACCCAATCGTTTGAACACAGCCCTCCAAAAATGACTGTTAAACTTGGGATCACGATCAGTGACAATGTTACTTGGCAAACAATACAACTTGTATAGATTGTCCACAAATAACTTGGCTAGTTCTGGTTTCTTAACCGTTGATTTGGTTGGAAGAAACTTACATAGTTTAGTCAACTCGTCTATGACCACCCATACTGAGTCATGACCTCGTACAATGGTTGATAAACCCACAATAAAGTCCATAGAGATACTTTACCATTTTCCATTGAGAATCTCCAAAGGATGTAAGAGTCCTCCTGCTTTTAGGAGCTCTGCTTTGTTAACTTGACATTTTTGGAAATGAAAGACATAAGCTTGAACAAAGCCATGTATACCTGGCCAGTAAAACTGTCATCGTACGAGAGCATAAGGTTTTCTAATAACCGGGTGCCCTGCACTTGGACTATCATGACATTCATAAAGAATTTGGCGCCAAATGTCTGTGTCCGTCGGTACACAAACTCTTCCCTTATGGAGTAGGTACCCATTGTCGATGGTGAAATGCTTCCATCGCTATAGTTCATCACTTGATAAAGGAGAACTATGTGTGGAGGCTAACTATACACTACTGTCATTGGAGTGAGAAGGATCCCTCTTTTGAACATGGCTCCACACTTTGGAATATGCTTCATCATGCTCATATTTGCCTTTGAGAGAATCCAAAAATTCACTACGAAGTTCCGTGAACAAGAGAGAATTGATCTCGGACATACGACTTAGAGCGTTAGCCACGACATTGTATTGACCTTTACTATACCGGAGCTTGGCGTCATATTCCTGAAGAATCTTGGCCCACCTAACTTTCCGACCCTTCAAATCCGTTTGTTGTGTAAAGACCATTTGATGCTTGCATGGTCAAACACAATCTCAAACTGAGCACCATACAAATAATGCCGCCATGTTTTTAAGATAGACACTATTGCATAGAGTTCGCACTCATAAGCAGAGTAGTCCTGGTGAGCTGCATCAAGCTTCTTGCTTTCAAATGCAATTGGCCGTCCATCTTGTAACAAGACTGCTCCAATAGCACGGTCACTGGCATCCGTTTCCAAACCGAATGGTTTAAAAGGATTTGCAATAGCTAGCATGGGAGCTATAGCTAATGCATCCTTGAGCGTATCGAAACTGTGCTATTGAGCGGGTCCCCACTGAAAAACTTTGCCTTTGCCTTTCAGTTGATCCGTCATGGGAACAATAATATAAGCATAGTTTTTAACGAACCTGCGGTAAAAACGTACAAATCCTAAAAAAATATGTAACTCTTCCAGATTTTTAGGAGAAGGCCATTGCCGGATTGTATCCACTTTGGATTGATCCATATATAGCCCATTAGCTGAAATAACATGCCCCAGATAGTGAATTTCTTCTTTTAGAAAATCACACTTAGATTCCTTGGCATATAATTTATTTGTTCATAACAATGCGAACACCTGCCTCAGATGTTGTAAGTGTCCTTCTTCAGAAGCACTGTAGACTAGAATGTCATAGAGAAAAACACAAATTTTTCCAAGTACAGCTTCAAGACACTATCCATAAGTGTCATGAATGTTGCGGGCGCATTGGTTAACCCAAAGGGCATCACCAAGAACTCGTAGTGCCCAAACCTTGTTCGGAATGCAATTTTGGGTATATCAGCAAGTCGAATACGGACTTGCTGACCGCAAGTCTATTTTCGTAAAAATGCGAGCATGAGTGAGTTTGTCGAACAACTCATCCACTCGTGGAAATGGGTACTTGTTCTTAACTATAATCGCATTTAAGCCACGGTAGTCTACGCACATGCGCATACTGCCATTTTTTTTCCTCACTAATAGGATAGGAGAAGTCCATGGTGAAGAATTGGGTTGTATAAACCTTCTGCTAAGGTAGTCAGCAAGTTGACGTTCCACCTGAGTAGCTTCAGAGTAACTCATATGGTAGGGCGGTTTACTGACAGGTTTACTGCGTGCAACCACATCGATGCTATGTTGCACCAATCGTGTCGGCGATAATCCTGGTGAAAAATCATTAGGAAAAACATCTTGAAATTCCTTTAATAATTTCTGTAACTCACTAGCAATGTTTGTTTGTTTGGAAGTAGCCATTGATGGAAGAGATGAGAGAGAAGCATGCGGCGTTGAGGAATGTTCAACAGATTCAATGTTAGAGAGAAAATGAGACAATGAGTAACACAAGAAAACTTGATCTATTTCATTATCTAAAACGAGCTGCATAAGCTCAGCTGTACATATCAATGGTGAAGAAGGTACATCCTTCTCTCCTAACAACAACACATGTGCGCCATGGGATTCGAACATCAAGATGTTGTGCTCATAGCTATGCTTCAGTGATGATCCTAGGCTATGCAACCATTCCCTAACAAGGACCATGTCTACCCTCTGCATGTTCATAACCTGAAAATCCAAGGATGTGGAGTAACCTTGTACTTCCAACGGAACAGCTCGGACTTGAGTATCCCAGATTTCGGTATCATGTCCATTCATCATTGCTACCTTGTAGCGGTGGGTACTCGGAGTTTGAGGCAATTTGAGTTTTTTCACCAATCCGTAATTGATGAAATTGTGAGTAGCACCGTCATCTACCAAGATGCGCACCTTGTGCCCTTGCAGAGATCCATGCATACGTACTAACTCATGTGGTCCGAAGGTCTTTTGCCACATGCAAGCTGTGAGACAACATTCATGCACCACCTCGGTGTGTATTACTTCCACTATAGAGATTCGTGAGGAAGAATCAAGAGGCAGCAGTTGCATCGTGTGCATTGCTTTCTCCTTGCCATGAGCAGCAAATTTCCCCTTGGGACAATCCTTTTTTCCATGACTGCTTCCTAAACATTGAAAACATAATTTCTCTTTCTTAGCTTTATCAAAGTCCTCAAGAGAGAGAGGACCTGTGGACCCCTTGGGTTTTTTAGATGCTTCTGAATTGGCTACTATAAATTTCCTTTTATTGTGCCCATATTGTGTGTGTGTATTACCATGTGTATTAGCAGAAACGTGATTATTATGTGCTTTCTTTTCATCTCGATCATCGTGAATATGTGCTTTCACTATGGCTTCCTCAAGTGTTTTAGGGTCTTGGATCTTGACGTGCTTCTTAAGCTGTGGTGTCAGACCACATATAAATCCCCGTACTTGCTGAAAGTTATTTAAGCCTTCCAACTTGAGGATAAAATCCTGGTAGTGAGATATATATTCAAGTAATGATGGGTATTGGCGCATGGAACACGTGTCCCAAGCCGTCCAATTTCGATCTGCCTCATTTGTAGGCAAAAATTCTTTGCGAAACATAGCTTCAAAAGCTGCCTAACTCTGTGGTATGATATTCTTCTCCTTGAGAGACATCCACCATTTGTAGGCCTTGCCTTCCAGTGTTAAGCTCATTTGCAGTGCTCTGACTGCGTCTGGAGTACGCTGTAAGGCGTGAATTCCATCCCACTTGCTGAGAAAGATATTCACTGCATCCTTATTGCAATGGCGGTCTTCTCCCTTAAAAGTCGGTGGTTTGGTGTTTTTGAACAACTCATCCACCTCTTTTGCAGTGAGAGTGTGCAAAGTATCAACAGTTGGGCCTTGCCCTTGATTAGAAGGGCCTTGCCCCTGTGTAGCAACATGCTCATGCATGTGAGTGTCAGCAAGACCCTTGGACTGTTGTTGCATAAATTGGATCACTAACGTGGATAATTTAGTGACGTTTTCATTTAAAGATTTAAAATTTCCTTCCATGACTGATATGCGTGTCTGAAGTGCACGAAATTCTTGAATGTCGAGCAATTCATAGGTGTTGTCACCTGCTATAGTGTCGCGGGCACTCTCCGTGAGAGCATCTGACCGCAAGCCATCCTGGGCAGGATCAAGCGTATTTTGCTCGAAATCAAAAGTCATATTGATATCTGAATCCATGGCGTTGTGAGCGGGATGGAAACACACAGAACGCCTCTATAATGACCTGACACACACTCTTGGAAGGATATACACACACACTATGGGGCACCACTCGGCTTACACAACCCACCTGGCCGAGACTAGGAACACACCGACGGAGCGAGAGGAGAGAGACTATCCACTTTCCCACTCCACACAGAGAGACACACACACACACACCCAAAAAACTCAGCTCAAAAGAGGAGAATTTCTGATGTTTAGATACAATAGAGCTTGGGCCAACACCAATGGGGCAATAGCTCACACAGTATGGGTAAAATAAGCCAGATACAATCACAAACTGGAGCAGAAGCTTCGCTCATAGGAGAAACTTACACAGCCAAAATAGAAGAAAAACAATGAGGAATTTGGCAAAATGGAAAACGCCATCGCGTCCGGAATGGCCCAAAACCCTAGTCTACAATGTCAAAGTGCTCAAATTCGACCTCGGATGAGCAGTTTACGGCCAAAACACGCTCCAAAAACCCCAAAAACACAGTTGCGGCTGTTCCTCCTCTTCTCTCCACTTTTTTTCTGGTCTTCTCTCAGTTTTTTCAATTTCCACACTTAGCTTTTTTGCTTGGGCACCCTCGGCCTTGTAGATGACCTCAAACGGACCCCGAACATGCCAAAAACTGACCTCGCAGTGCATAGTTGTCACCCTGCTGCATCCATCCGCACACCTGACACTCAGCTTTTTCCAATAATGCATCCCGGCACCACGTGAAGTGGCCCCAAAAGATGGTCCTCATGATGACCTTTCTGCATAATAATCACAAGAAAACACCCACGTTGTGTCCGTACTTATCCACGTGCAAAAGTTGACCCCATTCGACCTCCTGACGCCACTAGATGCCATCTGACGCACCTGCTTACCTAATGTCGTTGACCCGCAGATAGCTTCCTCGAGAAGTTTTACGCGCTACCAACTCCTCATAATTGTAGAAAAAACACATTGGAACTGGTGACGATGAAAATTGATACACTATGTACATGCTGTCCTACCTGTACACATGTGGGCCCCACGTAATCACCTGGCTTTGGAAAATGGGCAATTCTTTATTTGATGCACCATGCATGGGTATGTACATATGCGCAATCCCTTGCTCCAAAAAATTCATGACAGCGTCATAGTGCACTGAAAGGAATAGTTAGAAAAATACCTGATATTGATGAGCACCGCAAAGGTTAATTAGCCTTGCTAATCCTGGCAAAATCAATATTGTCCAAGTCGGAATCGATCAAATGGCAGCCGTGTAGGGAAATCCTTAACCCATTGTAGCTGAACCGAGTAGGAGTAGAATTGATTTCGTCTGCAATCCATTTTGAGAAATAACGTCACTTCTGACTCCCCTTGAGATGCTTTATTAAATCTCTAATTTTTTGCAGATAGTACACATAAAATACTGTGTGGGTGTATGTACTTGCCATCCTTGCGGGATGCCTAACTTGCCCAAAGCTTCACAAGAGGGAGGGGGGGGGGGGGGGGGGGGGGGGGGGGTACCCCACTGTGGGTACCGTCCCTTAGTTGGTGAAAAAAAATCGTGGCCACTAACCCCAATTGGGTTGGGCGCCCACCAGGTGTGAAAAAAGACACTGCTCACCGGCTATGGCAGGCCGCAGATAGCGCGAGGGGGGAGCTTTGCTCACCCTGCCTTGTATGGTGGTCAAGGGCGCCTGCTACTACAGGCACATGAAGTGGTCAGCGGGGTCGCGCGATGCCGTCAAGCCCAAGAGGGCGCAATTCGGTGCAGGGTGCAATTTGGCCGCTTCCCCTCGCAAGAGGTGTTGCCCACGCCTTCGTCTTCCTCATCCTCCTCACAAGGGGTGAGCTCCACGACCTCAGTGACCCCGACATGCAAAAGCATGCAAGAATTGTGTGGCTCTCCTCCTCCACGGCTGTGCCTTCCCAAAAATAGTAACCTTGCTCTTGATACCAATGTTAGACAGGGGGAACTAGAACCTAGGAGTCCACCTCCCAACCACCCACTATATAGCATGGCTCCTAACCCTTTGCCCTAGTTGGACTCCCTTTCCACACTGCCTAGCCCGGCCTTGCCCTTGTCTAATCCGGCCTTGCCGTTGTCCTGACATATAGACTCCTCTTAGTGACTTCTTTTGTAATTTTCTACTTGAACATACCATATTTGTACCAAAGCACATAAGCTTAGGCTGACAAATTCAGCCAAAGCCAAGGAATACTACTATCCATAGATATCATCAATGCCCACACCTGATAATGTGTGTCAAACTAGCAAGGTATATATTAGTAGGGTTGGTAGGTATTCACACCAAAAGAAACACAAAGATATGCAAGCAATTGCATACCTGCAGTAGTAGGTTCTTCACCCATGATTTTTTGATATGAAACCAACATACAAGCACATGGCATGGAACTTGTTGTAGGTTTCCCGCATCATCTACTCTCCAACAATGAGGATCTTGATTGACCACCCTCAAGATTGATTCTAGCTCTTGTGGATTCTTGTCAATGACAAGAATGACAATAGCTACAGGTGGAACTTTGCCTAGCTTTGGGAAGAGTGTTTTGAAGGTCAGCTCCAAAGCCACTTTGTCTTGATTTGTGCCCACATCATTTGTGCATAGCACCATATGGGAATCCTACCCCATTCTGGTTTGGCAAGACTGCAACATAGAGTGGCAAGCAAAAAACATTTGTTTTGAACGTGCTATCCACTACCCACAACATTATTATGCGAGAAATGTAGAGCAATTTCCAACATCCCCTCATCTTGAATAACAATAACAAAATGTCACTTGAATTCATCATCTACTGCCGGATTATAAGGTTGGACAAAGATGACCTATTAGTCAACACATGTACATGAATGGACAAGCATGTAAAATGGGACAAAATGTTGAGCTTGCCATCATATACTTGTGATGTTGATCACAAACAAAAGATAGATACATTAATAGCTGGAGACTTCAACAATTGATGCGAGCGTGTTTAGTATAACCCCATGCCTATATGATATCTTATGATTCTAAGAACACTAAAAAGATGGAGATATTCATAGCCAACACCCTCAAAAAACTAATTGATACAACATGTAGGTTTGTTGATTGAATCACACACAATAAAGAGGGACATTAAGCACTAGAGGTATCGAGAAAATTGCATGTTGCAAGGGTTTTGAGTATATCAGTATGCATACGTGCAGGCCTGATAATGTCAACCACCCACAAAAGACACATTGTTGAGCATGACCACAATATGCCTATGTTGGCAGATGGACCAAATGGGTGCCCTCCTAGTCGACCACCTCATCATGAAGCCACAAATTTTTGATGTCTCATTATTATCTTTAAAAAGAGCCTTGTAAATAAGAGAGACTTTGATTTTTAGCCAAATAATCTTTGAACCAACCTGTGTAAAATCTGACTTGTAAAGTATGCTTTGGAGTCTGAGCCTTGTAAGTAGGCCACTTGCCAAGAGAATCCATAGGTATAAAACCCAATTTTGTAAGTTTGAACACAATCTTCATTATCAAAGGTTTTGGATTTTGAAGCGTACGACTGAGAGCTGGCTGCTCTCTCACGCATTGTAATCCATTTTTCTTGAGATTTGGTAATCCAAATTTGTTTTCGATAATTGCTTTGTGTTTCTAGTCTACGAGTTTTTAAGTTAAGTGTAACCATTGTCAATTCTGCTGTGGTTTGGCGACGACCTATTTGTGAGTTAAATTGGATGTTTTGAGTGCGTTGATGGTTGTTTTTTGACGTTTTGACCACAGGAGAGTGTTCCTAGACCATAAGGAGACCTTTTTGACCATTGCAATTTTGAGGACCTGGATCATGATAGATTGTGATTTTGATACCTTGTTGGATTGCAACTAGACTTGGTAGGATAGTGTCTCTAAGTGTGGTAGAGCTCCTCCTAAAGTTTTTTTGCTTTTGGACTTCATTTGAGTGTTAAAATGGCATGATAGTTGAGAGCGGTGAGATAGAACATAAACAGATTGCCTGAGTAGAGAATGATAGATTTGCTAATGCTAGAGATGGCTTAGTTTGGTAGGTTCACTTCTTGAGGGGGACACCCTCAAAGAGTCTTCACGCCCCATCCGAGTCGCTTCCATGCTTATTGACATTATGTTAGTACTAGATAGCTATGCTACACATTTTTGATCACGACAACCCGCTAACATTGGCACCATTGCTGGGAATAGTGATCCTTAGGTGGTGAGTGACCTAGTCATATCTTTTACTTTTGAGACCTTTGATTTTAATTTTGATTCCATTTAATTCTTAGCAATCAAGCAGCTAGACTCGACGTTGCTTGCTATAGGCTAGAAGTCAGGGACTTGTTACATCTCCTCTTGAGAGGCATATGAAGTTGTGAGTGAGATACAAAAGAATTTCATTCAACATTTTTTTAAATGCTTTGAAAGTACTATTTTGTCATCCTTTTTACTTTCAATTTCGTACTGTTTGTTTGTTTTGTTCCTGAGATTCATTTCAACACGTAAAGTAGGCTAGGTAACATCCAAAACCATCAACTTGGGCTGAAAAGTTCAAGGAAAAAACTCCAAAAACCATATTTTGGTAAGAGAGACCATAAACTTTGAAAATTTGGAAATTTGATTGTCAAAACTCAAAAGCTGATCTAAACCCAAAAATAAGTGCAAAAAGGGGATAACCAAACCATAGAGAGTCAATCTGAAAAGTTTCATGCAATTTGGTGCAGGAACATGGATCCTGATCCATGTCCCCCTGTGACAGTTTGAGCAAAAACTGATACCATTGGGTCCAGTGTGGTTCCACATCACTGAATATACACTTTAGTTGAGAAATTGACACCGAAAAACTCACTCAAATAAAGAAATTGGGCAACAAATACAAAAACCCTTGGAAATTGATCAAAATTTGGGGTTTTTAAAACTTTTTGAGATCCAAATCCAAAAATAAGTAAAAATCTAACATCTACAAGGTGCAAGCATACAACTAACCAAATTTCATGTTCATATGTGGTCAAACATGGATCACGATCAATGTAAATTTGACCATTTGGGGCTGAGATTTGAGCAATAGATAGCTAATAGCATTGGGAACAGCTTTTGCAAAGGGCACCACAAAAAAAACTTCAAAAGGTTGACCAAATCATCAAAAGATCAATTGCTAGTAAAAAACCGTAGGGCAGACAAATTTTTTTGTTGATCAATAAAAAGGTTTCAAAATTCACAAAAAGTGGTGGAGTATACTACTTAGATTGCAAGTAATCACCAAACCAAGTTTGGGGTCCATATCTAATGGAACATGGATCGCTATCCATATACCTTTTTTGATTTTTTGGATAGTGACCATACAGACTTGTAGCAAAAACCAATACAAACAAAATATCCGAAAGGAAGATAGTAAAAGAACCCCAAGAAGTGGATCAAAATAGGGCAAAAGTCATTCAAGGCCAGAAACTACCATACAGACCTAGGGTTTGACTTTGGGTGACCTAAATTGGTCCAAATCACATACAAAGCATATAGCAAGGATCAAGAGACTGAAGGGAACATGTGCCCCAAGTTTCAATGCATTATGACACAAAAGTACATGGATTACGTGGATTTTACAAGCAAAACAAGAGATTTTATCAAAAGTGTGATATAATTTTGGTGGATTCAGATTTTGACTAATAGAGCAGCTGTAAACTCATAGCCACCAAGTGTTTTTTGTACAGATTGCAAGAGCTAGAATGTGTTGCTCAAAGTGCTTTCAATTGGAGGATACGAATGCATCATAAGTGGTAACATGTTAGGATTTTGCAAAGTGTATTGTTGATGTATTTGCGATTACGTAGAATATACCAGAGTAAAAACACTATCGCCAGAGACCAAGTTAGTCGTATTTCAATCAAAGAGAGTGTCAATTAGGAACAATTTCCGAACCTAGAGAAAATCTTAGAGGAGAGTCTTTTTGATACTTCATCAGAGAGATCCTATACCAATATGGTTGAAGGATTTAAGAGTGTGAGCTTTAAGGAACTAACAACCATGGGAGCAGGACCATCCCAAGCAGCACCAACCATGAAACTTTTGCACTTAAAATTTCACTTTGAAAATGAAGAGGGTGCTAAAATCTACAAAGATGGTATGGATCATGACTATATCAAAATAGAAGAGAGATCTACAGAGTTCAAGGAAATAGTTCCTGTTAGGAAATGAGACGTAGCTAAATAGATAATTAAGTAGATTACTTAATGGAGAGAGATAGATTTACATACACGAGATTATAGAGTAGAGAGAGAGAGAGAGAGAGAGAGAGAGAGAGAGAGAGAGAGAGAGAGAGAGAGAGAGAGAGAGAGAGTACACACGATATACGTGGTTCACCCAATGTGGGCTACGTCCACGGGAAAGCAGCCACTCAATGGCTTTAGTACTTCAAAACAAGAAGTAGTTTACAAAGGGATTATACCCTTAATGGAGCTCCCGCCTTACTTCACTCTCACCACCTCACACTCACCTTGTTGCATCAACTTCACACTCTATGAAATGTGTGAAGAAATGGCCTCCTTTTATAGGCCAAAAGGGCTGCCCTCTCTCATGAGAGGCAGCCATGTGTAGCCGCCCTTGTGTAGATAAGTCCAAATCGGACCCTCCAATCCGCCCATGTGTGGCCGCCCTTGAGAAGACAAGTCCGCTTTTGAATTTGGCCACCGGCCACCGGCCATTGACTACCGGCCACCGGCCAACCGTACCGGTTGTTTTCTGACCACTTTCTAGCCGCCGTCCGGCCATAATATTCCAATGAAAAGGAATATTTTGGCGAGGGAAAAAAAAGTCTCGGGGGCGGAAGGCCCCCATTATGAGGAGAATCCATCGTCCGTGAAGGAAATTTTTCACGACCAAAAATTAGGGGCCTTACAAATGTGCGCTTTTACCACAGAAAATTACAAGGGTAAATCAGGCTCCATACTTAATAGTTCCTATGGAATATAACGGTGATCGATACTTTGATGATGAGGGCACCTTGTACTTAGTTGTGCAAAATCCCTATATTGTGGACAAGTGGGGATTGACAGGTACAAAGGAGAAGGCTGATGTCGAGCCTGAAGAGAAGGTGCCAAAGATAGACATTTCTAATGCAAAGCTTAGGCAAGTTATTATGGTAACATGAGTCAACAGTGACAATACGCATGTGGGTTTGTATAAGTATGACAACAGAGAGCAGATGATCTACTATAAATGTGATAAGAAATGCTTATATGTTTTCACGTATGAGAAAGGTAGAGATACCCAGGCGATAATGCTTGATAAGTATGGTTGAAGGTACTTTACGCTGTAGACTGCAAAGAGCTTGAGGGATATACTTACTTTGGAGGGCCACTCCACTAGTACTATGTCACCCCAACATTCATAGACCAACAGTCTAAAAAATGAGGCCAAAAATTGCGAGAGCAAGTCTAATGAGAACTAGAGTGGAAGATTCGTTCAATTGACCCAATTTTTTTGAAACTAGACCGATGGGATCCTTAAGTTCAAGGGTTCCAATGACCACGCATCGGGGTAGTGATACTCCAGACACAATTTACACTGCTAGGGTTCTTGATGCTAGAATCGAGGGTAGAGACACAAGACCTAAAGAGAGAGTAACTGACCGGACTCCCTCTAGAGCACCCCTCAATGGACATGAGGCTAGAGATTTTGTAGGGGAGCCTAGAATGTGACCATCTCAAGTGCCAAAGTGTGTACTCAAAAAGTACAATGGATTGAGAGATCCCGATGCGCATGTTTCACTCTTCAAGCAAGTCTCAAGAGTGGAACAAGTTATAGATTTCCATTCGTAGTACAAACGGTTTGGTTTGAATTTGTAATAAATGGTGTTGACTTTTCTTGAACCACTGAACAACAGAGATTCCCTGAACATTGATAAAATCTTATGAGAGTTTGCTGAGGAATTCTCCAACAGAGTAATCAAGCACAACACAGTTTCCCAAATCTATGCTTTTAAACAAAAGGAAAATGCAAAGGTGAAGAAATGTTCACTTCACTTCAAATAGTATATTGAGAGATGTCTTGCGTAAGAGTTACCGCAAGATGATTGACTGTCAATTCTCTCATAGAGGGATTGAGGAATGAGACACTCAAGAAGGATTTTCACTTACATCCAAACAAGTCACTAGAGAGGCATTGTATCTAGTTGACAATTGCAAGTCGTACGGAGAGGTAATAGAAGATGCCGACACAACCAACAAAAACACTTCTTCTAACATTAGCAAGTCACACAAAATGTTGATCAAGTAGTTGAAGAAGTGATCCAAAGGATGAACCAAGCTTATCGATATAATCCTAATCTATGACCATAGCAACAACATGCAGCAAATGCTTCAAGAGTATTGAAGTGGTGCACAATTGAATAAAAATACACCAACCACAAGATAAAAAAGTGTTTTTAAAACTTAAATTATGTGAGAGAAAGGCAGTATAAGCCTTCAATGGTGCAAAAATTTCCACCACCTCCTAAGTACTATATAGGACCCAACAACATAGCCCAAGGAGGAGACAAATCACAACCTGCATTGGGCCCCAAAAACCTCCTTTACCTCAAGACAATCAGGCTATTGTTTGATAACACGCAATCAATAGAACCACTCATGAGTACACCAATGATGCCATTGAGAGTTTATTATGAGGAGCCTGTTAAAAATCATAGACAATCTGAGGGTGTAGCATATGCCATTGAGGATAATCCCTTTTGGGCAAGCATAGATGAAGCTACAAAACTTTTACATGTGGCTCAAATAGTGAGAAGCCAATTCGTGATGGACAAAAAATACACTCATGTTCATGCAAAATCAAAATTACAAGCCTAGATGATATCCTCTTAGAACAAGAAAACTAATCAAAGCACCAGCTGCCCAACTGGAAGGTCCATGCTATGAATGTGGAGGTGTGGAATTGGGCACGTGTTTGTCCTAACAAGGGCTAGCAAACAAAAATCTTTGGATTCTATGACGGATGTGCAAAAGATCACCTCATCCAACATTGTGCTAAGAATCTAGACAACAAGGAAAAAGTAACTATTAATGTCATTGGAGTTTTACCTTGTTCTAGTGGATCTGATAAGAGTTGCTAGTTCCTGTCAAGGTCGTAACGAGAGATCAAGCTCAAAAATAAACGAAATTTAAGCCAGTGAGACGAACGAGCTAAAACTTCCAGAACAAACCATGTTTGAAAGTGGGTCTATGGGGACTCAACAAAAATCATGGAAATCAAAACAAGACAGAATGAAAGCAAAGAGACTGAATAAAAAAAGATGCCCTTAGAGACTGAACTAAACCAAATGAGGGAACAAATCAAATGTGAACAAGAAAACATCAAGGGTGCGAAAGTGCCAAAAACAGTATCAGGTGGTTTGGTCTTGGTTGAGAAAGTGAACAACCACTTAGATGTCATGCTGCAGGTCTATGAGGCAAGACAAAAAAACAACCAAACACTAGAACAAAGAATATTAACCTATCCACATCTTGAAATAGAATTGAAATGAACGAAAATGTGCCAAAGTTTCATAGAGACAACTCAAGCTCTAATACAGCCAGAAACTTTGAAAATCCTTGAGCAAGTAGTGTCTGTGCCAAAAAAGGAGAATGCAAGCACACAAAAATAAAACAACACGGGTGTACAACCTAAATCGAGAAATGAAGAGCCATTAGATACGAGGCTGGTTGCGAAGACAATGGACGAGGCCAAATCTCATGAGATGCTGCCAATTCTTGAGGTGGTGGATGAGCCATGGCCACAATCATTATGGGAGACAAATCAAAAAAAAAAAGATGGAAGTGTCACACTACAATTAGTACCAATCCCGGAGATCAACATGGCCCATGAGATTTATCATGGGGATATACAATTATTGTACGAAGATGCAAGGACTGAATTATCCTTAGAAAGTAAAACAATGAACTTAAGGACTTTACCTTCCTTTCACGAGACAAAATTTGAGGTGAGAATTGTGCCATCTCAATGGAATCCAATCCCGCACATGATAGACACAAAAAGCCTACATGATCTGATGTCGTCTGCTATAAGATGCACCATTACTCTCGCATAACTTTTGAAACTTAGACCACATTTATGGGGACAAATGAGAAAAACGTAGAAAAGATGCGGTTGAAAATCCCTCCACAAGATAAACTCTTGTAGATGAAATCAGGGAGACAACTCAGCTAGAGAGACCAAAAGCAAAGCCTATACAAATAATGAAGAAGGTAGGTGACTATTGCAAAGGACAAGAAGGAAACACTACCATATCACTTGAGTTCAAGGGAGTTAAGATGATAGAAATACTAGACAATAGGGCTGGGGTAGCCATTGCTACAAAGCAAAATTTGGAAGAAATGGGAAAGAAAAGCTCTCAGAAAAACACGTACGGAGTTGCAACTAGCAGATGCATTTGTAGAGAGACCCTTGAGAATGCTCGAACAAATTATTATAGCCTCTTGTGGAATTAACAATGAGCATACTTTTTTTGTGGTAAACTTTGGAAAAAGCAACAATATTGAGGTTATTTTGGGACGTCCATTCATGCATCAACTCAAAATGGTTCAAGATTGGGACTATGATCACCTCTCCTTGGGACACGAGGGCATAACAACAAGAGTCAGCGCACAAAGGACCATAGTCATAAAGACGTAAATCAAACCTCGGTGAAAGGTTTTGGTGTAAAAATGGAGTTCGAAACACAACTACCTGCTTAGTTGATGAAGCAGTCGCATGTTTGGACGTGCAGAGCATTGGAGTGTGGAAGCCTAAAAAAGGAAGAATGTATCTTAGAGAGCTCAATAGAAGACAAGTACTCTATGAGAGAGCCATTTCCAGAGGAGTTATTTGAAGCCTTTGGATGGGAGAAAATACTCGAGACTCTAGATTTTTGCGTAGATGAGATAGACCCACACAATATTTTGCATCAAAGATGGCTATGACATAATGCCCTTCTAGATGGTAAACGTTATCTTGGAACTAGAAGAGGAGACCAAAACAATAGAAACTAATGTTGCAATCGATTACAAATGAATAGTGGAAAAAGTTTTTGTTTGAAATCTTATTAACAATGGTGAGGATGAGTTCCATGATTCGCAGAGTGATGACTTAGGGAACGATGCTGAAGACGAGCTCTCGAGTGGCTCAAAAAGCGAGAACACACAAAAACTAAGGTGTGCCAATCTTCTACGAGTTTTCCAATAAAAATTTGAGGAGACAAAAGAGATATCAAATGAGATGAGTGAGAAAGCAAGGAAATCAATTTGAGAAACCAATGCCTATATTAATGACCAAAACGCAATATCTCATGCTCATGGAAGCAGATGATTATGTTCAGGATAAAATCACCAAAAAACCATTGAAATTGACTTTTTTTTTGAGCAAATCCAAAGAAACAGAGTAAAAAGAAACCCAAAGACAAATATGAAACATAAACCAAAATGTCCAAAACTAAACAAAAAAGAAAATACCAAAGGTTAAAACAGACACTAAAAGTGGTTTGGACAACTGAGATGAAAAGTGAAGAGAAGTCCAATATAGAGAAATTTGACGCAACCTCTCACTATAAAAAGTACATAATCTAGAACCAGCATAAAACAATTCAACAACCAATGAGAGAACTCAAGGAACTAGGTACATTGTATGATAAGCCTGAGAATGCAAAGATAATTGACCTAGCTGAACCAGGGGAAGAACTGAGACCGACTTACATAGCCATGGATCTCATAGAAGAGAGACTAGCTTCTGATAACTACTCTCAAGAAATATAGAGATGTGTTTGCTTGGTCTACAATATCAAGGGAGTAGATTGGAGCATATGTCAACATATGATACCCCTTAAGAGTGATGCTAAGCCACACTGACAACATCCCTATACTTATAATGAAACATTTACAAAGAAAATCAAAGAAGAGATAGACAAGCTTAAGGAAGTATAGTTTATCTACAAGATTGAGCACATGGAGTGGGTGTCACTGATCGTGGTAGTGACAAAAAATAATGGTAAATTACAAGTGTGTGTGAATCGCAATCAATTAAACGCTTCCACAATAAGAGACAACTATCCCTTACCCATCAGAGATCATGCGATTGAGAGAATTGCAGGCAAGTAAGCTTACATATTTTGTCACGTCCTTTTGGGCTACAATCAACTCACAATAAAGCCAAAGGACCAACACAAGATACCCTTTGTAATAGAATGGGATGTATTTTCTTATAGGGCGATGCCATTTGGTTTAACTAATACACATGCCACTTTCTAGAGATTGATGAGTCATGTATTCAAGGAATATTTAAGATAGTTCTTAGAATATAGATGGATGACTTGTGTGTGCATTCTCTACAAAGAGATGAACATGTTGAATACTTGAAGAAGATCTTTGAGAAGTGTAGAACCTATCATATTTTCTTAAACCCTAAAACAATGTGTCTTCATGGAAAGACAAGGTAAAATTTTAGGACACATTGTGTCTAAAAATGGCATTTCCATAGATCTTTGAGAAGATACAGGCGATTATTTCTCTTTCAAGACCCACCAAAGTTAGAGAGGTACAAGCCTTTATGGGCCATTGTGGCTATTATCAAAGGTTTATCTACATGTATCTAGTTGTTTCAAAACCTCTCTATGCTCTCATCATGAAATTTGAGTGGAATGAAGAATGCGAAAAGTGCTTCGACAACTAAAGCAGAGGTTGAGTTTTGCTCCAATTTTGAAAGATTTTGATTGGAACAAGATCTTCCATGCCCATGTAGATGCGTTGGCCTACGCGATCGAATGCTTCTTAGCGCAACCTGTAGAGAACAATATGGATTTTTCAATCTGTTACTCCAGTAGACAACTCAATAGTGCCGAGCGAAATTACATGACCATGGAAAGAGAGGGATTAGGAATGATCCATGCAATAAAAAAGTTTCGACATTACCTTCTTGCAAACAAATTTGTATGCTTTGTGGATCACTAGGCACTATTGTACTTAGTGAACAAACCATGCAATACTAGCCGTTGAGGCGGTCTGGGGCGGGCAACAAGAGAGGCGACCTATAAACACCCCTCAAGGCTCCCGTGTTGCTCAATTGGGGCTGGGGCAACCACAAGCA
The DNA here is from genome assembly GCF_014529385.1 of Adiantum capillus-veneris. Classification (NCBI taxonomy): domain Eukaryota; kingdom Viridiplantae; phylum Streptophyta; class Polypodiopsida; order Polypodiales; family Pteridaceae; genus Adiantum; species Adiantum capillus-veneris. Next base: position 132,513,688 of record NC_140947.1, read on the forward strand.
CAACACAACAACAAACCCACAGCCAAACCCAAACAAGATAGGGGCACCACCTAGTTATGGTATGCGAACTAGGACGCAAGAGAGATTTTGGCACAACCAAGAAGATGCACCACACAACACACACAAACAACCTCACACCAAGACACACACAAACTGGACCAGAGAGAGCTAGAGCAAAGGGAAGAGAGAGAGAAAAGGATATTGCGTAATACCTTATTTGTGACTTGCAAATGGAGATGGTTCGTTATGATGCTATCGTAGAACTTGTATAAACTCACTCAATGCTTAGTGATTGCTAAAACATTGCCAAAACACACACACACACACACACACACTGTCTTAGGGTGTGGGAGACCTCTCACCACAATACCCTCTTACAATGGACACAAAACTGGCAATGAAAAACACACTAAAACACTTTCTAAAATCAAGATCAACCGATAACAACTCAAATACACAAGTCACCTTGAATTCACCAAACCGTATTGCACAAATGGAAGGACGAAGATTTGAACGTCGAATCACGCCTTTGATGCACCAAACCTCAATTTATTGATGATGAAGGAGCATATACAATAGTGGTTTTGAGGTTTGTGGAACTCATGCTCTCTCACTTGCAATGTGTATCTTGAAGGCTTCTCTCACTCTCACACCAAGAGTGAAGCTCACAAGTGGTTGCTACACCTAAGTCTCTCCTCACGCATAGAGTGTTGGGGTGCTATGTGAGATGTTGGAGGTTGTTTTACAAGAAGGAGAGGGGTCTATTTATAGGTTGGAGACCCCTCATAAAGATTATTGGAAATACTAATTTACAAGCTAACAAATCAGGATTATGATTTTTTTGAATATCAAAACATTGCGGGCCTTCTTTGTTTGCTTGAGTCATGGGTGTGGGCTCAAAAGAGAGCATTATTGATGGTAGATAAGGTGAAAGTAAGTAAGGAGAGAGAAAGAGAGAGAGAGAGAGAGAGAGAGAGAGAGAGAGAGAGAGAGAGAGAGAGAGAGAGAGTGTGTTACTATACACATGTCTTGAGGTGAGGTGTCTTTTATGGTTAGGTCAATGCTATTTTGTGTTAGTATGTTAGTCGTTAGTTATCACTAGAAAGTTAATGTTACATTTACAATGGGTAGAATGAGGTGGATGGTTGAATGAAGTGAGCAAATCCTTGTGATGGTGAAGCTTGAAGATGTTTTGGACTTGTGTAGGTTCTCAAAATGACTATCGATCTTCTTCTTCGTCTTCTCTTCTTTACGCCATCGCCGCCAAGGTTGATTATCGTGATGAAAATGGTAATTTCGTTGATGAGATCTCTTGATTTGCAGAGGTTAATCATGGTACACATGCTGAATTTATGTATATATATAAGGGTTAAGATGGAATTGTACTTTGGAGATAATAGAGAGAGGCATAGAGATTGTGTATGTATGTAGAGGTTCATAAAAGAACTATAGGGATGAGAGAGAAGGGTAATGGTGAAGAGGGTGGGAGAAGCCATGGAAATTGCAGGTTTGAGTGAGGGAAGGAGAGAGAGGGATGTGTAAGAGTGAGTAGGTGTGTGGAAGGGTGAGAGAAGACTAAAAGCTACTTGTGAGAAAAGTGGACAGATTGGGGTCCACTCAAAAAATCATAGCTCACCGCTGGTATCTCCAAAAATCATGAAAACATTTGAGGTGATTATTCAGAGCGTGGGCTACATTTTCTCTTTTGACCACTGCTCCAAATTCGGAGTGAAGATAGGTGCCAAAATTCTCACCAAAAAGCCTGTTTTTTATGGCTACAAAAGTCTTTTAGTGGCCCCCTCCTTTGTTGAATTTGTACAATGCATCCAAGAGTGAGCCCCTCCTTTGTCATATTATAATACAAAGCATCCAAGTTGCCCTTGACCCATGCATGGAGGAGGATTATTGGTGAATAAAGAAATATATACATGGTGGGACTAGTGTATGGACTATTCATGGACTTTAGCTCAATGAGCACATGGTGTTAGAATAATGAGTAAAAATAATAATAAAAATATGGAGGAGTTATGGATATGGAAAGATATTGGAATCATATGATATGGTCCCTCCTTGAATTATTTTGGGTGAAAGAGGAAAAGGTATGCAAGTAAATAATATAATAAAAGTAACCAATGAGTAGAAATCAATTTTTAGTTTTCACGAGGGTGAGGGTGAAAATGTGGGAGTGATTTGTATAAAGGAAAAATATGAGGTTAGAGTATGTACAATATTGGCAAAAAATATAATTATGGTGTAAGAGAATGAAAGAAGGTATACATAGGTTTAATAAAACACACACCTAAGTAGAATATTTAAATAAAATACCAAAATAATTATAAAAAATCCCTATATTTAGGCCATATATACAATGAAATATTTACACACAAAGAGGCCATAATATACTTTTTTTTTTTTTTTTTTGGCTCAACTAGCCCAGTGACTAGCTAGCTGAGGGTTTTTAAGAAGATATGGGAAAAGCCCCCTAACTCACACACGCCTATGTACAGTGAAATGGTAGGGATAGCCATAGCGTTTGGGTGAATTTGGTAGGGTGGAGTAAATTACTATGGCAATTATGGAGAGCCGAAAAATGGCTATCATTAGCCCTCCCCCAGGATGATGGTATACTCATGTACCATCATAGAGCATCTTTTCCAAAGAGAGTGCTTCAGAGTCTTTGACAAGATCTTCATTGTTTGGCCCCTTGGAATTTTGGTTTGTGTTACACTCATGCTTCATGGAACAATACTTACATGAGATAGTTGCCTTTTGCTCTGGTAGATCCTTTGGTAGAAGGCGACTCAAGTAAGGCTTCAAGCGATAGCCGTTTACCTTCCTGGAGTGCTCTTTCCCATTCAAGTCCATAAGTTGATAGTAACTTGAATTGAAATCCTTCTTGACTATGTTTGGCCCCTGCCATCTTGTTTCAAATTTGGCATCAAAACGATTATCGAGTCGATTGTCATACCTTAGCACAAGATCTCCTTCATTGATGCCTTTGTCCTTCAGTTTCTTATCAAGCTTCTCCTTTGTCTGTGTGGATTTCCTCTTATAGCACTCGTATGCTGCTTCTCTTTTCCACTCAAGCTCAGCTAAGGTAAGAAGTCGATCCATCCATGCTTCTTGATCATCTTGTGTTGATTTTCCATGAAGTCGCATTGTTGGAATGTTTAGCTCAATTGGCTGTAAAGCCTCTTGACCATAGACCAAGTGAAATGGTGTGAACTCCGTGGCTTACCTATATGTGGTTCGATACGCCCACAAGGCACCATCCAAGAAGTCATTCCATAATTTTGTCTTGTTTTGCACCATCTTTCTAATGATTCCTGCAATGACACCATTAGCCTTCTCCACCAAACCATTTGACTGTGGGTAGTATGGTGTGCTATGACGATGTAGAATGTGAAGCTCTTCACAAACTTCTGTGAGCAAGCCCTTCCTAAACCCTGGACCATTATCAGAAACAATCTCCAAAGGTGTGCCAAATCTGCAACAAATGTGATTGTACACAAACTTGCTAACTGTCCTCTCATTCACTCTTGCCACACTTTGAGCTTCCACCCACCTAGTCATATAGTCTACAGCCACTAGAATGTAGAGTTTACCATTTTTTGTCCTAGGCAGGGGACCCATAGCATCAATGCCCCACTTTTCAAAGGGTCCATTTGCAAGCACTATTTGCCTCGGGCCATGCACCAACCTTCTATTTCCATTTATCTGACAATTGTGATAGCTTTTACACCAATGTTGAACATCCACATGCAAGCTTGGCCAAACATACCCCGCAAGCAAAATCTTCTTCACAGTTGATTCTTGGGCAAAATGACCACCACATGCCTCTTCATGTAAACCTTTTAGAATGGCTGGAATTTCCTCGATAGTTGGTACTCTTCTGCACACTTGATCCCTCCCTCTTTGATAGAGGGAGCCTTCTAGGAAGAGATAGAAACTTGCCTTCTTCATGAGTCTCCTCTTCTGAGCCTTCGTGAAGTCTTGTGGAAACTCACCCTCCAAAATGTAGCCAATAATGGGAGCCAATGATTCCAATCCCTGGTATCTCGGTTTCTTGACAGCTGCTGCCACCATGATGACCTGCACTTCTCTCTCAACACATGTAACTGCTTGTTGTGCAAGTAAATCGACATCTTCATTTTGTTTCCTCGGAATATGATATAGTTGCACTTCTTCAAACTGATTAAACATCTTACGAATAGCATGAACTTTTGTCCTTAAGCTTTCATTCTTGCATGCCCAAATGCCTAAAATCTGTTTAACAATGAGAAGTGCATCTCCCTTTACCATGAGACGTTTTATCCCTTGGCCAATGCACATCTTCAAACCATGAAGTAGTGTGTTGTATTCTGCTTCATTGTTGCTAGTTGAACCTGGTAGATTGACCTTCTCTTTCATGACCACCTCTCCACTTGGGTTGAGCAACACTAGCCCTCCCCCTGCTTTCCCTGTGGCTCGTCGAAAAGCTCCATCAAAGAACAAGGTAAAAGCATTGGGAATACTTTTTGGTGGCGGCAATGGTAGGGTATTTACTTGAGGCACCTTAATTTCCTTCTCATGTACCCTATAAGTGAGAATCCCTGCCAATTGTGCACGCACACTATCTTCTACCTTGAAAAAGTATTGGAACTCTTGCAACTCCATAATCCACTTTGAGATCCTAGTACTAAGATTCATTTGAGATGACACCCAAGGGAACAAATTTTCTGCGGTGAGGATTACAAAAGGTTTTGGGAGCAAGTAGGATCTAAACTTCCTTATCGCAAACATGAGAGAAAGCATCATGAGTTCTGCCTCCGTGTAGCCTCTCTCTAAAGCATTCATGACCCTACTAGCAAAGTAGATGGGCCGCATCCTGGTACTATAGGGATCTTGTTGTAGCAAAACTGCACCAATTGTTTCTTTCCTAGCACTAGAGCTAACAAAGAATGTGTACTCCCAACAAGGAGGCATGAGTGTTGGTAGCTCTGACAAAATGGCTTTAATGTTACAAAAGTACTCTTCAAGCTCATCAGACTATGCAAATTCTACTTGTTGTGTCAACTTTTGCAAAGGGTGAAGTAACTCCGAGGCTAAGTGAATGAAGCGTGACATATACTTCACCTTCTGAATGAAAGAGATGACCTCCTTAAGACTCTTCGGTGATGGGAGCTCAATAAGAGCCTTTGACTTTGAAGGATCCACCTCAATGCCTTTATAGGAAACCTTGTGACCGAGCAAGATCACTTCATCCTCACCTATGTGGCACTTGTCGGGGTTGAGTTGACCTCCCATGTCGTAGAGCTTTTTTAAACCTTCTTCTACCCTTTGTAGATGCAATGATTTTGAGCTATAAATGCAAAAATCATCAATGAACACCCTAATTGACTTTCCAAAGAATTCTTGAAACACCATGTTCATGAAACGTTGGAATGTTGCAGGAGCATTTGTCAGACCAAATGACATGACTCTAAAAGCATAACAACCCCAAGGAGTGATAAAGGTTGTTTTCAATTGATCTTCCAATGCGATACCTATTTGAAAGTAGCCTGAGTAGCCATCACACACAGTGTACTTCTCATGACCAGCTACCTCATTTAGTATCTCATCCTGAAATGGGAGGGGAAAGTGATCTCTTTTTGTTGCCTCATTGAGTGGACGGTAATCCACACACACCCTCCACTTTCCGTTTTTCTTAGGAGTGACAACAACGGGAGAGACCCACTCTGAATTCTCCACTGGATAAATGAAACCTGCTGCTAGAAGCTTTCTTACCTCCTTGAGTAAATCCTGCTCCTTGATGACTCCTAGCCTTCGTAGCTTCTGAGCCTTAGGTGTGGCCTCTGGCTTCAACTCAATTTTGTGTTGAACAGCATCTACTCCACGCAAGAGAGATTTTGGCACAACCAAGAAGATGCACCACACAACACACACAAACAACCTCACACCAAGACACACACAAACTGGACCAGAGAGAGCTAGAGCAAAGGGAAGAGAGAGAGAAAAGGATATTGCGTAATACCTTATTTGTGACCTTCAAATGGAGATGGTTCGTTATGATGCTATCGTAGAACTTGTATAAACTCACTCAATGCTTAGTGATTGCTAAAACATTGCCAAAACACACACACACTGTCTTAGGGTGTGGGAGACCTCTCACCACAATACCCTCTTACAATGGACACAAAACTGGCAATGAAAAACACACTAAAAAACTTTCTAAAATCAAGATCAACCGATAAAAACTCAAATACACAAGTCACCTTGAATTCACCAAACCGTATTGCACAAATGGAAGGACGAAGATTTGAACGTCGAATCACGCCTTTGATGCACCAAACCTCAATTTATTGATGATGAAGGAGCATATACAATAGTGGTTTTGAGGTTTGTGGAACTCACACTCTCTCATTTGCAATGTGTATCTTGAAGGCTTCTCTCACACCAAGAGTGAAGCTCACAAGTGGTTGCTACACCTAAGTCTCTCCTCACGCATAGAGTGTTGGGGTGCTATGTGAGATGTTGGAGGTTGTTTTACAAGAAGGAGAGGGGTCTATTTATAGGTTGGAGACCCCTCATGAAGATTATTGGAAATCCTAATTTACAAGCTAACAAATCAGGATTATGATTTTTTTGAATATCAAAACATTGCGGGCCTTCTTTGTCTGCTTGAGTCATGGGTGTGGGCTCAAAAGAGAGCATTATTGATGGTAGATAAGGTGAAAGTAAGTAAGGAGAGAGAGAGAGAGAGAGAGAGAGAGAGAGAGAGAGAGAGAGAGAGAGTGTTACTATACACATGTCTTGAGGTGAGGTGTCTTTTATGGTTAGGTCAATGCTATTTTGTGTTAGTATGTTAGTCGTTAGTTATCACTAGAAAGTTAATGTTACATTTACAATGGGTAGAATGAAGTGGATGGTTGAATGAAGTGAGCAAATCCTTGTGATGGTGAAGCTTGAAGATGTTTTGGACTTACTTGTGTAGGTTCTCAAAATGACTATCGATCTTCTTCTTCGTCTTCTCTTCTTTACGCCACCGCCGCCAAGGTTGATTATCGTGATGAAAATGGTAATTTCGTTGATGAGATCTCTTGATTTGCAGAGGTTAATCATGGTACAGATGTTGAATTTATGTATATATATAAGGGTTAAGATGGAATTGTACTTTGGAGATAATAGAGAGAGGCATAGAGATGGTGTATGTATGTAGAGGTTCATAAAAGAACTATAGGGATGAGAGAGAAGGGTAATGGTGAAGAGGGTGGGAGAAGCCATGGAAATTGCAGGTTTGAGTGAGGGAAGGAGAGGGAGGGATGTGTAAGAGTGAGTAGGTGTGTGGAAGGGTGAGAGAAGACTAAAAGCTACTTGTGAGAAAAGTGGGCAGACTGGGGTCCACTCAAAAAATCATAGCTCACCGCTGGTATCTCCAAAAATCATGAAAAAATTTGAGGTGATTATTCAGAGCGTGGGCTACATTTTCTCTTTTGACCACTGCTCCAAATTTGGAGTGGAGATAGGTGCCAAAATTCTCACCAAAAAGCCTATTTTTTATGCCTGCAAAAGTCTTTTAGTGGCCCCCTCCTTTGTTGAATTTGTACAATGCATCCAAGAGTGAGCCCCTCCTTTGTCATATTATAATACAAAGCATCCAAGTTGCCCTTGACCCATGCATGGAGGAGGATTATTGGTGAATAAAGAAATATATACATGGTGGGACTAGTGTATGGACTATTCATGGACTTTAGCTCAATGAGCACATGGTGTTAGAATAATGAGTAAAAATAATAATAAAAATATGGAGGAGTTATGAAAGGTATGCAAGTAAATAATATAATAAAAGTAACCAATGAGTAGAAATCAATTTTCTGTTTTCATGAGGGTGAGGGTGAAAATGTGGGAGTGATTTGTATAAAGGAAAAATATGAGGTTAGAGTATGTACAATATTGGCAAAAAATATAATTATGGTGTAAGAGAATGAAAGAAGGTATACATACGTTTAATAAAACACACACCTAAGTAGAATATTTAAATAAAATACCAAAATAATTATAAAAAATCCCTATATTTAGGCCATATATACAATGAAATATTTACACACAAGAAGGCCATAATATACTTTTTTTTTTTTTTTGGCTCAACTAGCCCAATGACTAGCTAGCTGAGGGTTTTTAAGAAGATATGGGAAAAGCCCCCTAACTCACACACGCCTATGTACAGTGAAATGGTAGGGATAGCCATAGCGTTTGGGTGAATTTGGTAGGGTGGAGTAACTTACTATGGCAATTATGGTGATCCGAAAAACGGCTATCACCGTATAGCTCAATGGTTCATTATATTGATAGAGTTTAATTTCATAGTAGTAGTCAAGAAAGGGACTATCAATAGAGGAAGAACCATTTGTCACAATTGATCCACAAGGAAGCACCTCTAGGAGTTGACGATGACCTACCAGATTTGTATCTCTTCAACATACAGATGGTACCTAGGTGAAGTGAACATATAATACCATTGCTCACCATTGGTTCTCTGTCGCTTTAAAGGCAAATATCAGTCATTGAGCAAACACGCTCGCTTGTGCTTATAGCATGACAATTGTATAAAGAGGGAAAGGATGGAATACTTTTGCTATGTATAGAGCCATCAAAGAAGGATTTGTACTTGAGACAAGCTCACGTAGAAATGACGGGGTTTCACAATGAAAAAACACAAATGTATTAGAGACTGATGAAACATGCGGTGTATTGGCCTCATATGCAACAAAGTGTCCATTCATGTGCTACTTGTGCAATTCAAAAGCCAATTGAAAATGCTACACTGTTCAGGATCACAGAAGCACCCAAATGGGGAAAATATATAGTGGACTACATAGAATAGGGAGTCTTGCCAGCAAACATGAGCAGATCTAGACTACGTTGAATTCGGAGAGAAGTGGAAAACTATGTAATTATTCAAAAGCACCTTTATCAAAGAGGGATCGATAACAATTTGAGAATCTATGCCGTGGAGAATGAGTACTTACCAATTCTTGAGAAGGAACATGCCGGACAAATAGGGGGCCACTTTTTGGTTGACAAAATCACAAAAGCGACACTTCTTGTAGGAATCTGGTGGGCTACTTTGTACAAGTATGTAGAGCAATATGTCAAACAATGTGACAATTGAAAATGACTGACACACTCTGATGAAATTCCATTAAGACCAATGATGGGTACAAGGGATTTTGCCAAATGGGAGATAGATTTTGTTGGACCTATCTTACCACCGTCCTATTGAATGCATGCTCAATACATCATAGTGGCCACATATTATTTAACCAAAAGGGTAGAAGCCAAGATATCCAAGAAGAATGATACCACATAACGATAGTGTAGTTCTTGTATAAGAACATATCTACTTGATATGGGTTGAGATAGTGAGTGATTGGGAGACTCACTTTATCAATGATATGGTTGACTACATACTGCAAGAATTTATGGTGCTTCATTTGACATCAACACTAAATCATCCTCAAGAAAATGGGCAAGACAAAAGCACAAAAAAAGTATTATGTAGAGTGCTCACAAAAATTCTAAACAAATCAAGAGCCGATTGAGACCAGGAACTATATTCAGTTCTATGGGCATAGAGGGTAGCATTCAAAACGCCACATAATATGACACCTTTCAATTTGGTGTTTGGGATAAATGCCATACGGTCCATAGAATTCTTGATTCCTACAATATGAGTTGCACAAGGCTTAGGATGAATTGTACAAAAGTTGTCTCGTAGACTTGAGCAACTCACCAAGTTAGATGAAATGCGACTAAAGGCTATTGCAACAATTTATACACAAAAGAAATAGATGAAAGGATTTCATGACCACCACTTGATAAATAAGGAGTTTCAAAAGGGAGACTATGTGCTAGTCTACACCATTAAGCAACACTCCAAGAAACTAAAAGTGCGAGGTAATGGTCCATTTATGATCAATAAAATATCACCAAGTGGCATGGTATGACTTGCAAAATTAGAGGGAGAGGAGATGCCTAACTAGATCAATGGTTGCAGACTAAAGAAGTATCATCAACCTCTCATAGTAGAAATGTTGGAGAAGATTCATGAGGCAAAGGAAAGGAAGCAGAAAGCTCACGCAATTCAATAACAAGAAAAGAAGGAAGCCAGGTTGCATATTTTAAAGTGCAAAGAACGACAAAACAACGCTCCAATTCGGCACCTAGAAACACCATCCTCTCCTATCAAAGTAGCCCAGATTAAGCAGAGTTGGCTTGGAGGTATAGATGTAAGCATTCATGTCCAACTCGCCAATAGAAAAACAAAAAGAGCACTTGTGGATATTGGAGCACATGACCTCAAACTATTAAACTCCATGATACAATCAAAACAAATTTGACTGCAGGGCAAGTTATAGAGGAACAATGGTCAGTTTGGGACAAGCCAATGTCTCAATCAAAATCAACGGTAACTACTTACCTCATCAATTCCTCATTATGGCAGATACGGATCTCAATGAAGAAATGATCTTGGCAGGTTCTTGGATGCACACTTAAAAAGGAGTTCCAGACTAGCGGGATGACGCTTTGAAGTACAACATCAAGGGCACATCATATGTTACACACTTGGCACGCACATATTTTAGAATAGTCAAACCTAGAGGAGTCAAAGACAACCATCTAGTAGCAATAATCTACAAGCGTCTATGGGAGAAAGGTCAAGCAAGTTTGGAAAATACATCCATTATGGAAACTAAGCCAAAGCAGATATGGATACCCAAAGACTTGCTTTCCAATCAGTCTTCCAACTCAGCAAAGCCAAGCTTCCAAAGAGCCAAAACCCCTCAAAGCAAGCCCAGATGGTGGGCGAGCTTCAAACAACACCCAAATGTTTATCAAAATCACCCAAGTACAAATGGTTCTGTAATTTCACATTGAAAAATCCAACAACCCCACCGCCAACACAGTGGCAATGGAGACCTAGAAAATCAACCCAACAACCCTCACACCATTCTTTAAGTGGGTACCCAAAGTCAAGCCAAGCCAAATCATCAACATGCCCAAAGTAATCACCAAACCAACCATCAAAGAACGGGCGATTCGTCTTCAAAAACTTTTGTTTGGCAAATGCAGTTTAGATGAAACCTCGCCAGTAGAAACCACTAAACAATCCATTCAGTACCCACATCTTGCAAAACATATTGTTATCATTGCATATTTTTTATAAGCATGACAGGGCCACATTTCACGGCCTTGCATAGAGACATTGTTCGTGCCCCGTTCGCGCCCATGCACATTGCACAAACCTTCATCCAAGACGACTCAGAATTGGAAGGGGGGAGTAAGAGTAGCTGAAGTAACATATTGCAAGATCTTCAGTTGCAAGACGATGAAAGATCATGTGTATAGTGTATAAAGTGTGTTTTACCACTAAAATTTGCTTTTTTAAATCGTCTTTTAGCTAAATTTGACTTTCAGTAGGTAGAATAATGAGCCATATTAACAAATTTTGCTAAATGAAATGCCTAGAGTGGGAGTATGTACATATGAGTGTGAGGAATAAATTTGACAAATTTTTTTGGGCAAGTAATCATAATTTTTAGTAATTCTCTTTCTTTTTGACCAAACTAGCACTATTGGCGGCCTTTGGCCACCTCTCTTTCTCTCTCTTCATGCAGGCTTTTCTCTCTCTCTCGATGAGTGCGCAGTGCTGCAGGGCACACTACCAGACAGAGGAAGGAGCAACACGTGGCAGGGGAGATCCCTTCTCCCATTATATATGTATAGATAAAGATAAAAAAATAATGAAAAGCCAAGAAATTTGGATTCAAGTTCTAAAAGCAATGCCAGATCTATAAAGCAAGACCTTTGAGCATGTCAAATATGGAAGGATTTGGCACATGTCAAAATTTGAGCTAGCTTACAACAAACCATAATTGCAAAATCAAGAGCAAATAATGACCAGGTGTCTGAGCCGCAGATTTGTATGTCATGAGAAATGTGAGCAAGCAAGGTAAGTATGAACATTGAATTTGGGGTAAGTCAGGCACATATAGTCAAGATAGTCAAATTAGACCTCATTTGCATTTAGTCAGTTTAGAGAGAGAGAGAGCTAGAGAGCCTTTTGTGACCTAGAGAAGTTTACTGCTATTTTGCCTGCTACAATCACACTAGACACCCACATTTCACGAGAATGGACAAAATGCCGCACAGAAGAATCCAAAAGGAGTGGAAAGTTGCTCCATATGAAGTGGTTGACATCTCCTGTAATGTGAAATCGCATATCTCAGAGGAAGAGATCACCAAAATACTGGCCAATTTCTTTATCGCAAAATTCTCGGGTGCCGACGGTACTATAGTCAATATCACCATCTTCCCAGAAGAGCTATGGACCTTACATCAACAAAGGGAGGTCATTGAGGGACAAGGTGCCTACAGATGGGCACACTCTTCAGGCTACCTCCATGAGATATGTATTTTTAGATAGCTCACAAGCTAATGAGCTCCATCTAGTACAACAATGAGGCAACCTTAATAGACAAAGATGGAGACACAGTGAAGGTTAGAGTCACAGTTGACCTAATCAACCAAGCCCTCCATCGACCTTTCAGAAACCATAACCTACTGCTAAAGACAAAGCCAATAGATAACAACAAGGCTTTCATGAAGCAGCAAGGAGACACATGTTCACCTAGAAGGACCCAAACCTACACATAGTAGTTGTAATGGAAATGGGGCTTGCAGAACAAAGAATCATCTGGTGTGACTTGGGAAATTATATATTAGAAAATCTTGTTGAAGCCAATCTCAAGAGCACTGAACAGAAACAAAACATATATCAATGCAGAGCCAATGCTAACAAGGATTGCATATCAGGCTCTAGGAATGATCGACCAACTCCTGCCTGTGGAATTGCAACTAGATTTTCTCCACAAGGCTAAACACTCAGTCAGAGCACTAGGGGGATGCTCATCCACTTCAACCAAAAGAAGCACAAGAGGCCAAAGTTCTAAAGCAAAAATGATGAATAGTGAAGCAACAAAATTGGACATCCAGCTGAGTGGTGAAATAATTCCAAACACCAAGATATGCCATCCAAATTCCAGCCTACTGTAGAGGAAGAAGAAGATGAGAAGAAAGACATTACTATTCCTCTAGTTTGAGTCAAGCACATGCGAATAGAACAAACTTTTGTTATACAGATAGAGATCCATGGAGGAGTCTCAAAGGTTGAGGGAAAAACGACGAAAGAAAATAGCTGAGGAGAAGAAAAAAATAAATGAACAAGGATCAAATGCAGATGAGGATGATGGATATCTAGAAAAGTCACTCCAACAAAGAAAAGCTGAATGGCTTGAAAAGATCAAGCAATACACGAGAAGGAAAGTGGCCGAAGAAATCAAGATTGTCGGCTCTATATGCCAGACCATTCATAAAGTACTTAAGAGGAAGGCTGAGCAGCGGGCACAAGAAGATTCAAAGGGACAAAAAATAGATGATTAAGAATCACCAAAGGACTCCCCTAAGGGCAAAGATAAAGCAACCAAAGAACTACCAAGGGAGGAGATGGGAGAAGATCCTCAAGAAATCTACATGAAGATTTCACCACACCTGGCCGACCACACCGCCAACTTCTATAGAGATTAAGCAAGAATCGGAATAGAAAGATGCAAATCAAGAGAAAGATACTTCAGAACAAAAGAAACTTGGAGAAATTCAGATTGACCAAGAGGAGGAGGAAACCATTGATGGGAATCAAGCAAGCAAGGAGGCTGAGAAGATTGATCACAACCTATTGGAAGAGAAAGAATCAGCGAAAAAGCAAGATGATGAGAAAAAAGATGAAACTACAAAGACTGATCATCCTCAAGAAGAAGCTAAATATTAAGACGAAGCCAAATAGTAATTAGTGCCCTCTAATCAAAAGATTTTTTTTTTTTTTTGTTCAGCAAACACCATAAGCAAAAACAGTGCCCATAATGGTAGACCTACTCCCAATAGATCTGCCAAGTACATCTACTAAGGGAGGACTACATGATTTTGAAGATATAGAGGAGACAATTGATGCAAGAGAGGAGATCAAGAGATGGAAATATGAAACAATTTCCTCTCATATAGAATACATGTAGTATGAGCTCAAGGTATTGGAATTAGTGGCCTTATTGACGATCAAGCTAGAAAAAGTTGTATAGAATTTCGGCCATGAAATGATTCCCTTATCTCTCATGAAGCAAGAGGTCATCCTATGGAAAAGAATGCTATTGCTATCTCTTGATCCAAACAAGAAGTGGGACTACAAAGATGTGCTTGTGATAGTGGAACAAGTGCTTACAATTTTAAAGAATCAACCCCCCTGGTGTAAGAAATGGTTTGAGAAGCGTCCACTGTAGAGTTAATTACAATTACGGAGGAAACGCTAACGAGCCGCTCATAATTTGATTAGTATAGTAATTACCATGAGATTAGAAAAAGAAGTTGACACTAATAGAGATAGAAAATCATGAGTAGGTTAATACAATGCATTAAAGGTGTACAAAGTGGGCTTGAATAAAGGGTAGTGAGTGGATGCAAAGTTGGATATTACAAAGTTTGGATACAAAACATGCAGCAAAGGCTTCTTTTATAAAATTGGCAGAGAGTCTTACAATGATCTAAGCCATGATATCAAAGTGTTGACTTCCATTTTTGGAGAGGGTTCTCATGTGTGGTGGTGTGGATGTGTCACACACCCCAACAATCCTCCTCGTGTGTGTCATAGTAGCACACGAAAGTACAAAAGGTATCCTCCTCTGGATAATTTGACAACATGGTGGGATTAAAAGTGCATGTCATTAGAGAGTTTAAAACTAGAGTCTAGGTCAAAAGTGCCTGCCCTTGAGAGAGTGTATGCCAATCAAGGTGGTCCGCCAAAATACAAATGTTGCTTTGTATGCCCCCGATGTTGGACGGGTCAAAATGAAGCCTACTTGAAATATTCAAAGTGTTTTGCCGCTGATGTCAGCTACAAACTGTTGGTGTAGTTGATGCTCCTCCCCTTCCAACATGTCTTCAAAATATTGAAACTGGATGCCAATGTCGCATGGCATGCGTGCTAGATTTTTGTGCAAAGATGTGTGCAAGTGAGGATGGTCTTACCCAACATTGGGTAGTGTCTAACCCTTGTACAAAGTTGCTTTTTATGAAGTCAAGCATGGTCATGCTTTGTGTTTGTGCAAATGTGTATGTAGAAATCTTGTGCAAAATGTAGAAGAAAATTTGTGCGTGGCTTGGTGTATCTTGGATTTTACAATCTTGAATAATTGAATTTTTCATACATAGCATGATTTGTGCACTTGAGCTCGTGTCACGGTTATTCCTTGTGCTTGATGGCCAAGGTTGTTTGTTGTCATGGGAACCGGGGTTGAACTTTTGGATGGCCCTTGGATTGAAGGTAGCCCATGGGAAGAGGCTTTTAACAAAGCAAGGCTCTAGTGAGAGGCTAGAGCCCCCCCTATGTATGAAGGACCCCTTGAGTTTGGGACTTGGACTCTCGATAGACTTAGCAACTGATAGACTCTTGATAGGACTCTTAGAGGGCTCCCCCATACACCCATTAAAACACCAATTTAAAAAAGGTCCCTCTAGAGTTTGGAGGGCCCTTTCAAAATCTTATTGTGTGCCCATATACCCTTTAAAAAGAAGTTTTCCAATGGATTGAACAAAGAATTTCAGAGCACACCCCTCCCTTTTAACTAGTTGACCTCCTATAGCAAGTTGTAATGGCTTTTTTTGAAATGTAGGGGGTGGTAGAAGGACCCCCTAAATCTTCTGTGCTACATTTTAGGTGAAGTATCCTTTAATTCTGCGCAGCCCTATGAGGCTCAATTTTTTTTTTTTGGAGGGCCCTCTAATAGCACCATTAGAGGGGCTATGGGAGATCCCTCTAAAAAAACTCTTAAACTACTCTTAATATGAAAAAATTGATGAAAATTGCCAAAGTGAACATAGTTGAATTGGCAAGGGTCGGCAACAGTAAGCACATGTTAAGTTGTTGACATCGGAGGCCAGTAATTGATTAAGTTGTGAAAAATTTGTCAATGTCACACACCCCAACACTCACACGATGAAATCCTCTATCACAACGCACCACAACATCTCCAATTCTATCCAGCCTTTTGTCCAATTCCAAGGAGACGATCCTGGGATAGCTATTACTGTTGGAAAAGTAGAAGACCTTGTAAATATAAGAGACTCTGATTTTTAGCCAAATGATCTCTAAGCCAACCTGTGTGAAATTTGAGTTGTAAAGTTTGATTTTGAGTCTGAACCTTGTAAGCTAGCCACTTGCCAAGAGAAGCCCTAGGTATAAAACCCCATTTTGTAAGTTTGAACACAATCTTCATTATCAAAGGTTTTGGATTTTGGAGCATATGACTGAGAGTGGCCACTCTCTCGCGCATTGTAATCCATTTTTCTTGAGCTCTGGTAATCCAAATTTCTTTTCAACAATTGCATTATGTTCCTAGTTACTGCTCTTTAATTTAAGTGTAACAACTGTCAATTTTGCTGCGGTTTTTGACAACCTGTCTACAAGATAAATCAACTATTTTGAGTGAATTAATGGTTTTTTTTTAACGTTTTGACCATAAGAGAGTGTTTCTAGACCATAGGGCGACCTTTTGGGACTGTTCTCTTGCAATGTTTAGGACCTTGATAATGATGGATTGTGATTTTGGTACCTTGTCAAATTGCCACTAAACCTGGTAGGATAGTGGCCCTAAGTGCCCTAGACCTTCTCCTAAAGTTTTGTTGCATTTAAACTTCATTTTGAGTATCAACATGGCATGATGAATGAGAGCGGTGAGGCAGATTGCCTGAGTAGAGAGTGATAGATTTGCTAGTGCTAGATAAGGCTTAGTTTTGTAGGCTCACTTCTGGTGGTTGACACCCTCAAAGAGTCTCCGTGCCCCATATGAGTTGCTTCCCTAGGTATTGACATTATGTTAGTGTCAGATAGCTATGTGCAGACGTGTGATCGCGGCACCCCGCTAACAACCTACATTCAATGGACCCATTAAGAGCCAGAGGCAGCCAAAAATTACTTCTAACTAGAGACATGACCAAATAAAGGGGCATAAGCCAGGGAACATTCAATGAAAAATCTTGACAACAAATGAAGCAATAAAAAAGAGGATAATGAAAGCACTCCAACTTGGCCCTCAACCTAGCTCCAATGGGCATCCAACTCCATTGTGTGTAGATCCTCAAGGGTTTGTAGGCTTGCCATGGGTTAGTCCCCTTCCTCAAATTTCTTAGATGGCTTCTGCCTTTTTGGATTTATCATTGTGTACAGACCCTCGAGGGTTTGCAGGCTTGTTTCAGATTAGCCCCCCTTCCTCAGATTTCTTAGACGACTTTGATTTTTTAGATGTCTCACACACCCTGCGCGCCATTCTTCCCCCACCCAAAAATTCAAAAATGCATTGAATCAACATCTCACTAGGCTAAGTCAGCCTCCCCCCAACTCCATCTCAGCCCCCCAATGCCTCGTCACCCTCGCTCGAGTTTACAAATTTGGTCTAAGTTGACCTTTTTGTTACCATATACACGTGGTAGTGATGTTTGTGAACACACTTAGGACCGTCGTGGCCTTTTTTACCTCTCTAGGAGGTGTTTTTTTTGTGCATTTTATATACGCCCATCACTCTAGGGCTAACTTATCTTTTCCATTGCACACTAAATAATACGCTCTCTACTGTGTGCCTTGAGCTTCCTACATCTTCTCCAAGTGTTGTGTTTGTTTTCCTGCAACCCTAATTCCAACAGAGTAGGTTGCATCCTCCTGGGCTTAGTTACCAGTAGCTCCAACACACACCTGCTCACTTTCTTTGATTTTTATGAGCTTTGGTGAGCCTTCGCAGGTCGACAAATATTTTGGGATAGCGCGATGAGCTTAGTCTACTCAAATTTTTGATTTAGCGTCATTCGGCCTCCGTTTCCACTATAGGCAGTAGTGTGCATGCTATTTTGCCATTTTATGCAAAATTTTTGTTAGTGCCATTTTTTGCATAACAAGTCCCTAATAGTCTTCTACAATTTTTGCTATATAGCACGTGCTGTTCCCGCTTTGTCTGGTTTCTTTTGAGAAATTTTCACATCAGGTGCAAGCATTCGCCATGGCCGACAACAACACATGTGTTCAAGATGTTTGGTGTTGAGGCCATATTGGATGGGAACAATTATCCTATGTTGGCTTACATAATGCAACATGTTCTTGTGTCAAAGGGTGTTTGGAATATTGTGCAAGGCATTGATGTTGTACGTCCTTGTTCTGAGGATGTAGGCAATGTTGAGGATGTTGCAGGTCTTGCTGCAAGGATTACTGTTGTTAGAGTAAAAGAGCACATGCTCATGCATTGATTGTGCTGTCTATGAAACGCACCATTACTCCTCACACTTGTTCAGTGAAATCTACAAAACAGGATTAAGATATTCTGGCTCGTCTTAGAATGAGGAAAAATTGCATTGCTTATGTAAAGAGCTGAAGTTGAAGATTATGCATGAGGAAGATGATATGGACACTTTCCTTGATGGTGTCAAGGATATCAATGAGCAACTTATTTTTGCAGGTAAAGTCATTTCGAATAGTTCCATTGTGCAGACTGTTCTTGATGCCTTGCCAGATTCTTACCAGATTTTTGATAGTACTTGGAGACTTATGACCAAAGGAAATTTTGAAGTTGTCAAGTTTGATGCATTATGCACATTGATGTTGCAAGAGTCGCTTTCCAAAAAAAAAAGGACTAGACAGCGTGCAATTGAACATGCCTTTATTGGTACTCAAAGAAAAGGTGGTAAAAATAAAACAACCACTTCTCATGGTTCTTTTGCGACGAGTGGAAAATTACATGTTCTTATGATTCTGCTGGCAGCAATTTGTCTGGAAATTGTGGTGATAAGGGCAAAAAAAAGATGCACTGCCATTATTGTAAAGCTAATGATCACTTGATCAAGCAGTGTCCTAAGTTGAAGACCAAAGAGGCTAAGAAGAAAGAGGTTGGTTCCACTGCAAATGCTGGTTCCACTACAAATGCAGCCATTGTTGAGTCTTCTGTGAAATGAGACTGTGATGTTGATGTTGATGCAGAATGGGCTTTTAGTGCAGAGTGTACCTATAATCCTGCTGTCCATGATGCATGCATGTCAGTTGCTGCAAATTCACATGTGGGGTATTTTGATAGTGCTGCTACAAAGCACATTACCTCACATCGTGATTTGTTCACCTCTCTTGAGTCTCTATCCCTCGTGGGAATTCAGTTACTTGTGCCAACAATGCCTCTTATTGGATTAAGGGAGTTAGAAAGATTGTGCTTACTGCTGCAAATGGCAGTTCTCTCACACTTGTTTATACACTTTATGTACCTGAGATCAAGAAGATTTTGTTTTTAAAATTTGCACTTGCTAGACTTGGTCTTGTAGTCAAATTTGTGGATGACAGATGTACAATATATGATCTCAATTGGTGATGAAATTGCTACATCTGGCATTTTATGTCGTGGGTTGTATAAGATCACTTTGTATGACAAGTGTGGTAAAAATTTTGCGAATGCAGTTGTGGATTCTAAGGCTATTTCAGATGCATAACTTTGGCATGCATGTTTTGGTCATCTGGATTTTGCCTATTTGCTGCGTTTACAAAAATCTGATATGGTTGCTTCTTTGCCGCCTCTTGAAGCACTTGTCAAACATGGGTAAGATGCAGTGTTCAAAGTTTCCAAAGGATGGTTCAATTAGGGCCACAGAAGGTTGCAGCTTGTGCATATTGATGTTTGTGGGCCCACGCAAACTCCGTTCTTGGGCAGTTACCTTTACTTTGTGACTTTCATTGATGATTACTCTAGGCATGCATGGGTATTTCCGCTTAAAGCAAAGTCCAAAGTATTTATATACTTCAAACAATTTTTGGCTATGGTTGAAAATGTCTCTAAATTTACTATGGGCACCCTCCGATCAGATCGAGGAGCGGAGTATATGACTCATAAATTTAATGCATTTTTGGCTAGTTGTGGGATAAAACACCAATGTAGAGTGCCTTATACTCCTCAACAAAATGGTGTTGCTGAAAGGAAAAGCAGGTCAAATGGCATTATGAATGGTCAAAAGTCAAGCTTTGCCGCATTTGTTTTGGCTTGAGGCCATCATGTGTGCCACTTATGTCCTAAACATGTGTCTTACAAAAGCTTTACAATCTATGACTCCATATGAATCATGGTATGATAGAAAGACTTCTATTGAGCACATGCGTATTTTTAGTTGTTTGGTATATGCTTTGGTGCCACAAACAGAACGCATAAAATTGGATGATAAGGCTGTCAAATGTACTTTTGTTGGTTATAGTGTTGAAAGCAAAGGTTATAGGTTGTATCATCTGCAAACAAAGTGTATTCTGGTTTCACGGGAAGTAGTGTTTGTGGAAGATTCTGTTCAGCTCTTACTTTCATGTACTAGAGACAATAATGTAACCTCACAGGACATTTATGATACTTTGTTGCCTCTTTTCAATGGTGGAAGCTCAAATTTAAATTCCAATGAGGAAAATGTACAACCTATGGGGGTCTCTAAAATGTTGCTGATCAGTAATACTCGTTCAGGTTCTTGCCATCATCTTATGCATCAAATTGTTATGCTTTGGCTGTGTCTAGCTTACATGATATCGAGGAAACTCTATCTTTTGATGAAGCACATAATTTAGAAAATTGGATGGTTGCCATAATCTGAATATGATGCACTTATAGAAAATGACACATAGAATTTATGTGATTTTACTCCTGGCAAAAAGACCATTGGTCCGAAGTGGGTTTACAAGTTGAAATGCAAGCCGGATGGTGAGATTGATCTCTATAAGGCTCGACTTATTGCAAAGGGTTATGCACAACAGAAAGGCATAGATTATGAAGAAAATTTTTCTCCCACTTGTCGTATGACTACTTTGCATTTTCTATGTGTATTGGCAACTCATTTTGGTTGGGATGTACAACAATCAGACATTGTTACTGCTTTCTTGAATGGTGACATATTTGAGGAAGTTTATGTAATGCAGCCTCTCGATTTTGTCAAGAAAGGACAAGAGGATAAAGTGTGCAAAATGTAAAAAAGCTTTGTGTGGGTTAAAGAAATCTCCTCGTTCTTGGTATGCGAAGGATGACATTCACTTGGTCAAAGAAGGATTTTGTAAAAATCCAATAGAAAGCACCGTTGTATGTAAAGCGTGAGTGTGATGTACTTCTCATTGTGGTTCTCTGTGAGGTCCCCAACCCCGAGAAGATTGGGGCGACTTTATTCTCCTTTTTCGTTGACGACACCCTACTCCGTTTCCACAAAGTAGAGATACGAGCAACAGAAGAGAGGAAGTCCTCTATTCATCGTTTACATGGTTATAAGGGTCATACGTCACAAGCTTGGTCGATAAATCTAAGATTTCAATGAAAGTTATTTCCTAAAGCAAATATGAAATCCCGTTGACATATTTGGAATCCATAAACAACGCCTTTTTTCCCACGTTTAAGAGGCACGCTACCATCCATAAACCGTAAATATGATATGAGACTTAGTCTAAACTAAATAGTAATTTTATGTCACGTAGATTTGGGCCATCTCGACTCTTGGCACAATGAGTCTCTAATTTCACTTCTCTTAATAAAAGGGAGTTGGAGAGTTTATCGACTAATCGAAACCACCCATCCTTGACTAGCAACCTGAGCGGCCCCCACTTTCCACCCCATACACACACTTTTTACCACATTGTTTTATATTTTACAAACAGTGTTTAATTAATTTCAAAAACAGGTTCTTTTATACAGCCTTCAAACAATATCAAAAAAATTCAAACAAGGCCTAATGAAGACAACCCTATTATTGAACAAAAATAACTTTTTCAATTTCTCATGATTTACCGCTACCCGCGGACTTTCTCTGTCTAACCAACAGAGCCTTTACAAAGGATTTATTCGCTAACCGCAAATTGCGCAACCTTCCCATCTCGCTAACTGGGAGGCATCCCACTATCCACGAGGTATCCCGCTAACCGCGAGGAACAAAAGAGAGCCAATAACCTCAGCTTAATCTCCGCTAACTGCGGAATCATCTCGCTAATCCAGAGGAATAAAAGACATTCTTTCAGCAATTCTTCTCTTTAAATGATTCTTCAACATGATCAACCAATTCTTCATATCAATCAGAATCCACTTATCAAACAATAACAATTTAATAAGCAATAACAATTCAACAAACAATAACAACTTATCAAACAGTTCTTTCACTAGTATATGAAAACATATGCTTGTTTCTTGTGATAGAATCACATTTCTTGGATGGTTTAAGGGGTTTCCTATACTTAGCTTCCCAGGTCAAACATGAATAGTAACGGAGAATTATAAATTTGTCTTACCGGATTTGGAGCACGTGTGGCTAACTCCTGTGCTGGAGGTTGGATGGCTTCGACTTCTTCTTCGGTTGATGCTTCCGCATGAGATATTTTCGGAGTAGACACCTTCCTTCCCACCTTCCTTGGTGGTGCAACAGCATGGGCGTCCTTAGAACTTCGCGTTACACGCTTCTGAGCCATAGCTTTGGAATAGAGAAAAGAAAAGCGCGTTGTTGGAGAGAGAGAGAGAGAGAGAGAGAGAGAGAGAGAGAGAGAGAGAGAGAGAGAGAGAGAGAGTTCACAAACCGGAAGATGGCACGTCAACGATTGGAGATGGAGATGGCTTGAAGGTGAGAGCTTAAGGGAGAGAGGCTCCCTCCGGCACGTCGTTGCAAGAGAGCTTCCACTTTTGTAGAAGTGTGTGTTCAAAGTGAGAGGAAGGGTCCTTTATATAGGCCCTAGGGGGTTGCTAATAATACTGAGAAGGTTTCAAGAATAGGAGAAGGAAAAGCTCATGTGTGGTGGCGGCTCCTTTTTTTTTTGGACGTTAGCGAACCGTATGCGCGATTTTTAAAAAGCTCTATACTTACAAGTTCCTATCCTATCTTGAGAGAGAGAAAGCAAGAAGTATCCTAATTTTGACTCACCTCTCTTTCTTTCCTAAAAATACTATCTCTAAGCTTTTTCTTCACACACAGATCAGGTTCCCACATAAACCTATTGTTCCACATAAAGAAAGATCATAAATAAATAGATTTTGAACCCGATTTTCAATCCGATTGCTCTGATAAACTCATGATGACTCACAAAATTGAGAATCTCAATTACTTTGCAAAATAACTGAAATGAATTATATGGATAAATGTTCGGTACATTACACTCTACGTGTATGATTTGATGATCACTGGACTAAATGTGAGACATATTGTTGAATGTAAGGCTTATTTGAATGCTTCTTTCAAGATGAAAGATTTGGGGATGTTGCATCATTACTTGGGTATATAGTTTAAGCAGTGTGATGGTACATTACTTGTGTACATTACACTCTACGTGTATGATTTGATGATCACTGGACTAAATGTGAGACATATTGCTGAATGTAAGGCTTATTTGAATGCTTCTTTCAAGATGAAAGATTTGGTATTGCCTTGTGTTAAAAAAGTTACATAGAGACATTGCTATGTAAGTTTGGACTTGAGCATTTGCAAACCTATTTCCACTCCCATGGAAACAGGTTTGAAATTGAGTCTTCATGATGCTGGTGATCCTGCAGATGTCACTCTTTAATAAACTACTGTATCATTACTTGGGTATACAGTTTAAGCAATGTGACGGCGGTATTGCCTTGTGTCAAAAAAGTTACATAGAGACATTGCTATGTAAATTTGGACTTGAGCATTGCAAACCTATTGCCACTCCCATGGAAACAGATTTGAAATTGAGTCTTCATGATGCTGGTGATCCTGCATATGTCACTCTTTAATAAATTGATGTTGGATGCCTCATTTATGTATGCATCACGAGGCCGGATATTTAGTTTGCAGTCTCACAGGTTAGCAGATTTATGCATAGCCAAGGATCTAAGAATTGGAAGGCTATCAAGAGGATTTTTTGCTACTTGAGTGGCACTTTACATCTTGGCTTGTTATATCCCAAGGGGGGATCATTGCCGCCAGACTTACATGCTTTTTTGGACTTAGATTGGCTGGTTGTTTTGACACGCAAGTGTTCACAAGTGGTTTTTGTTTCATGCTTGGAAGTTCATGTATATCATGGTTGAGCAAGAGGCAACCTAATGTGGACATTTCTAGTTGTGAGGCTGAGTACAAGGAAGTCTTTATAGCTACGATTGAGTGTGTATGGCTCAGATGCCTTATGGATGATTTAGGTGTTGGGTAGGACACTGACAACACTATCTACACTGATAGTTAGAGTGCATTGACTATCAATGTAGATAGTCAATGCGCACAAAGCACATTTAGGTGCATTACCACTATGTCAGGGAGAGACTCTCAGTAGGAGAGATCAGGTTGGCTTACGTGCCAACATAGGACAACCTTGCAGATGTTTTCACAAATGCATTGTCTCGTAAGAAGTTTGAAGCTTTTTGTAAAGCTTTGGGCTTCCTCCCCTTTGTGGACTGATCATGTCCTCAGGGCATGGCACTTCCCTTTACTCTATGTGCTAGCTCTCGGTCACCGCATGACTCCAGGGGGGATTTGTTACCATATACATGTGATAGTGATATGTGTGAACTTACTTAGGACCACTGAAGCATTTTTTCTCTCTCTAGGAGGTTTTTTCCACCGTGAATTGTTTATACGCCCATCACTCTAGGGCTAACTTATCTTTTCCATTGATTACTAAGTAATACACTCTCTAATGTGTGCCTTGAGCTTCCTTCTTCTTCTCCAAGATATGTGTGTTTTCTTGCAACCCTAATTCCAACACTTTTTTGGCCACATTGGTGCAGCCAAAGTTTTTATGTGCTGGGAAGCATGTTATGCAATGCTATGGGTGCATACAGGTACAAGGAAAAAGGTTAAAGCATGTGCAAAAGCCCAGGGTAGATAGGTGATAATGGAAGTGTATGACTGATGTGGTTTTTTAGGCCAAAAGGGATCCAGAGGGGGCCAATTGAGATAGAAGATCCAAGTTCCCAAAGTGCTGAGTTGAAGCTTTGAAGTGTGGTCTTTGAGATGCTGCACAAGTCGGTCCAGCCGGCTCCTTAAACGGAACTATGGTGTGAAAGATAAGCCAGTTCAAAGTTGGAAGGCTTTGCAGATCCTTGACGGATAGGGCATGTAGGGACAGGTGGCTAGAGATGGAGTGAGTGGACAAGGCTGAAATGTTTGAGCTCTGGAGCATGCTCACGATGTGGCTCCTCAATTGGAGATCAAAGAGGCAAGTTATGGCTAGTTGAAAGTTTGTCGGGGGCCAGTTGTGGGCCAACTTGCTTGCAATGGGGTAGGCATTCCATCTGGAGTTTTTTTTGGCCTCAATTGAGTTCTGGAAGGTAGTGGGCATCATGTGGAGATAGCAAGAACTGATGACAAGTTATGGTTGATCGAAGTTTGGGACAGATTCCAAGAGAAAGATGTCAGATGAATTCTACCCGTTTTTGCGGCCACTATTGGCAAGCTCGCTGAAGCCAAAATGTGGCAAGGATGAAGGGGTTAAGAGACTGGATTGCCATCTTTTGGGGGGATTTTGCATCTCAAGCATCATAATCTGGAGTAGAGAATGACAAGGCATAAAAGTTGGGTTGAAAAGAGGTTTATTTTGTATGCTAGATTTGAGATTCAATGGTTTGGAGGAGCAGGCCATCGTAGAGCCACGATGTGGCATAGTAATGGACCCATATGCGGGTTTTTGAGGCAAGACGGTGGTGTATATAAGCTACAACATGACCCCATTAGGGATGTGAGTTGAGTGAGAGGGAGCTCTCAAGGTAAGCCATGGTGGCCCATGTGTGGGCCTTGCACAGTGTGTGGTCTTGGAGGATCGGTCACGACGGTGGCACTGGAAGTGGTGTGGTGGAAATTGAATGTTGATTGTGTAACACGACAATTATTGGCTTTTTGGTTGGAAATTGGTCCCGCGCCCAAAAGGGCCCAAAAATTTGAAGCCATGGGCAAAGCAACCCCCCCCCCCCCCCGCCAAAACAAACAAACAAACACACACACACACACACACACACACACACACACACACACACACACACACACACACACACACACACACACACCACCACCACCACCGCAAAGGATATTTCTACTGATGAGGAGAAGAGAGAGGTAATGTGTAAGTGAGGGTGAGGTCGTGTGCAAAGAAGGAGGGAGAGTTTGGTAGGAGGTCAAGGTGAGATATGAGGTGATCCAAAGGGGGAAAAAAGTGAACTCCCTTCAAAGTGGACAGATGGAGCAAAGGTCAAAGGTTAGGATTAAAGGGTCAATCCAAAGATGGGAAAAAGAGGTAAGAAAAAGGAAAATGAAAAAATAATTAAAAAATTAAAAAATGCTAGGGGTGCTAGCTACATTGCTAATGTACCACCCTCAAGGAGAAGAGAGCAGTTGAGAAAGATCTTGCAAATGTGGTTCTCCTCCTCCAAATTTCCAAAAAGAGATGCCAGATGGCCCAAGGAGAGGACATATGCCCAAAATGAGTAGAGTCCTCTTATAGAGGCCATTTTTTGGTATATTTTCAATGCTTTTTGGCTAGAGGCCTTGAGCCGTGTGAGTTGGTGTCTATAGAGACGGGCTTTTGGACAAATGTGTGTGCTTGTCAAGCCCAAGCATAGTGAGTTTGGTGTATGCTTTTTGGCCTAGGATTTTTTTGGGAGCCAGTTACAAAGAGCCAAGAGTGAGTGTGTGAGTTTTTGGGTGGGCTTCTTTGTGTAGAGGAGTGTGCTTGCAAAGCCTTAAGTTGCGTGTTTCTTGCCCGGTGACCATGTGGGTGTGCCGTTTGATGTAGTCGAGCAGTGTATGGTGGTTTTTGAGCATGGTAAAGCTTCCATAGCATTTCTCGAGGGTCATTTCCCATGCCCCCTTCTCTACTTCTTCAACTTTTGTGTGGTGACGGTGTGGATGTGTGTGCCCCCGGGCCTCTTTTCGTGTGCGGGATGGAAGTGAGAGAGTGGTTTTATGTGTGATAGTGGTGTGTGGTTGAAAGCGAGCTGTGAAATGTGTGTGGGTAGACAATCTTGATGAGCGTGTTTGTGCGTTGGTGTGTGTGCAAGCATTGGTTCGCTAGTGGAATTGTGTTTTTTGAAGGTAATTTTTCCAAGAGGATAGGGGTGTTGTGAATGCCCTAAGCTATAGAGAGGCCTTGTGTTGTGTGCTAGGTGTGTCCCCCCATTCCCCCTTTCCAACGTGACTAGCTGTGATCACCTCGTCGCTCCTCACTTCCTAGCCGACAAATCCCACTGCTCACCCTCCATTGAAGACCCCGTGGTACGTAGTGCTAAGGGAAGCCCATAGACTCTCTCTCTCTATTTTTTGTTAATTTATAATATGTAATACTAATATATATACTCTGTTTTTGTGATTTGCTTAGTCTATCATTAATTTCTTCTCGAGATTTGTTGAAAATCTCGTGAATCCAGAGCCATCATGGTCCTCTCCCAAATCCAGAGCAACAGAGCCATCATTGCCCCCATCCCCCTCTCTTTGTGCACCACATCACTACCTGCCCTGCATAGTCCCTTGGCGTGTTTCCCCATGTTGCAATTGTCTCATCTCTCTCTCTCTCTCATGTGGCACATTTGTCTCTCTCCCTCCGTCCCCGTCCCCGTCCCCCCCCCCCCCCCCCCCCCCGCGCCTTCACGAGCATATAGGTGCAATGGAGTGCTTGGTAGCTGGTGCACTTGACGTATATCTTTTTTCTCTCTCAACTCAACCTCATGCATTACGAAAGCAAAAAAATCTTTTTCCGCACGCTCTTGTTGAGGCCCATTGGATCTCTCTCTTCTCCACATTTTCCCCTAATGACTTGCAAGCATCTACTTAGGCTCTCCTTAATAAGCCCAAAACTAAAATTGACCACACTAGCAAGTATCTCATTTTTGAATGTAGCTTCTTCTTCTTCTTCATTTTTGACTATCAGGTTTCTTTGGAATGGAAAATTGAAATGCTATTAATAATGAGACGTGATTGAGCTTTAGTTGGGTGCAAGAAATTGTAAAATATGGCGATAGAAAATAAGAAAATTGACTTTTGACCCAAACCTTAGAACTTATTTAGAAGAAGAGCAAGTGAATCAAGACCTGTAGAATATAAATCAATTGCCTCATTGAAGATCCTGAGATGCTTCTTTGAGGAGTGCTTTTGATATTTAAGCCTAACTTTAAGGCCGATAGCTTAAATAAATAGGTTCAATCATTTTTGGTGCAATCAAATGCTCTTGCAATACCATTAGAAACACCTGTAAAAGAACTACAAGTTTAGAATCTACATGAAGTTGCACATGCACCTTCAGAGCTTAATTTAAACCTCTAGAAAACAAACTCATGTGTGAATTTAGTCAAAGTACTCAGCCTATCATCAAAGGTCAAAAAGAGATTCAAGTTTGCAAATGACCTTGTATTCGCAGCCAGTAATGTACAATCATTTATGAGTCTAGGGGATAAATCAAAGATAATGTTTTTAGCATTGTATATCACACATAATTTCTATGCACATTATGTAGACCAAGAAGGGAATTTGTACAAAAAGAGTCGACCAGTGTTTGGGAGGCCTACATACCAGCTCATAAAATTATGCCTAGTGATAGATCAAGAAGGATGATTGATTTTAGAGGAAAGAATCTATTATAGTCCATCATCTCTAAGGCTAAATGACATCACCCAAGTGAGCTTAGAAATGAGTCTTACCATACACCGAGCGACATTTTTTGAGCGAACCAAAATCCGAGCGAATATTTATATGACATGGGCTTAGTTGTTGAGCCCTCTTCTGCATGCGAGAGAGAGAGAGAGAGAGAGAGAGAGAGAGAGAGAGAGAGAGTTCACAGTACTCTTGAATGAAAAGAGCAATTTGTATTATGTCTATGTCACACTAGGGTAGGGAAGCAAAGGCCACGCGGAGGTGGTAGCCAATCATTTGCAGATGAAAAGGAAAAATTTAGCTCCATCCCTTGTCAAAGGGATGGCCTTGCACCCTTGGCCAAGTTTTCAAAGTAGTGGCAAAAAACACAAAGTACACATGGGAGTTCATTTTAGAGGCGTTGAACCTTCGGAGATAGCATCTAAACCGGAGGTTTAACCACTTGGGCTACTCCCTTGAGAAAAATGTGCAGCTTTTGTTTTCAACTCCAATGTGACAATAGAGTTAATAAGCATTTTCAAAAGGGTGCGACAAGTGCCCTTGTGTGACAAGGGACTTGGAAGCCATTCCTTAATACGAAAGTAAGTGGACCTTTAAAAAAAAAAAAACTTTGATGTGTATAAAAATTGAAAAGAAATAAGTGAGATTTTCTCTCAATGTTAGAAAAAAATCGGGGTCCAATGTATTTGAACCGTTGAAATTACAAAATCTCGGCTATATTTTGAGCTTGCCTTTACAAAAGTCAAAGTTTCAAATGGCTTTAAGAGAGAAAAAGCAAAAAAATTACACAAGCTTTAGTGTCATTACCGGCAAAAGATTCAATTTTTCACCTAAGAATTGAGAGCAATCCAAGTTTGCCCTTATTTTCATCGGTTAGAGAAAATGTATTTTTCTAGCCCTACTCTCTCTCTCTCTCTCTCTCTCTCTCTCTCTCTCGTATAAACTTCCTCAAAGGGTGTGCCGGACGTGCAACCCTTTCAGGGAGAATTTTTTTAAAGCACATTGAAGAGCTTTAAAAAAAAGGTGTATTAACTTTTGCATTTAGTACAAATAGAGAGAGATAGTTACCGTACCTCAAGCACTTTCTTTTTCACAAGTAAATTTCTCCGTCCCTACCCGCCACTTGTGTGTATCGGTCTGACCTACGACCCCACCTACATGTTCGACGTTTGTCGTCTTTCCATTTTCTCCCCATCAAACATGGCTCGACATCACCCCAAGATTCATTAACTTCACCATTCACTTTTTATCAAACAAAATGGGATACCCGCCTATTCGGTCTCCACTCATTAGCTAGAGTCTTCTCAGATTCCATCGAAGATGGAGTTGGAGATTTAAGCCTTCTAAATAATATGCACTTTGTTTCATCAGACGACGATGATCGAGCATATCACCAGTCGCGAATCCACAAAGCATTTCTCCCTGAGACAGTCCACCACAATTAGATGCTTGTTGGCTCCACAAACCCATGCATATTAAAAAAAGCATGGCCTGTTTAACCTCCCCTACATGTGCCACATCTCAACACCTACCTTCCTTGCATTGTGCAATAATTGGCAGCTTAGGCCTTCCATTTAAGTTAAACACAACTTCCCTTTTAAAATAAAGGAGCACCTCTTCATATTCGCCATAAAAAAACATGGGTATTCCCTATTCACTTTGTGTTTATTTAGCACTACAAGAACACATTTTCTTTTTTATTTTAAAGCCTTACTAAAGGACTATAACAAAAGAAAGTTTTTAGACAAAAAAACCTTCCTAAAGGATCTGCACCGGCGCAGATCCTTTAGGGAGTTTTTTTTAAAAAAAACTCTCTCTTTTTTTATAGTCCTTTAAGAAGACTTTTTCTTTTTTTTAATTGTGTTTTTGTAGTGAACACAAAGTGAGGAGAGGAAGAGGGGGGGGGTTTAGTTTGCAAAGCTAGCGATGATGGTGGACGTATTCGATTTGTCGATAGCTTATCCGATTTATTTATGTACTAGAAGATTTTGTTTATGTTGCGGTCTCTTATCTGCTCGTGTACAACTTGGTGTATGTATTGGAGACTCTTGCTTGTTTGTCGGCTACTCGACGGATTTGGTCTTGTTGTCGTTGGTTTGGTCCCAAGTTTTGGGCACTATGGTAGATGTGGCACGGCTATTAGTAGTAGTGGCATCCTAAGCCTGGCCTCTCGGTGATGGGGATTACGAGCCCTGCCATGTCGGCATAATGTGGTGTCGGTTTGCTCTTGTTTTGTCGACGATGGACTCCCCTCTTTGATCGGGTTTGTTGTTGATGGCGGTTCACGAACTTGATGTATAATTTTGGTAATTTTTGTGCTTGATGTATGGCTACTTGCTATGGTATCCTAGCTTGGCTTGTGAGCAAGGTAAGTCTTGTATTTTTTTTGGTTATTTTTAATACAATACTACTCACTTTTGTGAGTTTTGCCAAAAAAATATATCTCTCTTTTTGTAATCCTTTAGGGAGTTTTTTTCTATTAAAAAACCCTCTTTTAGGGGTTTGAGGTAGGATCTCTTATTGAACATCAAACATTGATTGGAGAACAAGGCCTCCAATTAATGATAAAGTGTCTCTCATTAACTCGCTCGATTTTATCATCGCTCGAAAAAGTTCGCTCGGAGTTTGGGATTCCTCCCTAGGAATCTACCTAGAGCCAAAACTGTCACCCAGCGAAAGTCAAGCTTTCACATTGTGACATGACAAGCACATATTATGAGCAAAATGGACATAGATATAGATGAGAATCTACAATCTATGAGGGTCTTGGGTCCTAAAGCAATAGAATCTCATGTCATACGAGACCCACAAGATAGAGAGGTGGTGGAAACGGTCCATCGCTGCCTCCAGGCGGTGAAGGATCAAAGAAGAAGAAATGAAAGAGGAACAATGATGAAGACGATGACGATGGGGGAGAATTCGCAATCAAACAAGTTTTCAATAAGGCTAGACTTAACAAATTTGATGGCATAAGAAAGACGTGCAAATATTTGGAAGCATGGTTGAAGAACTTAAATATTTCTTTGCTTTATGGGAAGTTTTTGAAGAGGCAAATGCAAATTTTTCTATCTTGTAACTTCATAGTGTTGCAAAGCTATGGTGGAAATTGTACATGCAAACTCTTCTCAATCGATTCAGGTAGCACACATTGCTTCTTGTCCTTTAAATTGGTAGAGAGACTAAACCTAAATTAACCCGACACCCGTGGAATTAGATAGTGGAAATAAAAGTCTTACAAAAGGCCTAATTGAAAATCTGCCTTTTTCTTTGAATGGTCAGAATCATAAAAGCAATTTTTATGTCATAGACATGGGTGTGCATGACGTTATTATTGGCATGGACTAGACGACTGAAAATCACGTCGTGGTTGATTGTGAAGAAAGAAAAATCTCTTTTTTAATCTTTTGATGGGAGTAGTCACACTATTTAGGGGGAGGAAAGAAATTGTATGTCCATTTTGATTTTGGCCACGAAATTGATAAGGGGACTTAGACAAGGCTGTGAGACCTTCATGATTTTTGCAAATGAATTTAAAGATGAACCTAAAAAAGGGAAGGGAGAAAACCCAGAGTAGTTGGAAAAGCTTCTTCATGAGGTCAAGGATGTTTTTCCTGATGAGGTGCCGGTTTGCCTCCTCTTAGATCACTAGACCATGGGATAGATCTATATCCATGATATGAACTGTACTCTCGAGCCCCTTACAGATTCAACATAGATGAACTTAAGGAATTGAAACTCCAACTCGAAAACTTGTTGAAGAAAGGGTTAATAAGGCTTATTGTATCTCCTTGGGGTAGCCCTATTCTTTTCTAGAGAAAGAAGGATGGGGCTTATAGGCTATGCATTGACTACAGGGTCTTAATAAACAAACCATTAAAAACAAATATCCCCTTTCGCACATCAATGAGCTGTTAAGTAAACTTAGTGGTGCGCAAGTATTTGTTGTTTGAGCCGATGTCAATTAACAGAAGTTGCTAAAGAATGAAATTGCACGAAGGCATATCAAAGACAGATGCTGAGAAGCAGTAAAGATTGGAGTTATATTTTTTACATTTTCCAAAATGGCCATATATTGTAAATTCTTGATTTATTTCAAGCCCTTGTAATATTTGAAATGTGTTACGGGCTCAATGGGAGCTCCAAGCTGTAAAGAATAGGTTAGCTAGTGTGCCTAGGTTGCAGATTTAGTAAGTGGTGCAGCCTTAAAGGCCTTGGGCGCCCGGACATTGCATATTTTTACCCTAGGTATATAAGCAGTGTGTAAATGAAATTAGGGTTCTTAGCCTTATTTGTTGAGAGGTCATGAGGTGTGTGACTCTAGAGTCCTTGAGCTTTTCCTTTCTCATGTGACTTGATTAACACTAATCAAAGCTTAATTCTCTTTCACTATGTCTCTCTCATACTTTTTATGATTGTTAATGATGCTTTGATTAGCTAGATCATAACTAATTAGTGGTCAATCCCGCTCTAATCTTGTGTGATTGCCCTCTAATCTTTGTGTGTGCATGTAGGTTTGATTGGAGTGCGGATGCTCGATAGATCTATATGTGTGTGCTTGTGAGTAGTGTATTGCATGATGGGATTAATGATGTGTGCATCTTGCAATTGTTAGTGTGTGTGATTGGGTTGAGTTGAGGTGAAGGGAAGTGGATGTGGAGAATGCCAGACATCGTGGCTTAGCTCCTCCATAGGCCGAGAACCCCACTTCATCAAGTTACCGTTTGTGTTTCCATGATTAGCTCACTAATTGTGTGAGTGTTTCCATGTCCTAGCCAACAAGAATTGTCAATCCGGAGGGATGAACTACCCGGCTAGGGCATGGAAACAATCATTGGTGCTATACTATGATGGTACCCCCAACATTTGGCACTGTTGTCGAGGAGCGATGCCCCATGCTAGTGTAATTGTGGCATAATCGAATGGTTTTCTCTCTAATTTCCTCACTAATTTCACTTGTGTGTTTATGGTTTTGTGGATTTCGGATGTGTTTACATGAAGCAATGTGTTCATTTTTTCCTAATTTGTCACCATATCTTGCCAACTGTGTGCTTAGACACCCTAATTTCACACTAACCCCTTGCTAATTTCACTAAGTTTTTGCTAACTTACACACTAATTTTCTACTAATTGGACTAACAATTTGTGCTTATTTTTTGATATTTGCCTAATTAGAGGCTTGGATTGCATTCTAACATTGCTGCTTTGTGCTGATTGCTTAACAATTTCTTGATTTTGTAATGCAAGATTAGGGCTTTGGAGCATCGACAAAATTGGCCTACTCATGGTGTAATCAATAATTAGATGGTGGTAGTGGACTCAAGAATTGTATGGTATGCTCAACCATTGTCAAATTGATGATTTGGAAATTTTGATTTTGCACGTTTGCATGCCGTCGTAATGCCAAAATTTTCATAGAATTGAATGTGAAAATTGATGGTTCATGTGCTAATGTGCATTTGTGAATTACCCTTATTGCCTACTTGAATGGTTAATTGCAGTTGTGTGCACTAAAATCAATTGTGTGTGCATTCTAATTGAGTGTGTATATGCTTAATTTTAGTGTGTGTGTGTGAACTATTTTGCCCTTGTGTTTGCACCTAAAAATCAATGTGTACATAATGATTTTGTAAACTTGATGATTGATTTGTGTTGTGGCCATGCCCAACTAGAGATTTGTGAATTCAAATTGTGATTTTGACAAGACTAACCCGTGTGTGTGCACCTAAAAATTGGTAAAAACTATCAATTATTAGTGTGTGTGCCTAAAATGTGTTTAATGTGCATGATTGTTTGATTGTGAAATTGAAGTCTGTAATGTGTTTTTGAGTTGAAGACAAGGATTTACACGCTTGAAACGCATCAATTTTGACCTAAAATTGTTCGTTTAATTGCCTACTTTTGAATTTTATGGTCAAAATTATTTGGCAATTGAATCAATGTGATTATTTTGATGTGATGTGGCTCCACTAATCCCTTATGTGTAGAGAATTTTCAAAAAAAAAAAGGGTATTTTTTGGATAAGTTTTACAAATTTTTAGTAATTTTTTGCTAATTTTTGCATTAATTTTTGCTTAATTCCGTAAAGATTTTATATCTTGCGATCTTGACGAGCTATTTTGTGTGCGTCATTATGACATCATTTTGAGTGCCTTTGTGTCCCCTTTGGTTGAGTTTTGAGCGTTTTGCCATTTTCGGGGAAGGGATTGTTGATTTTATCTTAACAAAATTTTTGACAAAAAATTGCTATTTTTTTGGTGCCTATGCAAGTTGAAAGTTTTCAATTGTGATTGTTGATGATTTTCTAATATTTCTAGAATTTTTTTGGAATTTTGGGTGATTTTTAGCATTTCTAGCTAAATTTGGCATTTTTGGGCATTTAAAAAGGTAAAATTGAAAAATTTGCTTAGACGTGAGCGCCGGCAAAATTTTACGAGCCTCGGGTGTGCAATCTGGCAAGGCATCGATGTTCGCAAAGCGATGGTAAAATCTAGACTTCGGTAGAAAATCAGCGCTGATGGCTTGTTTACATGAGAACCACCTCCGATGATCATTAAGGTTTAAATAATTCAAAAAAAATCCCCCTCTCCCTCTATCTTCAGCGCGCTCATTATAGTCTCTCTCTACCTCTCTTTCTCTTTCTCTCTCTCTTTCTTATTCTCTCTCCGCCAAAGATACTCTCTCTCTCTAAACCTTTTCGGCACTTTATAGAAGTCAAATAATCTCTCTTTCTCTCTCTCTCTCTCTCTCTCTCTCTCTCTCTCTCTCTCTCTCTAAATTGTCCTGCCCTAACACACTTTGTACCCTTAGCTTGCAAAAACCTCCATGCCATCACTGCACACACGCGCACTACGCGTTGATGGACTGCCACGTCATCACTCTCTCTTCTACCCCTATCGTGCGCCACGTCGCCATCGTTGATAACAGGAGTAGGAAGTGGTAATTTTTATATTTTTTATGTTTAGTGTAGTTTAGTTAGGTAATTTTCAATATTTTAATTTTATTTAAAAAAATTCTCAAAAAGAAAAGAAAAAAGAATCATAAATTAAAAATCAGCTCTGATGGCTTGTTAACATGAGAACCACCTCCGATCATCATTAAGGTTTAAATAATTCAAAAAAAAAATCCCCCTCTCCCTCCATCTTCAGCGCGCTCATTATACTCTCTCTCTGTAGTACCTCTCTTTCTCTTTCTCTGTCTCTCTTCCTTATTCTCTCTTCGCCAAAGATACTCTCTCTCTCTCTCTCTCTCTCTCTCTCTCTCTCTCTCTCTCTTTTCGGCGCTTTTGAGAAGTCAAATAATCTCTCTCTTTTTCTCTCTCTCAATTGTCCTGGCCTCAACGCGCTTTGTCCCCCTCGCTTGCAAAAACCGCCAGCCACCACTGCACACACGCAGGCTGCGCGCTGATCGACTGCCACACCATCACTCTCTCCTCTGCCCCTGTCGCGCACCGTCAGGTTCCTGCCAGGCCCACGTCGCCATCACTGATAACAGGAGCAGGAAGTGGTAGTTTTTATAATTTTTTATGTTTAGTGTAGTTTAGTTAGGTAATTTTGATATTTTAATTTTATTTAATAAAAATTCTCAAAAAGCAAAAAAGAATCATAAATTAAAAATTTTAGAAAATAAAATAATAAAAACTTATCAAAAAATAAAAAAAATAAATCACACAATTTTTATATATAATAAAACTCATAAAAGATGAGAAAAATCTTATAATTCACAACAAAAGCCCAAAAAATCCATAAAAATTTAAAAAAAAAATCACAAAAAATAAAAAGGCCACAAAAAATTCAAAAAAATAAAAAAATATTAAAAAAATACTTAATAGAAAAGAAAAAAAATTAAAATTTATCAAATAAATCACAAAAAATTGTAAAATTCATAAAACACTCAAAAAATTCATAAAACACTAAAAAATAAATAAAAAATGTAGAAAAGCATAAAAATACAAAAAATAGAAAATTCCAAAAATTTCACAAAAAGATTTAATAAAAATAAAAGGAGAGGAGTCGGAAAAGGAAAAAAGGCATAAAAAATTCACACCGCAATCAAAAAAGTTGATATTCGAACGAGCCGAGCAAATAAAAAGCCAAAAGAGGCAAAAAAAGGGAAAGAAACAAAGACGAAGCAAACTAGTGAAGTAAAAAACGCATGAAGAGTCAGAAAAACCAATGAAAGCAGTCAAATCAATCCGCGATAGAAAAAATTCAAAAATTATTGAAAAAAAGAGTAGAAATGAAACTGTGCGAAACCGAGAAGTCTGATTTCAACAAGAGCCGACCGGCTAGGACATGTTCATACGAAACTCAATTTGAAATTGAATGACTCAGTAAAATTTGGCCGTTAGGGCATTGTTCATGCGCAAAATTACTAATCAAGGCTCAAATTAGCGGATTTAGGACAAAAATTGGCAAAATTCAAGTCC
The DNA here is from genome assembly GCF_014529385.1 of Adiantum capillus-veneris. Lineage (NCBI taxonomy): Eukaryota > Viridiplantae > Streptophyta > Polypodiopsida > Polypodiales > Pteridaceae > Adiantum > Adiantum capillus-veneris. The sequence continues at coordinate 132,550,817 of NC_140947.1, forward strand.
TAAAGCTTGCTCGAATTGAGATCTTGGCCTAGAATCAAGGAAAGCCCTTGGGAATCGGGACAATGTTTTTGGCCAAGAACATCATTGTTCTAGCCCAATTTTGGATAGTGTTCCCATAGTTCAGTTTAAGAACGCCAGAGGCTATAAGTCAGTGTGGACACCACAAATTGGCAAGTGCAAGCTAGTGCATTGCAGATTGGGCCAAGAATTGGATGAACAAGAGCACAAATAACATTGGATTTCACAACAGGCTATTCAAAACCCAAATTTTCATTCTTTCAAAGGCTGCAATCAATTTTGACACTTTCAAGCTAGAGTTATTCGGCTCTTGTGAGTCTAAAGAGCAATCAACTGCCAAAATTGCTTTGCCATAAGCAATATTGGCAAGCAAGAGCATGATAAATTTTGTTCAACAACATCAAAATCTGCCAGGAGACGACTTTTATAGATCGAGCCAACATGGACTCAAGTCGAGAAGGAGTTTAAGCACAGCAGAGCAAGCCAGTAGTAGCAACAACACTAGCACAAATGCAATAGAGAATATTTTACAGCTATGTGGCTACAATGGAGATAAAGTCTTATATGCAAATTCAGAAGGCCATAGAAACCTAATGAGCAGCAAAAGCAACACATGAGCCAAGATCCTATTTATAAGAGTAAAGCCAGATTTAGAGAACTCCCATATGTTTATAGATTTTAGTGGAGCCAGGTATTGCAAGCTCAAAGATGAAGTGCATATAGAAATGCACAAAATTGACCCAAGTGGTTATCCAGACATCTACACAAGCCAGCAAACCATCCAGTCCGTGCATATGCAATCAGGGTAATTGTACATGGACTATAATGGTCGAATCTACAGTCGAGAGCCAGAATTGGAAGATCCAACCGATCAGCCAATAGAAGCAAGTCTAATTAGAGAATTGAGTCAAAGACAATACAAAGGTCAAGATGGAGTAGTCTACAGCTTGATGCTCAATGTTCTAAAAGAAGAAGTTGAGAACCTAGCCAACATAGAAGCAGAAACTTCTCAACTAGAGCTTGACATGACATAACTAAATGAAATAACAACAATCATGGTGTATTGCTCAGATTGTGGATGAAAAGGTGGCATTTTCTAGAGGATTGTCCAAAAAACCCAGCCAATAGGGACATAGGAACTACAAAGCAAAGCATGGAGAAAACTGGACATGTGAATCCCAATGTAAGTACATCTAACTCATCACTTTTGGTTCAATTAGATGTTCATGCATTACCATTAGAAGCACCGATAAAAGCACGAAAAAGTCAGAATTTGAATAAAGATGCACAGGCACATGAAAAGCTTAAATTGATTCTTTGAACAACAAATTCCTGCGTGAATTAGGTAAAAGTGTCTAGATATCACCGAATGTTGAAAAGACTGTTAGGTTTGCAAATGATTCTGCATCCACTGCCACAAGTGTGAAATCATTCATGAGTCTAAGGGACATATCAATGAGAATGATGCTAGCATTGTATGATACACATAATTCATATGCACACTATGTAGACCAGGAAGGGCAACTGTACAAAAAGGATCAACTAGTGTTTAAACGGCCCACATACCAACTCACAGAAGTGTGCCCAGTGATAGATCGAGAAGGATGGTTCATTTCAGAGGATAGAATCTATTATAGCACATCCTCTCTAGAGCTGAATGATATTCCCGAGTAAACCTAGAAATCTGTTTAGAGCCAAACTCTCCTCCATAAAAAATCAAGCTTTGACGTTGTGACCAAATGAGCATATACTTTGACCAAAATAGTCGTAGATATAGACGAGAGTCTAAAATCTATGATGCCTAGGGTCCTAAAACCACATAAGCTCATATCATAGGAAACCCATGTGATAGACAATATCAGGTAGAAGATAATGCTATCTATAGCTTCACTTGGGGAATAATTTGTCATGTTTCATGGAGATACATAGGAAACTATGCAAAAGGTTTACAGATGCCAAAAATCAATAGTGCTACCCATAGTGCCTCAAACGTGAGATCATAGGAGACCCATGTGATAGACAATATCAGGTCGAAGATAATGCTATCTACAGCTTGACTTGGGGAATAATTTGTCATGTTTCACGGAGATACATAGGAAACTATGCAGAAGGTTTACAGATGCCAAACATTAACAGTGCTACCCATAGTGTCTCAAAAGGTGAGATCAAATCAAAGTCAAACAAGCTGGACTCCTGCTCATGGAGAAAGCTTTAATGATCACCCTAGGAAGGGGAGAGCTATAAATTCATGAACCAGGAGCCACAATGTCAGTTAGAAGCCCTAGAACTTCTAGCCAATAGCCTCTTCAAAGCAGAAATCATTGAAAGATCATATGGTTGTTGAAAGTTTCCAATTGACCTAAATCCCATCAAAATCTGCAAAAAATGCCTGTATGAAGATCATTAGGGACAAAAGTTTTAGGTAATCTCCACAAGTCAAAGACAAAAGCCAAGAAACCCAATAGTGTTTAAGCAATTACATGTGACCAAGATCACATATGCATATTGAGATACTATGGTAATGAATATCAGCACGTCCATGACCTTGTACAAACCCATATGGATGGCCCAATTGAAGTCAAAGACTATCTGAAGATGATGCAAAGTCTTAAGTTGCCAGAAAAGGTGACAAATACATTAAAATCAATGGAACCTAACGTCCAAAAGGTTACAAAAAAGTTACCACCAAAATCTCCTCCAAAGAGATAGATTCTATCAGAAAGCACAATGGATCTTTTAAGATAAAAGGTTATACAGATGCAGGCAAACAATGCTCAACAATTGCAAGAAAAAGGTGCAACATTGCAGCCAACCGAGTCAACATCAACTGAGGTATGTGATCAAAGCAAAGAAGATGCATAAAAAGTTCAATCTAAGGCCACCACCACAATAAAATCAGTCAATTCAAAGAGAAAACTTGAGAAGATCAAGTGCAACATTACTGGTGAACATGAAGAAAATCTCTCAAGAGAAGTAAAGCTAGATTTTTAGCTAAACAAGAACCTCATGTCTTTTTGCACTTGGAAAAAATGTGGCCAATTACAGCTGGAAGATGCTCTTGAATTCATGAGTATATCTAGAGACAACAAGAAGAATGCTGGGAAATCATTTTCATCACCATTCAAGTAGGTTTGCAAATCATTATAGCCCAATTCCACATCATCACAACAAAGGATATACCAGACGACATCATTGTGGGAATGCCAATGGCCCAGAAGATGTTAGAGATACGAAGCATCACAGAAAACAAAGAATGAAGACCAAAACTGGTCCCCCGTAGATGACAACACAAAATCCTCAAGAAAAACTCAAATGGAGACTAATGCCAAAACAAATTTTATTGAAGATGAATCCTCTCCACGCAGTAGAACTTCAGAAGAGATTAAAACAGATCATGCAAAAACAGCTATAGATCAAACAAAACAAACAAAAGACACGAAATCTATTGGGCAGAAAAAGCAATCAAAGACAAAAGTTAAATGAACGAGGTTGCAGCAACCATGAAGCAACATGCAATCCAAAGACCCAGGCAATTCCAACAAAATCATTATATAGAAGTTAAAATGGAAGAGAAAGTCATGAATCACCTTCCATAGAGACACAGCTAAAGCAAGATGAAACCATAACAAGAGACGGACAAAGACCTTCAAGAGAACCATCAATGAGAATAGCTATAGTTGTCAGCAATACAAATGCAGCAGGTGTCAAATGCAATGCTCTATTGGATAAAGAAGCAAAGTACAATATGGTTGCAAATAATATCCAAAGAATACTTGAGATCACACCAAGTAAACAAGATAGCTAAGCAATGTAGGTAAGGCTATGAGTGAAGAAGAAATGCTTGCTAAAGTTTCAGGTAAAGCCTTAGGTAAAGCGTTCAAAAGACATGCATGTAGATGTTGTCCTTGGACACCAGTGGTTAGACCAATACAAGGACTACGAAGAAGATACAATGCTAATACTCTCTTTTTCAAGAGGTAGACATCAACAGCTACAGGTGCCATTAATGCTAGATTCACAGTTGCAGAAGTCACAAGAATCAAAGACAAATATTGCAGACAAAGGTAAATCCAAAGTGGACCTTCCATCGACTAGCACAGAAGGTGTGACATCATATGCCTCTTCAAGCAAGTCAGGCTTTCAAAACTTCAAATCAATTACTGACCCAACTAAAACATCCAAGAAGACACTGAGAAAAACAAAGTTTAATCAGACAAAGTACTCAAGAAAGCAAAGGAAAGTCAAGAAAGTGTTTGTTACGAGCAGTCTAGTAAAAGACAGTGATCCAGTGTGGATTGAAGACAAAAGATCAACACAAAAAGACAAACACATGGGATGGATAGCATCACAATGGAGCTTAAAAGAACAGGAGTACTATAGAGGTAACGGAAAGCTATGGGTACCAAAACCGCTGGTTAGAGAATATGAAGTGAAATCAAGACCCTCCCAAGAAAGAAGGCTAACTAGGTATCAAGCTTGAAAATATCTTAGATACCTAATAAGAAAGTCTACAACAGAATGACATCAGATGCTAAAATCTACCACAACTCTCAAGAGGATACATAACAGAGACAAATCTCAAAGAAACCTCCTCTTGGACAAGGATTCTACATAGGTTATACAAAGATTTGGCTACCAGTCAACCACAAGCCAACTGCAACTACACCAGACCTGCATGATCTCAAGAAATCAACAAGAACTAGAGCTAAGCAAAGTCAACAAAGGAGTCACAAAGGTAATGGAGAAATTTGGAATCCTAAGTCTTCCAATGATCTGAGTAAAAAGTCAGATGAAGACAATAAGAAAAGGGCTACATCAACATCAAAGACTCCTTGCAACATGCCTGATTGGAGAATCAAATGGACAATTGAGTCTTCAAAGTCAAAGAAGGACAAAAACCAACAAAGCTGTAGATTCCAATATTAAATAGGTATGGAAAAAGAAACCTTCAATGCCAACTTGGTCCTTCAATAATCCTCTTTTTGAGGATTCAAGATTATTTTTACCTGAAGAAATGTTTGTAGTAATCTCAAGAATGTAAAAAGTCAAGTCTCTAGGGTGCAAAAAACACTCTTTGGTATAGTCAGAGTCGGGCTACTGAGCCAAAAAATGAGCAACATGTTAGTCCCAAAGCTTCATGTCTTAATAGACTCTGTGCTAAGAGTCGTAGTTATTAGGCTTATGCTCAAGTTGGAAGAGTTGGGCATATTTAAGTCATGTCACTCATGTTGGATGAGATGAGTATAAGAGTCAAAGTCTATTAACTTAATCATGGTGGAGTGATGTAGAATCCAACACTCATGCACAGCGGCATAGTAAGATGAGAGCACATATCCTCAAAAACAAAAACCCTTCCTAAAGGGGTTCCAGCTTGTAAAGCCGTGTCATATGATTTTATAGCTACACCTTATTTCTTAAGAACCCCTCAAAAATATTTCTTGCACAACCATGCATTTTTGTGTATGCATATAGGATGTCCCATCATTGGACATATGCATTAGACACTCTTTTTTGCTTCCAGCTATGCACCTTGAGTGGACTACCATAGGCAAGCCAATGTTCCATTATGCTACCCTCTCATATTTGCTAACCTTTTATTTTCATATCCATCAACAAATAGTCCCTTTAGTACTTTATTCATATTACCCATGCTAATAAGTACTCTATTAGTGCGCGTATCTCAAAGGCATTTTCCCCACTCAATTTTTTCCCTTTGGTCATCTAGGTATTAGAACCTAATTTAGAACCTCATCATTCTACTTCTCTTGTACATACTCTTAATAAGTAAACAAAGCCTCTCCATATGCTGCTACAATAGACAAATGCGACATCATCTCTCACATCAGAAACAAATTTGGACCAGTCAAGATCCTACAACAGAATGAACCTCATCAAAAAATTCAATGACAAATGAAGACAGCCCATCATCAACCAATCAAAAACCTTTCACAACTCCACAAACACTTTTCAACAGTGCCCGAGGAGGGGTAATAAAATCAAAAGGGGGGAATGTTGACTGAGCCAACATCAATTAATATAAGTTGATAAAGACTAAAGCCGTATGAAGGCATATTAAAGACAGATGCAAAGAAGCAGTAAAGATTGGAGTTACATATTTTTAACATTTTCCAAACTGGTCATGTATTGTAAATTTCCAATTTATTTCAAGCCATTATAATAGTTAAAATGTGTTACAAGATTAACTCGAGTTCCAAGCTATAAATAATAGGTCAGTTAGTGTGCCTAGGTTGCAAATTTAGTAAGTGGTGGATCCCTAAAGGCCTTGGGTGCCCGGACTTTGCATATTTTTACCCTAGGTATATAAGGCAGTGTGTAAATGAAATTAGGGTTCTCAGCCTCATTTGTTGAGGCCAGTCTTTGGTGAGAGCTCATAAGGTGCGTGGCTATGGAGTCCTTGAGCTTCTCCTTGCTCATGTGACTTGATTAACACTAACCAAGTCTTAATTCTCTTTCATTATGTCTCTCTCATACTTATTATGATTGTTAATGATGCTTTGATTAGCTAAATTGTAACTAATTAGTGGTTAATCATGCTCTAATCTTGTGTGATTTCCCTCTAACCTTTGTGTGTGCATGTAGGTTTGATTGGAGTGCGGATGCTCGATAGATCTTTGTGTGTGTGCTTGTGATTAGTGTGTTGCATGATAGAATTAGTGATGTGCGTATCTTGCAATCGTTAGTGTGTGTGATTAGGTTGATTTGAGGGGTGAAGGGAAGTTGATTTGAGCTTGGAACTCCCATTGACCCTGTAACACATTTCAAATATTACAATGGCTTGAAATAAATTGAGAAATTACAATACATGACCATTTTGGAAAATCTAAAAAATGTGTAACTCCAATCCTCGGGGGATTCACTCTTTATACAAAACAAGACGCCACCTGCGAGCGGACAACTTTGATAAAACTCCTATATACAACTCATATTAGGTAATATGACCCCCCTTTCTATGCTTATATGACAATCAATGAAGAAAACTATCATACCCCTATCTTACATATAAAATTTGGCTCACACATGATCTAACTAAGTAAAACTAGTCAAAGACTGCGTAGCATAGTGACTGGCAATGTACTAAGGAACCACTTTTATTGATAAGTAGATGTATCCTCAATGTGTCTTAGTTTGACTTTCAAACTATGTGCCCAATTAGCTTGCACTCTGGCTACTCGTCCAATTTTGACCCATCCAAAGTTGGTGTAAATCAACCCTTGACCTGCTCCAAATTAGCCCTTATCTATGACCGGCTTGATGCAAAGTTTGATGTGTGACATGGTAAAAAACTTTCCCAAAATTCATCCAAGTTCTAGTGCACACTGGTGACCAAGTGTTACGAGTAATCAGCCTGGGTCAATCCCCCCCCCCCCCCCCCCCCCCCCCATAAATATGATACTTCGCTCCCTTATTTTTAGGCTTGAGAGAAAATTATTGGGGGCCCTGCCCCTAAATTGTACGCTTATGTAATCTGTAAAAAGACACCCCTCCCCTGCACTTACATGGTGTGGTAAGTTTTCCATGGTGAATCCCCCGGGCTCCAATCTTTACTGCTACTTCGCATCTGTCTTTTATGCCTTTGCACGGATTTGGTCTTTAGTAGCTTCTGCGAACTGACATCACCTCAGTTAAGGGTATTTTCAAAGCTTGACCTTTGATCTAGATACCACTAGATCACAATCAAGAAAGGAGATATTTTCAAAACCGCTTTTTATACATGATATGGACACTTCAAGTTTACAGTTTTGGCTTTTGGTTTGACTAATGCACCCGTGACATTCATGTGTTTAATGAACAATATATTCCATCCATATCTTGATGATTTTACTTTGGTATTTTTGGATGAAATTTTTGTTTATTCGAAGAGTGAAAAGGATCATGAATTGCATTTAAGGAGAACTCTTGAAGTACTGTGAACATCAATTGCATGCCAAATGAGTAAGTGTTTCTTTGCCAAGGAAAACTTTTTATATCTCAAAAGGTTAATCTCAAAAGAGTGCATTCATATTGATCTTGATAAAATCAAGTCAATTGTAGAATGGCCAACACCCAAAATTGTGAGGGACAGAGGAGTTTTATGGGGTTAGCATAGTATGAACGAGCTCATCTTACAGATTTTTTCAATATTGTGAGTCCTTTAACTGAACTAACAAAGAAAAACAAAGGATTTATATGGTCTGAAGCATGTCAGGCTGCATTTGAAACACTAAAACATAAGGTGACTGAAAATTAAAAATTGAAAATTCCAAAACTTGGGGAATCTTTTTGGTAACATGTGATCCCAGCGGGGAACAAATGGGATGTGTCTTATGTCAAGAGGGAAGAGTTTTGGTATATGAATCTAGGAAGTTGAGAAGACATGAAGTGAATTATCTTGTGCATGATTTGGAATTGGGATCTGTTGTTCATGCATTGAAACATTGGCATCATTTGTTGCTTGGTGTGAAATCTGCCTTGAAGACTGATCATCAGAGCTTAAAATATATTTTTCTCAGCCATTACTTAATAGGTAGAACCGATGGTTTCAGCTATTGTGTGAGTATGATTTTGATCTTAAATATTTGGCTGTAAAAGAGAACACAGTTGCTGATGCATTGAGTCAAAGGCCTATGTGTAACTTGATTTTTGTGGTGCATAGTGATTTGATTGATCAATTTCGAGCTGAAGTGAATAATGATTCTTTCTCCTCTAACATTATCTCATTTCTAAATTCTCATATTGGCGAGATGTTTGAGGGGAAGTTTCATTTGTATAAGGGTAACTTGTATTATCATGATCGCTAGTGTGTGTCTGCAAATTCCTCTTTGAAGCATCAAATTTTGTGGAAAATTGACAACACTCCATTTGCAGGGCACCTTGGGTTTAACGAGACATATACTGAGTGGCATAAAATGGTAACCATCTTTTTGCAACATTTCTCAGCCTACTCAACGTCCTCTTCCTCATATGTGTATATATTTTTCTACGCTATTAAGTTATCTAGAGTAACTTCCCTCTCTTCGTTTAACCTTTGTGGCGACACATACATTGTACTCTTCCCAAGAATGTCACCTTAGTCATATATTTATATTACCACCCTTTTCTTTTTTCTTTGTAAATAAAAGTAAGCATACAATAACCAACTATATACCCCCAAACTTTCTTACCTCTTGTGAATTAGTAGTAGAAAAATAATATATCCATCTTCCACCCCTTATAGATAAATTCCCATGGAAATCAACTCTCCACTTGTCTTTACCAAAGATTATGGTCCCTCTCTACAAGTCTTCTATGCCCCCTACATAGGTGGCCCAATATCTCTTAAGAATATACATATAGTTTCTCTCCTTTCAAAAAGACTCCAATTGTATATTCTTTTCACAAGAAAATAATATTGGGCCCTCCTCTATTTGTTTAAGCATCATAGCCTTTTGAAAAAGCATGATTCCCCTTGGATGCATACAAGCAAAGGGCCCATACAAGAAGACTTTGAAGCAAAAGGTTCCCTAGCCTAGTGTGGACCTTCCAAACCGAATTCCTTGGTGCATGGGCGTGAAGAATAGTCCAAATTCATATCAAACATGTTGAGAAGGTCAATTTTGCCTTTTGAAGCATGTCATTCCGAGCTACAGGTAAAAAGTTATGGTCAAAATAGTGTAAATCTGTCAGATTCGCAGCAAAAGGGAACTGTAAATCAAGTAAATCAAGAGAGTGAGATCTAATTTTTCCCCTACTCATCTTCTAGAAGAGCAATGAGTGTTCAAGGTCACTTGCATGTGATGGGACCAACCTAAAGATGCTTTCTAAATGCCAAGACAGACAAGTTGAGATACCCCGCAGGAGCCACCCGTAGGGCCTCATGGTGGGGCCCACCTACATTATGCACCCCTATGGAGCCTTCACGGTCTAAAATGATATTTTTGGTGAATAAATAGTCCCTTTTATGTCCAATATCCAATGAATGGTCAAAGGACACTTAATTAGGTCTAATCACTTACTCTAATTAAGTGTAGCATAATCCCACTCCTACACAACTATAAATAGCCCCCCTTGGAGAGACTCAAGGACACACACACCTATATTTTCAACTTCATGTTGTTTCTTGATCAATAGTAGAGAAAACCCCAACTCTCCCTCTTTCACATCCTCCCTCCTAACCCTCCTCTTTGGAGGAAGTGCAACTCTATTCTCCACTCTCTCCATTCTACAATCTCTTACTCCATCAACCCAATAAATCATTTGTAGCACCTCAATAACTTGTAAATACATCATGATCTCTCTCATGGTTATGTTAATGATCATGAAATCATCTTCAAAAACTTTCAAGTGTCGCAATTCGTGATGGTTAGCCAGCGTCTGTCCTCCCCTTAAAAGGTGTGTGAGAAATCAAGTAAGTGTTCTATTCTCAATTTACCATTGGTTTGTTTCTCCACACTTATTCAATTGGTCTAAAGAAATTTCTCACTCCAACTCTCTTTTGCTTCATTACATATGCATGTGGATACCTCTCATGGTGATTTTATTTGTGTCACGGCATTGCATAGATGGAGATGAGCTCTCTATGCAAAGTGTGTTAGTTTGATGTAAGTGATTCTCTTGTGTGTTTGAGAGGCAAGTCTTGCGCGCATGATTTTTTTGATGAGTGCTTGAGAGAGGAAGAGTTTGGATGTATTATGGGTATTCTTATGGGGAAAAGGTGAATGCTATTCCACAAATTGCATATTTCATTTTGATGCACGGCATTGGGTTGCATAATCGTTGATGGTGTTCAAGTGTCCAAAGTGTATATAGAGTAAGGGGGTTTTCAAAGTGTGTTGCTTGGGTGGGTGAGTGCAAGTGTTATTTTTTTGATTGGTTTCCTTCTCCACTCCCAAAAGAAGGTGGTGTCCCAAGTAGTGTGCGTACCTCTTTACGAAAATTTTGTGAGGGTAGGCCCATTGGTTTGGGTTTAGAGGCCCCATTTCAAAAAGCTCGCCCTCATAAAGTGGTGCCCCCACGGAGGAACATATTTCCAAGTTACCTTCAAATTCTTTAGTGATGAACAATGGAGTTCCCATCTATCCATTTCATTTTGCACAACACATTAGAGTAAATGTTCACATAGATAGAAAAGTCTTTTTCCAGCAACGCATTGTTTTTATGTTTGGTGTAGAAAGACTTAGAGAAATACTGGCATCACCCAATCCAATTATACTTCCAATCATCAATTATGAAACTTCTTTTGATGTTCACGTTTTCATTTTGTTTTAAAGGCAGGAATAAGGAGTGGTGAAGGGGTGCTCAAGGGCCATATGAAGGAACGAGGTCTTCAAACCAACAACGAGGAGTAGCACATGAATCACGATCAAAATAATGAACCTTTTAGGCCTATTGCTCGGCAATCCATTCATATAATCATTGCAACTAAGTTTAGGTTTCAGTCTATCATAAGGAGGATATTTGGATCCACTCGCCTCAATGAAATCAATGCTTCAATTAATCCATTTATTCTACCTATGATAAAGTACGAATTAACAATGGATGTGTACATCTTCATTTTAATGTAATCAGATTTATAGTGTCAATAATCTTGTGTTGGCCTGTAAGAGAAAAGTTTCTTTAAAAAAAGAGATTTAAAAAAGTCTAAACAAAATTTCAAGTTCTTTTCCCACGTTCTATGCAAGAAGTGGGGAAGATGCGCAAGAGTTTCTTGACAACTTGGAGATGGCACATCTCATATCCGGGAGAGATGAAGAGGAAGTAAAGCTACGAGCCTTCCCGTTGGTTCTAAAAGCAGAAGCTAAAGCATGGTATGAGACCTTGCAACCCCAAATCAAGTCCAATTGGGAGAGACTGCGAGCAAGCTTCCTCTCCAAGTTCGGGCAAGGTGATACTTCTGAAGGACTATGGAAATGTCTTATTGGGCATAAGCAGGTATCACTTGAAGACTATCCCTCTTATGAAGCAACCTTTGTCAATCTATGGGGTAGGTGGGAGGCTACATTAGAAAATCATGGTGGTGGACCTAACTTTCTAAAAAAAGAGAGATTCATGGTTGGCTTGTATCCACTTTTAAAGGCTAAAGTAGAGCTAAAATTCCCATCCACCTTCGAAGAAGCACGTGAGGTAGCCATCATCAAGTTTAGAAAACTACACTTCCAAGCACATAGAGCAAGGGGTTTGAATGAAGTGAGTGAGAGGGAGTCTCCACAAACCATGGAAGCACCAATTAGGGCCCCTCTTGCACAATGTTCACAAATAGGAGATAACTCTCAACAAGAGGTTTTACAAAGGCTAACTCAACAGCTTGAGAACCTCACTCTGAATCTAGTACAAGGCCTACCTCAACAACGACAACCAAGAGAAGGGAATCGCAATCAACGAAGACAAGCTCAAGAGTTGCGATGTTGGAATTGCAATGAAATGGGCCATGGCATGTACAATTGTCCACATCCAAGGCGACTTCCGGGAGACATATATCCCCCTAGACCGCCTCCTCTCACTGTGCAACAAGAACAAGCTCAAGGCCCACAAATCCTTCGACGACCACCACCACTAGCAAATATACCTCCCGTCCCACATGAGGAGGATGAAAGAGGAGTCAACATCATCAAGCTAGAAGAGGTAATAGATGAGCATACTCTAAACTTTGATGTTATGCCGGCAGAAAAACGCACAAGAGCACATGATAAGGATGAAGACATGAGAAGTGAAGGAACAAATTCAGCCAGAAGGGACAAGAAGAAGAAGTTAAAGATGGAAGAAGCTGAAAGTAACAGGAAGAAAAGATCAAGGCGAAGGGAAATTGGTATCAACGACTTCCCATTGGGAAAGGAGCTAGAGCCCTACAACATCTTGGAGGATTTACAAACCCAAAAGCCAAACATTTCATGGCCTCAACTTCTACACCTATCAGCCAAAGTAAGAAGGCAATGGCCAAAGTTGGTAAGTACAAGAATTCCAAAAAAGAAAGCAAATCTTTCCATTAAGTTTGTGGCCTCAAAGCTACAAAAAGATGTGGAACCCATTGTGGATGCTTACATAAGGGGTAAAAAGGTGTCTAATGTATATGTTGATGGTGGAGCTCAAATGTGTGTGATCACGGAAAAATCAATGAACAAGTTAGGGCTTGAAATTACAAAGTCCTCTAATTGTCAAGCTAGGCTAGCCAACAACTCAAGTATGAAGTGTTTGGGGATCATTGAAAATGTAAAAGTCTCTGTATGTAACATAGATGCACGAGTGGATATGTATGTCATGCCAGCTAAGGGGGAGGGCTATCCCATTATCCTAGGGAGGCCTTGGCTCATTGCTGTGAATGCAGATCAAAAATGGGGAAGTGGTCGTTTGATTCTTAAGAAGGGTCAACCGGTGGTGTATGATTGGCAAGAAGGAAAGCAACTAGATATCAACTATGAAACCGCGGCAGATGAAGAGAGCGAGGAGGAGAGTCCTTACTCAAGTGATGAGGAAGCATCAACCAGTGCATCAACCAGTGAAGAGGAGTCTTCTTTGGAGGTAATGGGAATTGTATTCAACGCCAACACTCAAGATGTTCCAGTAGAAGAAAAGCCAACAGACAATCACACACGAGGGGATGAAAGATGCCACCACCTTGAAGAAGGATTTGAGAAGATGCTTGCAAAAGATCTTACTTGTGAGGAGAAGAGGTCCTACATCAATATGTTAAGGAGGTATCCCAATTTGTTTATCATTGACTACTCACAAATAAGAGGTGTAGATGTAATAGAGCATCGAATTGAATTGAAACCAGGGACCAAACCCATGGCTCAAAAGTTAAGGCGACTAGGATCTGTGCAACAAAAGGCTCTCCTACAAGAAGTGAATCGACTCTTGAAGGCTGGCTTCATCTATCCAGTATCCAACTCTGAATGGGTATCACCTATTGTAGTCACTCCCAAGAAGAATGGTAAGTGGAGGGTCTGCGTGGATACAAACCCCTCAACGCTGCGACAAAGAGGGACCACTTCCCTCTCCCTTTCCAAGATGAAATTTTGAATGAAGTAGCAGGTCACGAATGCTACACTGTGTGTGATGGGTATTCAGGATATTTTCAAATTAGAATAGCAGAAGAGGACCAACCAAAAACCACCTTCATCACACCTTGGGGATGTTTTGCATTCAGGGTAATGCCTTTTGGGCTCACCAATGCTCCTAGCACCTTCATGAGATTCACAATATTTGTATTTCAGCCATTCTTTGGAAAATCTATAGGAGTCTTTATGGATGATTTCTGTATTTATAGTTGTAGATCACTTCACTGCCAAAAGGTTGAAGAGGGGCTTAAGAGGCTCCATCAATTTGGGGGACAACTCAACCCAGATAAGTGTCATATCGGTGAATCTCAGGTGGTTTTGCTAGGCCATGTGGTTTCTTCACAAGGAATTCAAGTGGATCCCTCTAAAGTAGAGGCCCTTTTGTCATTATCTCCACCAACAACAACTAAGGAGCTAATGACCTTCAACCATAAAGTGAGGTACATGTCTCGCTTCATCCATCTCCTAGCAGAAGCCATCGCCCCTTTGCATAGGTTGGCAAGCCAATCTACATTTGAATGGGGGAGGGAACATGCAAAATGTTTTGAGGAAGTGAAGGGCATTCTTAGCTCTCTCCCAATCCTAATGCCACCAGATCCAAAGGAGACTTACTATGTCACTCCAAGTGTAGGTTTCGAAGCAATTGGTGTTGTTTTGATGCAAAAAGATCCTAAAACATCATACATGAGGCCGATCTATTTTGCAAGCAAGGTGATGACTCCAACCGAGAAGGGATACACTGAAATGGAGAAAGTGGTCTCTGCAATCTTGTTTGCAGTAAGGAAGTTTCGATCGTATCTTCTCCCTGTGCCATTTGTTTTTCTCACCTTAGAGCACAATCTACCATATGTAGTACAACACATGAGCCTCTCATCTAGAATAGCAAAGTGGGTACTTGAACTCCAAGAATTTGAATACACTTTCCTTGTAGAAGATAGCACAAGAGCAAGACTTGCAGACATTCTCACCTACAAAGTGAGAGAAAGGGAAGAATCACGACTACAAAGAGAGGAAGGCTCAAAACACTTCAAAGTGAAGGAGATTGATAATGCCCATACTTTATGCTTTGACGGAGCCTATCAACGCCAACAAGACAAAGCAGCAGGGGGGATCCTCATTTTAAACCCACAAAAGGAGGTAATGGTTAGAAAAGGTATCACTCTACCCAATGTTCACTCTAACAATGAGGCTGAGTATGCTGCTCTAACCCTTGGGTTAGAATAATGCAAAGAATTAGGCATACAAAGACTTATTATAAAAGGTGATTCTTTGCTAGTGGTCAAGCAAATCCAAGGGACTTGGAGGTGCAAGAATCGTACATTGTTTGAGTGGCTTAGTAGTGTAAGAGCTTTGATGAAGGGTTTTAAAGCAACACAGGTACAACACATTGTGAGAACTCATAACAAGGAAGCAGACTTACTCGCAAATGAAAAGCTTCAAATGGCGGTAGGAGGTGTGAAACTATATGAACCCAAATATCAAGGTCAAGAGGAGCTAAAAGACATTATCTTCTTTCTACAAGCAGGTGAGTGTCCCAAACACTTAGACAAGGTGCAAAGACATAGACTAGTTAAGAAGGCCACACCTTACCAGTTGATCGGGGATGATTTATATCACAAAGGGAAAGATTTGGTCTTGAGGAGAGTACCAGGTGTGCAAGAGATAGAGAAAATTCTTCTTTCATGTCATGATGATGTCTGTGGTGGTCACTTTTCTCAAGATATTACAAGTAGGAAGATTTTACAAGCACGGTTTATTTGGCCGAGCTTACATCGTGATGTCCAATATTGGTGTAAAGCATGTAAGCCATGCCAAATTGTTGGGGATAGACGACTAACATATGAGCCTCGAGTCCCAATAATATCTTATGGCCCTTTTGAAAAGTGGGGTGTGGATGCAATAGGTCCCCTACCTCGTACTTCTACAGGGAAGGTTTTCATCATCATGGGTGTTGACTACATGACACGATGGGCGGAAGCCACAAGCACAACCCGAATCACAGCTGAAGAGGTATCAAAGTTTATTTTTGATCATATTTGTAGTAGGTTTGGAACACCCCTAGAAATCTTATCAGATCGAGGCCCGGGTTTTAGGGCTGACCTTCTGAATGATCTCTTGAGGAGGTTAAAAGTGAAACACCTGCATTCCACACCCTACTATCCTCAATGCAATGGATTGGTGGAAAAAGTGAATGGAATGATATGTAAGATCATTTCTAAAAAGGTTGTGGAACGGCCTAATGATTGGGATCGCCATTTGACGGCTGCTCTTTGGGCGTATAGGACATCTTTCAAGGTATCTACCCAATTCACCCCTTTTCATCTAGTTTATGGACAGGAAGCACTTCTACCCATTGAGGTAGAGCTCTCAAGCTTGCGCGTTCTTGCAAGAGTGGCAAAAAAACCAAAGGAGGTTTTACATGAAAGGATCTTAGATCTCCAACGACTTGAGCTAGATAGAGAAGAGTCCATTGATCACTACATCACCAAAGCGACAAGCCAAAGGGATAAAATCAACAAGAAGCTCAAGGGGAAAGGATTGAAGGAAGGTATGTTGGTTCTGCGCTATGATAACCGACTTGATACTCGACTTGACAAAAAGTTTTTGCAAAGATGGGAGGGACCTTTCATGATAAAAACAAAGTTTGGGAATGGTAGTTACAGATTAGCAGATTTATCAGGAAAACTCCACAAGACCAGAGTCAATGGATGGAGATTAAAGCCCTACTTTCAACGTATCAATCCGTTGATAGGCAGTCATCTGCCTACATCATCTAAACTCCAAATTGGCATGGCTCCCTTCGGCTTTGCAAATGCTCCACCTATTTTTAAAGCTTTGATGTGCAAAGAAGAACCAGACTTGGAATCTGAACATACCCAAGGCAACCCTCCCATCTCCGATTTATGGGATTGAGGTAATGAAAAGCAGGTCTAATGGAGTAAAAGAGTGCATGACACTCCTCCTATTGAAAAAAAAAAGAAAAGAAAAGAAAAAATGACAAAAAAAGAGAAAAAAAAGAAAGAAAGAAAAAAAAGCAACACCGTCCTCCTAAAGATATGAATATCTTTAGGCTTGGGGAGGGCTATACTGAGTGGCATAAAATGGTAACCATCTTTTTGCAACATTTCTCAGCCTACTCAACGTCCTCTTCCTCATATGTGTATATATTTTTCTACGCTATTAAGTTATCTAGAGTAACTTCCCTCTCTTCGTTTAACCTTTGTGGCGACACATACATTGTACTCTTCCCAAGAATGTCACCTTAGTCATATATTTATGTTACCACCCTTTTCTTTTTGCTTTGTAAATAAAAGTAAGCATACAATAACCAACTATATACCCCCAAACTTTCTTACCTCTTGTGAATTAGTAGTAGAAAAATAATATATCCATCTTCCACCCCTTATAGATAAATTCCCATGGAAATCAACTCTCCACTTGTCTTTACCAAAGATTATGGTCCCTCTCTACAAGTCTTCTATGCCCCCTACATAGGTGGCCCAATATCTCTTAAGAATATACATATAGTTTCTCTCCTTTCAAAAAGACTCCAATTGTATATTCTTTTCACAAGAAAATAATATTGGGCCCTCCTCTATTTGTTTAAGCATCATAGCCTTTTGAAAAAGCATGATTCCCCTTGGATGCATACAAGCAAAGGGCCCATACAAGAAGACTTTGAAGCAAAAGGTTCCCTAGCCTAGTGTGGACCTTCCAAACCGAATTCCTTGGTGCATGGGCGTGAAGAATAGTCCAAATTCATATCAAACATGTTGAGAAGGTCAATTTTGCCTTTTGAAGCATGTCATTCCGAGCTACAGGTAAAAAGTTATGGTCAAAATAGTGTAAATCTGTCAGATTCGCAGCAAAAGGGAACTGTAAATCAAGTAAATCAAGAGAGTGAGATCTTATTTTTCCCCTACTCATCTTCTAGAAGAGCAATGAGTGTTCAAGGTCACTTGCATGTGATGGGACCAACCTAAAGATGCTTTCTAAATGCCAAGACAGACAAGTTGAGATACCCCGCAGGAGCCACCCGTAGGGCCTCATGGTGGGGCCCACCTACATTATGCACCCCTATGGAGCCTTCACGGTCTAAAATGATATTTTTGGTGAATAAATAGTCCCTTTTATGTCCAATATCCAATGAATGGTCAAAGGACACTTAATTAGGTCTAATCACTTACTCTAATTAAGTGTAGCATAATCCCACTCCTACACAACTATAAATAGCCCCCCTTGGAGAGACTCAAGGACACACACACCTATATTTTCAACTTCATGTTGTTTCTTGATCAATAGTAGAGAAAACCCCAACTCTCCCTCTTTCACATCCTCCCTCCTAACCCTCCTCTTTGGAGGAAGTGCAACTCTATTCTCCACTCTCTCCATTCTACAATCTCTTACTCCATCAACCCAATAAATCATTTGTAGCACCTCAATAACTTGTAAATACATCATGATCTCTCTCATGGTTATGTTAATGATCATGAAATCATCTTCAAAAACTTTCAAGTGTCGCAATTCGTGATGGTTAGCCAGCGTCTGTCCTCCCCTTAAAAGGTGTGCGAGAAATCAAGTAAGTGTTCTATTCTCAATTTACCATTGGTTTGTTTCTCCACACTTATTCAATTGGTCTAAAGAAATTTCTCACTCCAACTCTCTTTTGCTTCATTACATATGCATGTGGCTACCTCTCATGGTGATTTTATTTGTGTCACGGCATTGCATAGATGGAGATGAGCTCTCTATGCAAAGTGTGTTAGTTTGATGTAAGTGATTCTCTTGTGTGTTTGAGAGGCAAGTCTTGCGCACATGATTTTTTTGATGAGTGCTTGAGAGAGGAAGAGTTTGGATGTATTATGGGTATTCTTATGGGGAAAAGGTGAATGCTATTCCACAAATTGTATATTTCATTTTGATGCACGGCATTGGGTTGCATAATCGTTGATGGTGTTCAAGTGTCCAAAGTGTATATAAAGTAAGGGGGTTTTCAAAGTGTGTTGCTTGGGTGGGTGAGTGCAAGTGTTATTTTTTTGATTGGTTTCCTTCTCCACTCCCAAAAGAAGGTGGTGCCCCAAGTAGTGTGCGTACCTCTTTACGAAAATTTTGTGAGGGTAGGCCCATTGGTTTGGGTTTAGAGGCCCCATTTCAAAAAGCTCGCCCTCAATACTAAAGTGAAGACCTCTTTCTTTTGGACAAGTATGCGAGCTGATATCTTGTTGTATGTGCGTGAATGTCTAGAATGTCAACAGGTGAAGGTTGAGTAGAAGTGGTTACTTGGCGAGTTAGAGCCTCTAGATGCTCTTGGTAAAAAGTGGGAATCAATATCAATGGATTTCATCACTACATTACCTACAGCTATAGGAAATTTTGGCACTATTTTTGTTGTGGTCATGCTAAATTGTTTGTTAAGGAGATTTTTTGATTGCATGGTATGCCCATATATATAGTGTCTGACCCTTACTCTAAGTTCACTTCTAACTTTTGGAAGGATAGTTTTTAGGCCATATGAGTAGAACTAAGAATGAGCATTGCTTTGCATCCTCAAACAAATGGGAAAACTGAATGGGTAAATCGGGTATTAGAAGACATGCTTAGGATGTATGTGAGTGAGAGGCACACAAATTGGGTAGACTAATTGCTTTTGGTTGAGTTTTCTTATAATAGTTCTTTGCATGGGTCTATTCAAATGGCACCTTTTGAAGCCATATATGGCTGTAATTGCTCAACTCCCTTAAATTTTTTAGATCGTAAGAACAAGGAGACCTGAAGGAAAATGCTTGAGAAGATGGACCTAGAGATTTCCAAGATTAGACGTCACATTAATAAAGCCTAGAAAAAGAAAAAAATATATTATGACAAGCATAGGTGGCCACTGTTCTTTGATGTAGGAGATTTGCTTTTCTTAAAGGTTGTTCCCAAGCATACTAATCCGATTCTTCGTAGGGATAGGTGATTGTCTCCAAGGTTTGCTGGCCCTTTTAAGGTTTTGAAGAGAATTGGGTAACTTGCTTATAAAATTGAATTTCTTGCTTATGTGAAAGTACATCCGGTTTTCCATGTAAGTTTGTTAAAGAAGTATATGGCTAATCCTCGACATGTTTTGCAGGAGAAATATAATATTTGAGATGATGAATCGCTTCAAATAGAATTGGAAACAATTCTTGATCATAGAGTTAGAAAGCTTAGGAGTAGAACTCTTGTTGAAGTTTGGGTTAAGTGTGATATGTATACTATAGAAGATGCCCCATGGGTTGATTTAGATGTTTTGCATGCCAAATACCCCTACTTCCAACTCTGAGGACACAATTAATTTTGGTAAGGGAAGAATGTAATAGGATAATAGGACCTATTTTGCAAAGATTTGCCATATCTTTTGTTTGGAGAAAAGTTTGGTCATTTTAGAGTTTTTCCACTGTCTTCTAATTGTTTTCGTAAAGTTTCAAATTTTGACTTGGGACACCTTTTGGAGCCAGTTTTGAGGGTGCTAAGGTCAAAATTTGAAAAAGTTTTGTATGTAGGAAATGTATTCCTAAACATAAGAAAAAATATTGCGTCTTTGAGGTTTTCATTTCCTTTGTTTGGATGCCCGTTTCAGCTCATAGATTAAGGAAAAAGTGAGAAAATGTTGTTTTTACGTTGTTTTTGTAGAAATTGCCAACTTGCAGGTAAATTTTTGGCCAATCCGACTAGGATATGGATTTTTTGCATCACACAATTGTCGAAGAGCTTGAGGAGACATGAAAATTCATATGAGATGGCCCCGATCAAATTTGAAACTGTTTGGGAGCTACGGGCCGTTGAAAATGGCCAGGAATTCTAGGACCAATTCATGTGCATGGGATATTTTTAGCGTGGTTATTGTTTGTGAGCATGAATCCTCTTTTAGAGCCTATTTTTGGCCGTGTTGCTAAAGACAGGAGGTTGACACCGGAAATAGCCACCTTTGGGCTACCTATTCAAGGAAGACAGTCTATAATCAAAGAGAGGCTGTATGACTGGGATTGTGATTGAGAATGCAATTGTGATGGCGACTGAGAGTGTGATTTAGAGTGAGTGTGTTTGTGATTGAGATTGTGGACAAGATTGAGATTGACATTGAGAGTGAGATAACTTGAGGGTGGTCGAGAGGTTTTACACGAGCTACGCTCTTCCTGTGCTCGTTATTCTACATCAAGAAAACTTTCCTATTTCATATGTCTACTTTGTGTACTTTGTATTTTCTTATTCATCAATCTATTTATCTCTCCCATGTCGCATCACAAGAGCTCCACAAGACCTTATCTTAGACAAAGTCATCAAAGAAGCTACACCCGTAATAGAAAGATTTGGATTCCTAAGTCTTCCAATGCTCGTAGTCAAAAGTCAGATGCCGACAAACAATGAAGGTCTACAAAAACCTTCAAGGCTCCTCACAATAGGCCTAATTAGAAAATCAAATGGACCATGGAGTTCACAATTAAATAGGGTCAACCCATTCAACATGAATGCAAATTTCAAGTTGATAAAATAGGTATGGCAAAAGAAACCTTCAATGACTACTTGATCCTTTATTAATCCGCTCTTTGAGGATTCAAGCTTACTTTTACCAACAGAAATGTTTGTGGTAAGAAAGTTTCCAAAATTAAAATGCATAGCTGACAAAAGTATATCGACAAAAGTGAATTGAAAAAAAGTAATAAACTAAAAAAATTATACACATCATAGGCAAAATCACTTGATTGTTAAGCTTTGATCAAAATATACTAGTTACAACACAATTGTCATTATTGGTAAAATACATTGTTGGCCAAACAAAATTGACGTACACATGTCATCTCCTAATACATGCTATGAAAATAAAAAACTACGCTATCTAGCTATGGCTAGTTTGACGTCGAATAATCTGACATCTCATCTCGTACCAATGGAGTATCTGTTAGATTCTGCAAAAGAAAACAATAAGACTTTCTGTAAGTATAAACATATAATTATAAACCAATCTAATTTTAAGCTTTTTATTAAATACAACAAATGTAATAGCGTAAAGTTAAATACTAATCAAGCCGAAGCGAGAACTCAAAATGTCCATAAGGGTGTTTAAGCACTTTCTTTAGGCATACTCGCGCTTGTACAGTGTGGGGTCACGTCTAGTCATCAATCACTGTTCAAAACATACAAAGAAAATGTTATATTGGAAATTTATATTACAAATACCAATAACTATCAAACTTAAAGGGCAATGTAAAAACACTTACGAAGTCCGCCTCAAATGACGCCCATCCGTCGCTCCCCAAGTGGTGCAATCTCCCTACTTCTACTCGCGCTCTCACAGCCTCCTTTTGTTGCCTTCACTTGTTGGGATTCTCACACGCTGCTTGCTTTGCATTCTTCCAATCTTCTTGGCAAGCTAATATGGCATGCTCCACCCATGCTTTATTGCTTTCTTCACTTTTGATAGAATTTACACCCTTATAAAATTTTCAATAACATCAGAGTTGCATAAGCATTTGCATAAAGGAGGAGTTCTTAGCGCCCAGCCAAGCATGGAGTTTAGGCCATGAACCGGACTGCATCCAGAGGTACCTAGCGACTAGTGCTACCCTTGAATGGATGTTATGAATGAAAGCGTACTCAAGGAAATATAACATTGTGGAGGGTGAATATATGTGTACACTGCGTTGCGGAGAGAGAGAGAGAGAGAGAGAGAGAGAGAGAGAGAGAGAGAGAAAATAGTGTAGGGTGAAATAGAGTGCACAGAGACATGAGAAAATGACAACATAGAATCTTTAAATACCCGATCTAAATGAGACAGGAAACCATATATTAATGCAATGACAAAATCTGGGTATACCATAACATCAAAAAGTTTATGACAAAATAACTAGCAGAGCACCGGACCCTATGTTGGGATCGATCCGTCCACCCATCCACATTCGCCATACTACGGACAGAAAGAATTTCACTTCGTCGGGAGCAAGCCAGAACACCTCCAACCTATCTGAGCCAGACATAAGCTGAGACCGCTTCGCCCCCCTCCATGACCCTGAGCTCTAAAAGGATCCCAAGTACCAGTAGGTGGTAAGGTATCAACACCAGCCATACCAATTTAGGCGCCACGCCTCTTCGATGCCCAACACTAGGTGTTTAGGCAAAGCCAAGGAAAAATCCTTGACGCGTTAGCTGTGTAGGTCATTCGACCTCCGATGCACTAACCGTGTAGATGACCTAACAAAAAGAAGAAGACCTAGGCAGCATCGCCGTTCCAGTAAAGCCTAGGTCAATGACCCTTTAGTCGAAGGCTAAGGGATGTAGGTGATCATTCTTGTAGCAAAGCTGCCATGAGAAACATAACACGTGAGTCCAATCACAATAGCACTTCCCATATGCACAAACAATCTTTTCCAAGAAATTAAATTGTACAAGGTCTCTACCCTTACACGTCTACCATGAACCATCTAGATCACTTCATGATCCAATCCCAAAACCATAAACCATAATCCAATCACATCACACGAGTGAGCACTCCACCCAACTTGGGTGAGGCACGACCAATCCTGCATAACCACTTTAGAACATAACATGGTTCCAAAATTTTGGCAGCATTTTCGTAGCATAACCATATTCTGAAAAGAAAACCATGAGACACACCGGCTTTCACCATAAAATCACAACCATAATCCATGAGGGAATCTCAACCCTTAACCACCAATCATAATCACATTGAACCAACTCCCACACTTGGAGTTTGACATATCCCCTGCAGTCAATTGTAGTCCACACACATGTGATTCTTAAGACATGATTCTTTCATGCATAAAAAGAGTCTGAACAACAACTAATCATGATATAAAAATCTAATTTTTACAACATCCAAACCATGCAAAGTTGATGCATCACATCTGCACTTCACCTCCTTAGCACATAGAGCTAGGGAGGCTTCCACCATAAAATCACAACCATAATCCATGAGGGAATCTCAACCCTTAACCACCAATCATAATCACATTGAACCAACGCCCACACTTGGAGTTTGACATAGCCCCTGCACAGTCAATTGTAGTCCACACACATGTGATTCTTAAGACATGATTCTTTCATGCATAAAAAGAGTCCGACCAACAACTAATCATGGTATAAAAATTCTATTTTTACAACATCTAACCATGCAAAGTTGATGCATCACATTTGCACTTCACCTCCCTAGCACATAGAGATAGTTTTGACCTAGAAAGGTGGAACGCAATCATAACCATGTATATGAGGCATCCACATCAATCCATAAGTTTCCATACATCATATGATAACAATCCATCACCATAAACATGATGCAAAACAGCTCTGTCCTTTAGGACAACCATAAACCATTACTACACACATATGCAAAAAACAACTTTTTGACATGTTCGGGAGTAAGCATAACATGCAAATGAAAGTATTTGACCTCAAACCAATGCATCAAGATCAGATCCATAATATAGACTACCACTCTATCAGATCACTTTACCCATATGATGGTACCTACACAACAAACAGTAACCCAAAAAGAAAGCCACTTTAATCATACCTGCCTATGCGGTTCGGGATGTCTAACCATATACCTTCACATAAGTTTATGGGCATCTAATATCTGAAATCAACTCATCAAAATAATCCACAAATCATACATAAATGGATTGGTTAACTCACGACGTCATATGGTACTTCCCCTTGGTAGCACCCCTATACGTGTAGGTAAAACCGGTTATGGAACAATTATTAACTCGCATTCCCGAGGTGATAACGAAGACCTAGATACATTTATCATCAAGTTTCATCAAGACTTCAATTGGTTAAGTGGGTTTGCCCATCTAATGAATCTATATAGTGGGTCTCCAAGGAGCCTAGAGTCAAAAAATTTAGTTTGTGCAGTGGGAAACAAGCTGTTGTTTGACCATATCTCTCAGCTCGTGCGTGATTTTCAGATGACATCTAAGAGAGAAAATGCTCTAAATGATGTGTTTTATCTCTGGTAAAAAGGGTTCGCATTGATTTATAACGGTTTGTGAGTTATGACCAAAACAGTGTTCCTATCGTCTCTATGACGTGAAACAAATAGTGCTTTTTATGCATGCACGTGATCATAAACACATCATGTGCATAAATCAATGTGTTAAACATGATGAAATAATCATGGGGCAACTTCATATGTACTCGGTTAATCCATACATGCACTCGTATATGAAAAAACAATCACCGAGAGGGTGACTACTCAGAAAAATGACATAGAGAGAGATAATGATGGCTATGGAGTTTAGAGCTTCTCACCGTGCTTTAGTATCAATTAGGGGCTGTCAAAAGGCTTCTTGCTTTTCCGCAAGAGAGCGGTGATGAGAGCTACATAGAGGTATCCGCCAAGAAAGCTTCCAGAGAGCGCGTACATTGTGAAATGAGAGAGAAGAAAGTAAGCAAGTATAAAGAGAATATCCGTCTTCTTCTTCTTCTTCTCAAGAGAGAGAAGGGCTTATGGAAATGGTGATGGAGCGCTTACACCACTCTGTATAGTAGATACGTATAGCCTTGCGGTAGTAGACGCAACAGACGGCCCTGAAAAACTGAGGCTTGCAGGTCAATTTATTGGTCAAGGTGGAGTAACCCCCAAGCAGAAAACTGGTGCTAGTTTTTGGCCCAAGAATAGCTTCCTGCTTTTGGCAACCTTGCTAAAAACATGCCTTTGCTTTTGGTGGTCAACTTTCCCACTCACCATTCAATTTTTACAACAAAATTGGCCAATTGAACAATATCCGGCCAACTAATGGAAAGCTTAGCTAGACTATGCCGCACCGTAATGTCCCGACATAATTATGACTTTTCCGTACTGTCCCGACGTATTTACAGTACCGCTTTTTATAAAAATAATTTCCCGTAAAAATCTCGTTTGGTCCCTTTTCTGCTCCGAGTGATCATTTTTAAATCCAACAGAGACTAAAATTAATACTTTTATGTTTAGGTCATCATAAAAAGCACATTGCTTTTGCAAAAACGCCGTAAAGCACGAAAAGCTAAATAAAGCGTAAAAAGAAAAAAAAAGCAAAATTTTCTAAAATTGAACCACGGGTTCTCCTCATCCACTGGAATAATAAAGCGGACTCGCTTTTCACTAAAATGCACTAAAAATCATGAAAAGCTAAAAATAGTGTGAAAAGCACTCAAAAAGCAGATTTTTACAAAATTGAACCATAGCTTTCTTGGAACATGTAGATCAAGGATCCGACCTTGTGTTTTGCAAAAAAGCACCTAAAAGCTAAAAATAGCGGATTTTTCCAAAACTTAACCAAACGTCCGTCTAACCTACTGGAACATGGAAACGGTCTTGCTTTTTACTTTAGAACTTCTTAATACTTTCAATCAAGCATCTTGAATCAAAATTTGACAAAATAGATATGAAAAGCTATCTTTATTATTTTTAAAAGAGACCCAAAAATTGGGAATCTTACATCCTGCCACACTTGAAAAATTCAAGGTGTCCTCACTTCAACATGAGATCTGTATATTTTAGTCTCATTACATCATTACGTTCCCAAGTTGCATCTTCCTGAGGATACATGGACCATTTAACAAGGTGTTCGATAATTGTTCGATTACGTAGAGGTTTAGTTCTACTTGAAGTATCAGTTCAGGATATACTTCAAAAGTTCCATGGGTAGAGGTAGATAATAGAGAATCATCAAGAATATGTTGTGGATCAGGTACATACTTCTTGAGTAAGCTGACGTGAAAACCATCATGTATCTTTATGTGTGGTGGTAACAAGAGTCTATAAGCTTGATAATTAATCCGCTCTGTGATTACAAAATGTCCACAATATCTGGCACTTAGCTTTTTACACTTACCCAATGATAAAGAACGTTTGGGTTTTACTCTCAGAAATACCATATCGCCCTCTTCAAAAAGTCTGGCAGATCGTTTGGACGAGCATAACTCTTTTGTCTATCTTGAGCATCTTAATATCCTGCTATATAAGGTCAATTTGTACTTGCATTTCATCCAATATTTCTTTGGATGCTTGAACTCGTATGAGAGGGTATGTCCATTTGAGTGGAGTAAGACACTCTTGTCTGTACAATGCTTGAAAAGGAAACATTCCAATTGAGCGTTGGAATGAGAAATTATACACAAATCCTACTAGATACAAATATCTAGTCCATTTACTCTGCTCATGCATACAATAAGCTCTTAACATTTCTTCAATGATTTGATTTGTCCTTTGTGTCTTTCCACCATCAGTTTGAGGATGATAAGCAGTACTAAAGGTTAACTGGGTTCCTGTAGCTGAGAATAAGGCTTTCCAAAAACTAAAGGTGAACTTCACATCACAATCAAAATTTATCCGGAGAGGTAAACCATGATACATGAAAACACCTTTCATGAAGACTTGAGCTATATCCTTAGCCGTAAATGTTGTCTTGACTAAAAATAAATGGATCATTTTTGTAATCATATCAACAACCACAAAAATAGAGTCATATCTCAGAGGTGTAGGAAGTCCTGTAATAAAAGCCATGGATATGCATTCCCATTTCATTTGTGGAGCATCAATAGTTTGAAGCTTACTGGGGTAACGATTTGTTTAGCTTTAATACGTTGACATCTTAAGCATCTTGTAATATAGTTCAACACATCACTCTTTATTCCTGACCAAAAGAACTCTTTCTTATAGTAGAGTAAGTCTAGATGTATCTTTGATGTCCTATTATAGGTATATCATGAGCTTCTTGTAATATATGAAGTTTGACTCCACCTTGATTTGGAATAAAAAGACGATTACCAAAGTAAAGAGCATCACCTTCAACGTGGAAGCCTTTGATTTGCCTTTCCTGCTTCTCTGATGCGATTATTTAAGTTCATCAAATACTAGATGTTTATGTAATACGGGTCATGAGTCATACCTTCTCGAATAAGGTCAATTAAAGAAATAGTAGAGGTTGTGACAGCCGCTATAGTGCTCTTCCTGCTAAAGGCATCAACCACAAGATTTTCCTTTTCAAGTTTATATTCAATTCCAAAATCATATTCACATAACAACTCCATCCACCTTCGTTGCTGCATATTAAGGTCATGTTGGGTGTAGATCCACTTCAGACTTTTATGGCCGATATGTAGTTCAAATCTTCTTCCAAGAAGATAATGTCGCCATACTTTAACATGCACAATGACCAATAATTCCAAGTCATGTATAGGATAATTTAACTCATGTATTTGTAAATTACAATTTCATAGCTACTGGTTTTTCCTCTTGAGACAGAATGCCACCAATTGCTTATTCACTTGCATCAGTGAGTACAATGAATGTCTTTGAGAAGTTTGGAAGTTGTAGTATTGGAGCATTCACCAAAGCTTCTTTAAGTTTCTCAAAACTAGTTTGAGCACGTTTATTCCAAGTAAACACTTTAGCCTTCTTAAGCGTATTAGTCAATGGAGATGCAATCTTAGCGTTGCCTTGAATAAATGTACAATACCATCCTATTAGACCAAGAAATCCACGTACTTATCGTATTGATTTTGATGTAGGCCAAGCTGTAACAATTTTGATCTTACTTGGGTTAGTAGAAACACTATCTTTGGATACAATAAATCCCAAATATTCCACCTTGACAGTGAAGAAGGTGCATTTGCTACGTTTGGCATAAAGTTGATTTTGACGAATAAGTTCATGTACTTGCCGCACATGTTGTTCGTGTTCTTATCTGTTCCTTGAGGTAAACCAGGATATCATCAAAGAAGATAAGAACAAAATCATCAAGATGCTCTTGAAACACGTAAGTCATGCGACGATTAAAAGTTGCAGGAGCATTAGTAAGTCCAAACGGCATAACTATAAATTTATAATGTCCAAAAGAGTATGAAATCCTTTCTTTGGTATGTCCTCCTCCTTGATTTGGATTTGGTAATACCTTGACTTAAGCTCAATCTTTGTGAAGATAGAAGCTCCATGTAATCGGTCAAGCAGTTCATCAATCCTTGGTATTGCATACTTATTCTTGACTATTACCTGGTTCAATCCACGATAATCAATACAAAGAAGTAGAGTACCATCCTTATTTTGGTTAAAGAGAATAGGTGTACTCAATGGAGAAACGCTAGGTCAAATGAAGCCTTGTTCAAGAAGTTGATTTTATTTCTCCTTGAGTTCCATAGATTCAGGTACTGACATTTTGTAAGGTCTACGGGCAACTGGTGGAGCTCCTGCAGTAAGCTCTATTGCATGATCAACATCACGCTTGGGTGGTCACTGTGAAATTTATCTGGGAAATACATCATCAAATTTTGTTATCTATTCGGGTTGAGGTGAATCTATCTTCTTCTCCTTAGGGTTAAGCTTTACTGCGTAAATCCTTTTATTTTTCCCATGACTCTTCATAAGTTTGGTAAAGTTCACTAGTCTGAGCTTAGGCTTTCCCCGTTTCCTAGTAACTGTAACCCTAGAGTTTTGGTCATTTTTGAAAGTAAATGAAGCGTCTTTACAATGTATGTGAGCATCATTGGCTTTAAGCCAATCCATTCCTAGAATTCCATTGTAGATTCCTATGGGTAAGACTCTGAATTTTGCAAAAGTATTATGACCATCCAAGACAAAATCCAAGTTACCCACTGAAGTAAAAGATCTAACCCTTCTACCCGTAGCTAATTCTACTGTAAGGTCTGTATCAGGGTGTTCAAGCAAAATGAGGTTTCTGATGTACTTAGGAGATATGAAAGAATGTGTACTCCCTGAATCAATCAATAAGGTAAAATGATTACTTTGATACTCCACTGGATTTCAATCACTAAAAATTGTTCATTCACTTCTTGATGTTCAATTGCAGCATGAACATATGCGTTTGCCTGATTTCCTTCACCTCTAGCCCTTTGAGCTCTATTAAATTGAGGTCTTTCTTGGGATCATTGATTTCCTCCTCCTCCTAGACAAGGTTGACGGTTAACATTTCCATTGTTGCTATTGTTGACAGACGGTCCATTCGAAAAAAAGGTGGATTGCCTGGTCTAAAATTCCCTTGGTTTTGAGATTGTCTCTGGCTCTGGTTAAAGTTTTGTTGATTGAAGTTCCTCTGAATTACCGATGGTCTAAAATTTTTGAAATTGCGATTCGGATTGAAGTTTCTATGTTCATAATTGTCCACCAATCCTGTGAGACTTGAATTGTTAAATGGACAATCCCTGGATTGATGACTAGGATCAAGACAAGGGTAGCACAAATGATCATGTCTGGCTTTCATACCTAATAAGTTGTCTCTCCTTTGCTGTGGATTTCCAGACCTTTGTTCTCCCCAGGGCGAGGTCTTTTGATCTCACAAATAGGAACAGGTTCTGGTTTCCTCTTTCTGGTAGTAGATAACTCTATTTCAATGGGTTTGTCTACATCAAGGACATTTGAAAAACTTGTAAGACGAAGACTCTGGAGTTTAGTCTTCATAGGATTATGTAACCCTGACATGAATAGAGCTACCTTGACCTCTTGAGTCATCCCTGCTGGAGCATACTAGAACAGAATTAAGAAATGTTGATAGTATGATTCCACATCTTTGGTTCCTTGAGTATAGTCAAGAAACTCATTCATACGGTTTGAAGGATAAACTTTGTTCTGATAGTTCTTCTTGAGCTGGCTTTTAAGGTAATCCCAAGTTGCAGCATTAGGATCAACATTGTTTTTTGTGCAATGGTCTCTCCACCAATACTTGGCTGTTTTCTCTGGTTTGAACTTAGCAATGATAGCTTTGTTTACTGTAGACAAATGAGCCAAATCAAAGTAGTCATCCATGCACTCGATCCAGTCTTCAATAACTTTTCCTACATCTTTGCCTTCCTTGCTAAAATTTCCAGGTTGAGACTTGCGAAGCATAGCATTGATGTATCTATCAATGATGGTGTGTGTTACGAGACTGGGCACCCTCCTGTTGTAGTGGTTAACTGCAATTGGGATAGCTAGGCGTAATGGTTAATTATGTGCTGTCTATTTATTTTACTAATTGAGTTGATGATGATTTTGTAGAGTGGAATGCGGGGAGTTGATGAAGAGGCGACGGCAATTATTCTTGGCCATTTTATAGTTGCACAGTATCTTAGAATCTCATTTCAATAAGCCACTATGGCTCCGTAAATATTTTTAGTGGGAACTCCCCTTATGGGTTATGCAAGAACTAATGAGCTTCACTCATTTACAAAAGTGAAGTGGTTGTAAAAGAGGGGCCTCAATTTTTGGCACCTCAAACTCAAAAATAATGTATTAAATACCAACTCCACAAGAGAGGTGCCGTGGAGTTTGGGGCTAGATTTAGGCCTTTCTCTTGCAGATTCTCTTCTCTACTCTCTTAAGCTATGGTTATTTTGCTGTGTACTCTCTAATCTAGTCTCCATCTCTTACACATCTCTTACATCTCCTTACAAGCTTGTCTATATCAATTCTCTGTTTACTGTGTGTGTGTGTGTCATAGTCTAGGTGAGTGTGTGTGCTTGGAAATTGGAAGAAGAGGTGGACAGTTTGATGGTGATGGCTTGAAAGCTTATGTTGAGTACTTTAAGCGGTCGATCTCCCCCTCTTCTCCCAACAGTGGTATTAGAGCCTTAGGTTCGAGGATTAATCGGCACCAGATTTCAGTTTTAAGAAGGAGTTTTCTCTAATCGACAAAACCCCAATTGCAATTCATCGACTTTGCAATTCAAGGATTCAAGGGTTCGTGGAAATTCGAAGTATAATTGATCGAGTTCACAGAAGAAAAACTCGATTGTTAATTGGTGGCTAATCGGCAATCAATTTTCAATTTCGGCTTCAAGACGATCAAGAACGGGTATGTTCAACGGTTAAATTTAAGCACTCGCTAAGCTTGCGTATACATGAAGATACGGACGAGAACAATCTGCAAGAACACCCTCCTGCACACAAGAAAAGCTAAATGTCAACCTCATCAAAAGCTGCAAAAAATACTGTCAAAAGTATTGGCTTAGTTTATGCATCAATTCTTGCTTTTGTCTTGTAGCCTGGAAAACTTCTAGAGGTCGCCATCTCAATTTTATTTATTTTTGGCTTGAGTTGTTCTTCCACAGAATCCCATGCAAACTTAAAAGTTAAAGTTAACTTCAAAGACTTAAAGTTAAGCTCAAAGAGGTATTTCAGTGGTCAGCCGTCCATTTCATCTTCAAGCTTAATAACCTTTAAAGAATGTTAACAAACACCCTTTCAATATCCTCAACACTTTGGCTTTGGACACAATTAGTAAGCCTTGCACCCCTTGGTCGGCACCACTATAAACACAACCGTAAAAATCACATACTCCGCCCTTCATTAATAATTCTTGGGCCGCCAACCTTCAAAAAATAAAAAATAAAAAATCTTCAGCTGTCTTTCGGGATTGCTGATTGCCATTGCTTTTGAGATACGGGAGATCGGGTGCCACGAAATTCAACTGGCTCAGTGACACATTGTCGGACTGTCTATTCTCTGGCAATTTCCTAGCGCATCGCCATTCTGGACTGGATGCCACCGCTCTTTTTCAGCTAAGTACATTACATTTCTGTTATTTATTTTATTTTATTCCGCATATTGCATCTGTGAATATCACCAAATAGCCTTTTTAAGCATTACCATTTAATTATTTATTTTTTTTAAGAAAAAGAAAGAAAAAAAAAGAAAAAAGAAAAAGAAAAGCACGCAATCATGGCACATCTTCCTCATGCACCCACGATTGCAGAGCAACTTCAAAATTTGCAGCAGTCACTCACATATGAACGCATGCGAAGGCAAGAACTTGAAGATAAATTATTACATTTGCACGCACCGAATCTGCACCAGTACCCAAGAAAAACAAAATTAGCAGAAAAGCCTTCACTTTCAAAGATTTTGATGGCACTAAAGATGCTAGCACGGTTCTAGCATGGGTTAGTCAGTTAGATGACTACTTTCATGATGAAGACTTTCCCGAGCGTGAAATGGTAAAGTGTGCATCCAATCATCTCACTAGCAGCGCTGCATTGTGGTGGAACGCCACCAAACAACATGGAAGAAGACCACGCACCTGGAATGCATTCAAAAAAGTGTTTTCACCCCAATTTTTGCCAACACAGTACAAAGCTAAAGCACGACGTCAATGGGATTTAATTCGACAGGGTAGAAATGAAGATGTACAGGGTTACACTGACCGTTTTTGGAATTGTCTAATTCAATTGCAAGCTATTGAACATGTTAGTCGCAGGAAATTGAAGCGAAAGTACATATCAGGCTTGGCACTACAAATTAGTGCTGAGGTAGATATGTTCGAACCAGATTCTCTGTCAAAGGCCATTAACTTGGCTCTCAACGCAGAAAAGAAGAAAGGTGGACATTCCTCTCACACTGATCAACCTGCTAACACTAACCGCAACAAGAGACCTCCTTTCTCTCCTAACTCTGACAGAAGCAAACACCAAAGCCGTACCTTTTTCAAAAGACGAAGATTTGACAATCCTCCTGCCACTGCTCAACCTCATACGAGCAACAACCACAACAACACTCAGCAACGAGGCGACCAACATCCTTTCAACCAACGTTTTTGGTAACAAAAAGGTGAAGTGTTTTAAATGCTTTCAGTATGGTCACTATGCAGATAAGTGCCCAAATGGTCATGCTAAGGGAAATGGTCAATCCAATGGCCATTCAAATGGAGTCAACAGGAATTCAAGTCAAAAACCCTTCAACAACAACCGCCCCAACGGAGCTACTCTTAACCTCATCGAAGATGCTACACCCGACGACAATGAAGTGGAAGTTAACTACGGTGAGGGTTATGATCCTGATTATGATAACGATGACAACCCATCCTCAGGTACTCCTATATCTCCTCACACTTTGTTTAAAGTGCAAGGCACTGTTAAGGGTGAAAATGTCACCATTCTGCTAGATGATGGTAGTAGCCATGATTTCATTTCCACACGATTGGCACAACAACTATCACTCTCTGAAATTTCATCACCCCACAATGTCAAAACTGTTTTTAATAATCAACGTTTTAATTGTAAAACTCAAGTCACTGTTGAAGTTTGCATTGGTGAATTCACACAAGCACGTACATTTTTGGTAGCACCATTGCATGGACTCGATATGATTTTGAGAATGCCATTTCGTCATGAATTTGACGCGTTGATTAATTATAAAACACGTACAATGTCTCTCACTCATAATAATAAAAAATTCTCCATCCAAGCAACACTGGCACATCAAAAATTTCCACTCCTCTCTCACACTCAAGCCAAACGAGCAATTCGAAAACAGGGGAAAACATATCTAGTATTGGTAAATCAAATTTCTATTGAAACTGAAACTTCACGTAACTCCACACATGATGAATTTCTCTCACAATTTAAAGATTGTTTCATGCATGATCTCCCACCTGGAATTCCACCATCACGCCCAGAAGACCACCAAATTGACATCATACCGGGTAGTGAACCTCCTTGTAGAGCACCTTATCGTGTAAATCCTACCGCACACAGGGAAATACAAACTCAAATCACTGATTTACTTGACCGAGGCCTAATCCGACGTAGTAGTTCACCATACGGAGCTCCAGTACTTCTTGTCAAGAAGAAAAATGGAACCTTTCGTATGTGTATCGACTACAGGGCTTTAAACAAGATCACCATTAAGAATAGGTTTCCTATTCCTAGAGTGGATGATCTACTAGACAAACTGAAAGGGGCAAACATCTTTAGCAAAATTGACCTTAAATCAGGATATCACCAAGTCAAAATGTTTGAACATGATGTCTACAAAACTGCTTTTAGAACACAAACTGGGCACTATGAATTTCTTGTCATGCCATTTGGTTTGACAAATGCACCAGCTACATTCACACGCATGATGAATCGAATTTTCATTGACCATCAAGATTTTGTGATTGTATTTTTTGATGACATTTTGGTATTCAGTAAATCTGAAGAAGACCATAAGCAACATTTAACACGTGTATTTGATCTGCTTGCACAAAATCACTTGTATTTGAATCCTGAAAAGAGTTCATTTTTCCAATCTGAAATTGAATATTTGGGACATATTGTATCGGGTAAAGGAATTCATGTCAATCCAAAGAAAATTGAAGCCATTCAATCCTGGCCTAGACCCAAAAACTTGCATGAGCTACGATCTTTTCTTGGTCTTTGCAGCTATTACAAGAAATTTTTTCGTAATTTTGCTTACAAAGCACATTATTTGACTCTCTTGTTGAAGAAAAACACGCCTTATGAATGGACTGATTTGCAAGAAAGCTCATTTAATGCACTTAAACATGCTTTGACTAATGCACCTGTATTGCAATTGCCTGATTTTGAACGACCATTCTTTGTGGTAGTCACTGATGCTAGTGGTAAAGGTATCGGTGCAGTCCTTATGCAAGATAACCATCCCATTGCTTTCGAAAGTCGTAAATTCAAACCGTCTGAAATAAAGTTCAGTACTTATGATAAAGAATTGACTGCTGTGGTACATGCATTGAAAATCTGGAAACACTATGTAATGGGTACTGACTTGATCATTAAAACTGATCAACAAAGTATCAAACATTTACTTTCTCAGCCTTTAATAGATGATAGACATATTAAGTGGGCCGCTTTTATTCAAAGTTTTCAACCCAACATTCAATACCAACCTAGTAAAGAAAACGTTGTAGCCGATGCTTTGAGTAGACGACCCTCACTTAATCATCTATCAACCATTACGGGAACTTCATTTGACACTATGCCTGACACTTATGCACATGACGATGACTTCAAAACGACATGGTTGCACATGCTTGATAATTCTGTACACACATTTCTCGAATACACTATTCAAGAAAACTTCCTTTATTTCAAACAAAAATTGTGTGTGACTAAATCTTTTCGTACATTAATTATTGAAGAATTGCACAAACCACCTTATGCTGGACATAGAGGATTTGCTGCAACTTTTCAAAATTTATGTCGTGATTTCTATTGGCCTGCTATGAGAATGGATGTTAAACAGTATGTGTGAACTTGTTTGATTTGTCAAAAAATCAAAGCAGCTATAGGTAAGAAATTAAGACTTTTACACCCTCTCCCCATTCCTGAAAGACCTTGGGAACATATTTCCATGGATTTTGTTACTGGTTTCCCACTCACAATGCACAAACATGACATGATATGGACTATTATTGATCGTTTCTCTAAACAAGCGTATTTTGTTCCGTGTAAGAAAACACTCACAGCACATCAAGCTGCACTTTTGTTTCTGAAGACTGTTTTTCCTCATCATGGTTTGCCTAAAGTGATTATTTTCGATCGAGACTCAAAATTTTGTAGTGCTTTTTGGACTACTGTATTTGAAAATCTTGGCACTACCCTTGACTTTACTTCTGCATTTCATCCTGAATCTAATGGTCAAACCGAAGTCACCAACCGCACTATTATTTACTTGTTGAAGGCTTATGTTTCCTCTCAACCTAAGAAATGGGATGACTACCTACATATTTTGCAATTTGCATACAACAACACCACTCACACTGCCACGGGTAAATCTCCCTTTGAAATTGTATACGGTCACT
The DNA here is from genome assembly GCF_014529385.1 of Adiantum capillus-veneris. Taxonomy (NCBI): domain Eukaryota; kingdom Viridiplantae; phylum Streptophyta; class Polypodiopsida; order Polypodiales; family Pteridaceae; genus Adiantum; species Adiantum capillus-veneris. The sequence goes on from NC_140947.1 coordinate 132,587,415, forward strand.
CACTTCCTACTCCTGCTTCACGTCTTTCTAATGTTGTGCCTGCCGCTGATGATTTCACTACTGACTTTCATGATATTTATGCAAGTGTGCATTCTGCCATTAAACACTCACAAGAACTTTACACCAAGCATGCTAACAAGCACCGCAAGGCACACCAATTCAAAGAAGGTGATCATGTTTTACTTCACATCGAAAAACAAAGGATCAAAAGTGTTGATACTATTGTCTTTGTTAAGCTTGCTCCTCGTTTTTATGGACCTTTCAAAATTTCAGCTGTCATTAATGATGTTTCTTTTTGTTTAGAATTACCTGCACATTGGCACATTCACAATGCATTTCACATTAGACTTTTACGACCATTCAGAGGACCCCTACCTACACACCACATTTACGAAGACCCACCTTCACTTGTAGATCAAGAAGAGCAACTCATCCCTGACAAAATAGTTGACCATGAGACCACCACTACACGCACTGGAATGGTTTATAACCGTTACCTTTTGACTTTCAAGGGCCACCCTAGAGAGGATGCCAAATGGATGCCTGAAAAGTTTTTTCGCAACTTTCCCAACCTTCTCCACACTTTCCATCACTCACGGTCCAGTTGATTTCTCTATTGAGCAACTGAGGACAGTTGCTATCCCTGGTGGGAGGGATATTACGAGACTGGGCACCCTCCTGTTATAGTGGTTAACTGCAATTGGGATAGCTGGGTGTAATGGTTAATTATGTGCTGTCTATTTATTTTACTAATTGAGTTGATGATGATTTTGTAAAGTGGAATGCGGGGAGTTGATGAAGAGGCGACGGCAATTATTCTTGGCCATTTTATAGTTGCACAATATCTTAGAATCTCATTTCAATAAGCCACTATGGCTCTGTAAATATTTGTAGTGGAAACTCCCCTTATGGGTCATGCAAGAACTAATGAGCTTCACTCATTTACAAAAGTGAAGTGGTTGTAAAAGAGGGGCCTCAATTTTTGGCACCTCAAACTCAAAAATAATATATTAAATACCAACTCCACAAGAGAGGTGCCGTGGAGTTTGGGGCTAGATTTAGGCCTTTCTCTTGCAGATTCTCTTCTCTACTCTCTTAAGCTATGGTTATTTTGCTGTGTACTCTCTAATCTAGTCTCCATCTCTTACACCTCCTTACAAGCTTGTCTATATCAATTCTCTGTTTACTGTGTGTGTGTGTCATAGTCTAGGTGAGTGTGTGTGCTTGGAAATTGGAAGAAGAGGTGGACAGTTTGATGGTGATGGCTTGAAAGCTTATGTTGAGTACTTTAAGCAGTCGATCTCCCCCTCTTCTCCCAACAGTGTGTTGAGGAAAAATAGGTGCATTTGCATTAGCAACAGCCACATTTCCTCTAGGAGGCATGGTTACTTACGGCACCGTATCAACCAAGGTCACACTTAGTAAAAGATTCTAATCCGCTCGAAGTCCTTAAATCAAATAGAATAGACAGTTGATGATAAGATGAGAGAGAAATAGGAAAAAGAATAACAAATAAATTAATTAAAAATTTTTATCACAAGACTTTGGGTTTCCAAAAAGTCTACAAGTGTCTTTGAAAGTTTCTAATAAATCCTGATGGCTCTGACATAATGCACTATCCATTGTAACATCCTTCCACCAATGGAGCGTAGTTGTCCCATTTCTTGAGTATATCAGATGGGTGATCTCGATAATCCTTTTGATCTTTGTTTGGAACATTTCTTCATTGGTGTGTGAGTCATACCATTCCTGAGTAAGGGATTTGTTTGTTACAGGTACCCCCATTTTGGTGTGAACAATCATCTTCTTGTATCCGAAGTAGTCATCAAAGTAAGCAGATTCTTTTGGAGACACATTTGGTGTGCCCCATCCAACTGAGCTATGTATATTTGCACAATCTGCAAGGCAATGAGGTCTATTGTAGGCATTGTATAAAACTTTTACTTGGTGAGGATTGTAAATTAGTGACTTTCCAAATAAGTCAAAGAACAACTTCCAAGGTACCGGGCTAAGGGAATGTCGGTCGTTGTTTTTGCATTAGCACCCCCATACATTAAACATAACAATGTCGAAGCACCCCATAGCCATTACTAAAGGAAGTATGTTTTTGGCTATCCATGTTTTCTTTGTCGATCTTAGGGTAAGTTCATAAGCATTTATGTACAATATTTGATTAGTGACAATAATCTCTTTTCCCACTTGCATTGTATCCACTCAATACTCCCAATAGGTGAGGGTTTATGCTCAGGTGATCTAAATTTGGGATTCCTTGCAGTATAATGATACCAAGTTCGGAATGTATTAGGTACAATAAAATCCATAGACATCAACCTTTTCTTCTCTTCCCCATTATGCGTGGTAGTGACAAGCCTTTGCACTTCCACTCCATTTTGGAAATTCTCTTCCACCATAAGGTGGGAGAGTATATCCATCCACATCCCTCGAGGTAAGATGTCAGTCAGCTACACACACACCCCATGAATCATTTGAGCTAGAATGATAAAACCAAGATTCAAAGTCAAATACTATATCCTCAAAACAATATGTACTACATCAAAATCAAATTTTTATAACTGCAGGAGACCAAAAAGATACATAGAGTTTTTAGGGGGATACATAAATACAAAAGGGTCCTTGAACCAATTATTGGTTCTAACAACTGAGTTCCTACCCTTATTTATTCACATCTCGAGTATCAAAGTTTAGGACTTCAACTTATGTACTGAAATTCACGTCTTCCTTTTTGTACCATTTCTCTCCTCGTGATACATCCATGGGTGGTAATCCATTAAAGCAGTTTATATGAGCATGCCGTTCATTTACATCACCTCTGTAGAAATATCTACTCGAGTTCACTGCCATTGGTTGTGCTTGGGCAAAGTCACTAATGCACCTTGGCTTTTCGTATTCATCAAAGGTAACAGTAACATTGTGAAGGTTGTATTTGAGAATAGGTCCATAGACTCTATTGAACCAATCTTGTGATACATAATAGAATTGGTTACCACTATTTGACTTCCTCCATACTCTAATTATGACCTTCTCACAAAAGCTGTATCTTTGGTTTAACATGAGGGCCTTCTTACTAAGTATGAGTTCTCGACTTGGTATGTCCAAAAGAGAACATAGGTTAAGGTAAAGAACATATCCTTGCACTTTAACATCGCCTTCTTGGATCTTTTCCTTTACCCAAAGCTGTGGAATGATCATAAACCTATTAGGCACTTGTGTTTGATGTTCAGGCTGAGCTTCAATATATAACTCCCATGCTACGTAAGTGTGGTACAAGGTAATCTCTAGTCCCCTTTGAAACTTGAACCACTTCAATTCCCCAATTGAGATTGAATCCAATCGCATAACTGAAAAAGACTCTTTGTGCAAAGTCACTCAAGAGTTCACCTAGACAATCAAGAAGATACAGCTAAAAACAAGACAAGGAGAGAGAAAACTTAGTACACAAGTGAACCAAAACTGAGTCTACACTTCTTTTATTCATCAAAATTTGATTTTTATAACTTCTTTACAATATTATGGGTGTCTTGGAGCTAGTTCTCTAAATATTCTTTTAACTCTCATGACAAGGTATTCCCTCAGACCTCTCATGCGACAACGTGGTCTGTAGTTATTTTCTAACTTTTCTTTTCCTATGACAACTGCAAGAGCTTCAAACTTCGTAGCAACTTCAGCAATCCTTAACATTTGGGAGCGCGTCACCAAGTAGTAGAACATGTCTTCTAGGTCTAACCATATCCTGAGTTGAAGTAGCTTGAGGTTAGAAAACCAATCTTTTGAAATGTCGTCAATGTAGATAAAGAATTGATGGAAGGGTTCTTGATGATGGGTAAGGTAACTATGATGATGGGTAAGGTAACTACCATCAACACTCTTCCAATAGGTCATGCTTCTTGGCATGCCAAAGACTTTGGTCCTGATTTCTAAGTAAAAGAGCTCTCATTCATCCTTGGACAACCATGTCGCCATATTGTTGAATACTATGGCCAAAACCTCATTCCCTTGGCTAAATCATTCAGACATCACTCTGGGATCCATTTAATACTACAAAACAAACATTCAAAGAAATTACAACGTCGTTGCTGAGTACTTCAACCACTTCACCATAACTCATACCAAACACTTCCACTCAAGAAGAAAAGTCAAACAAGTACCACAACCAATGTCATTTATAGATGCACCATGAATACAATATCCTTTCACAAACAGCGTGCATGATTGATAAGTAACCCGACTAGTATCAGGCTTTAGGCTATCCCCATACCCTTAAGCATAGGCTCTAATACCTTAGAGAGAGGTGGCAATATACAATTGGTTTTTTATACAAGGTTTTTGCTTGAAAACAGAAAAATAGATTACACTACGGATGTATACTACAGAGATGCGGTGTGGACGCGATGCCGATGAATGGCGGGCCTCGTTGATGCACCGATGTAGCACGTTCATCACTTTCGGGGTTGGGCGGGGCATGCCCTGGCGTCATTTGTTCATTTGTTGTTGCCTTTGAGTGATTTTTGGTGAAGCTTGTCATCCGTCTTTGTTGCTTTCTTTTTGGTTTTCTTCTTCTTGTGCGTGCGTATGGCATGCATGTGTTTGTTTGAATGTGTGCGTGCACTCATGCATACAATGTACTTGTGTATGTATGTGAGTGTGTGTGTGTATGTAATTGTGTGAGCATGTAGGTGCTTGTAAGTGTGTGAGTGGGCATGTGCATGGTAAAAGAGAGAGGGAGATTTTGTTGGCTGTGTGGGTGTGTGTGTGTAAGTGTGTATATGTGTTGGCAAGTGTGTGTGTGTTTGTATACGTGAGTGTGTGTGTGTGGGAACGCGAGAGAGAGAGAGAGAGAGAGAGAGAGAGAGAGAGAGAGAGAGAAAGATTCTTTTTTCTATTTTTACCTGGCTGCTGATGATACCAAGAACGCGAGAGAGAGGATGGTGAGAGTGAGAGATAGAGAGGAAGTGTGAATAGGTGTGTTGAGAGAGAGAGAGAGAGAGAGAGAGAGAGAGAGAGAGAGCCTATCGCACTTGGCAGATAAGGGAGAGGATGGCGGCCCTGGTTGAAGTGGCAAACAAGAGAGAGAGAGGGATATTTTTGATCCCTGGCTGTTGGTGATACTGAGAACGAGAGACAGAGGATGGCAAGAGTGAGAGATAGAGAGGAAGTGTGAGTAGGCGTGTTAAGAGAGAGAGAGAGAGAGTGCCTATCACACTTGGCAGATAAGAGAGAGGGTGGTGGCCCTTGGTTGGAGTGGTGAACGAGAGAGAGAGAGAGAGAGAGAGAGAGAGAGAGAGAGAGAGAGAGAGAGAGAGAGAGAGAGAGAGAGAGAGAGAGAGAGAGAGATTTTTTGCGCCCTGCATGGGCTTGTGACGAACAAGGGCGAGAGAGGTTTTTCGGCCAATTGTGGTAATGGAGAAGAGAGATAGAGGGTGTGTCCAAGCAAGGGAGGAGTGACCCACTGTGAGTGCATGAGCATGGGATCGGTGGCATCTGCAGCTAGAAAAACGTTTTTTTTCTTTGCTTATTATTAAGCTCCCCCTCGAGTGGGGTTGATTCCCGCGGCCAGGCTTCGAAAGCCGGCCATCATTAGCCCTCCCCTTCTAGCTAGAGGCATTTATACCTCTAGCTCTGCGTTTGATTCTCTAGTAGTAGCAGATTTGGAGGGCTCTCCCTCCTCTGGAATGTCTATGATGAACTCTAGATCAAATCTTAAGAAGTACCATTTGAGCCTCCATCCATTGACTCTGGTTTTGTGAAATCGACCATCTGCTGTTTATAAGGCGGTTTCTTGTTGCCTTTTGGACAAGCCATTGTTTCTGGCCATTGATGAGATCTCTGGGACATTCACCTGTTTTCAAGAAAAGCAATACGTCTTGACGAGGCTCCCTGGATAGAGCATCAAGGATCTACAACTCAAACTGCTTTTGAGTAAATGGGAAGCCTACGGCTTCCAAAATTTTGTGCCAATATCCTCCAGGATCCCAAGTGAAGAATAGGATAATCACTTTAGCTCCTTCCAAGACAATACTTAGAATCATGAGACCCATGATTACAAGAGTGCTGTCACTATCATCCGTTGTTGTGAATTCCGACCTCCTCTGATGTTGTAGTAGAATCACTAGAGAGTGCACTAGTCTCTAGGCCCATCCTTGTTGCTTACTAGTCTTTGTGTTGTATAGAATGTCCTCGTCCTTTCTACCTTGCATCATGAGAGTTCTTGTGTCCAAATATTTATTTTCTCTCATGGCCATGAGCCATGGTCTCTCTGATATAATCGGGTAGCCCTCCCCCTTAAGGATGCTCATGCCCTGCATAGAAACATCACTCACAAGATCACAAGATTTTATAGACTCACAATTGTGAAATCTAAAATGCCAGTCTTTCATTGTGGCTTAGACTTTCTCTTGATTGACTCTCCCTTGGCCTTTGTCTTTTCTTCCTTTTGTGAAGCTTCCTCAGGTCTAGAGTGATTAAATCCCATGGTGTCTACCTCTTCTGCCTTGGTCTCACCTCTTTCCACTTCTTTGATATGTTTCTCCACGTTCAACTTGCTCTTATCTTCAAGACTAATGAAACTCACTACCTGGTTGCCAATTGGCGGTGGGGGTAAGGGTGGAATGAGAGGTTGTGGTGGTGACTGTGGTTGAACAGGTTGTTGTAATATTTGCACAGGTGATGCTTGTTGTGGTACCCTTGGTGGTGGTGGTCTTGCTCTCAGTGGTGAAATCGGGTTTTGTCTGGCTCCTCTATTGAAATTCTGTCTCCTTGGATGTGGGCAGTAATACATGCCATGTCCATCTTCTCCACAATTGTAGCAGTAGTACTCTTGGTTTTGCCTTTGTTGTCCTCTCCCTTGCTCTTGATTTCTGGCAGGTGCATGCCCTTGCTGCACTAGATGTACTGATAGATTCTCTAGCTGAGTAGTGATGCGGTTGAGCAGGTCTTGTTGATCTTCAGCTAGTTCCTGTGACTGATTCCTCTCGACGGCTACTGCAGGTACGACTAGGTGTGGTCGGGCCCTTTCTGGTTCCTCTTCCTCAATAGTTCTGACTTGTAGATGCAACTTTTTATCTTTAAGACAAGCTACTTCAACTGCTACCTCATATGTAGTATGAAACCTTCCCTTCACCTTCTCTTTAAGAATTGGCCATAAACCAGCCACAAACCGGTCTTTCTTTAGGAAATCGAGTGCCCCTTCAACCTCCCTCAGTGGTGCAACCCATTGTCCCCATAGATCCACAAAATTTGATTCGTATGCTGCATACTCAGCCATACATCCTTGCTTCAACTCCATCAGCAATTACCATAGCTTTTTGGATGTGTTCCTTCTCGAAAACGCCTTAAGAATGTTGCTCTTAGTAGATCCAACCTCTCCTTGGTGGCTAGCACCAAGGCGTTGTACCATGATCTTGCTTCCACTTTCATTAGCAACAAAAAAATGCATAGACGTGAAGCATCATCATCCCTTCCAGAGATGACACATGCTAAAGTTCAAGATTATCCAGGAAATCTGAAGCATCTTTCCCCACCTTATTCGTGAAGGTTTGGAAAGAAACGTTTGCCATTGCAAAAACAAGATTCTTTCAAAATTTGTATCTTTTTCTTAAACACAAATGACTTAGCGGCTTATAGCGGCCTTCTTATAGGGTTTGGTTGATAGATTAGAATAGGATGAAAATAGAAACATTTAAAGAGTGACGGTAATCCAACACAGGGAGGATAATAGGGTTTACCACCTCTACTTCGGGGTTGTTGAAGTGAACTGGCAGCACTCACATGCACCGCGTGAATTGATAGGCGATCTTCCACTGCTTTGCTTTGAATGACCTTCTTTTTGGTAGCCTAGGCACGATTCTGCTTTTCGAACTCGAAGCACTTGCGTGGCCAGGTGTTTCTTCTTCCTTAGGGGTCATGTGATTTAGGAATGGCCTAGCCCTCCAGTAAGGTTTCCAATTTTTTAAACCTTAGAAATTGTACAAAGCCGATCAAATTAACTTGGCTATTGAGAAAACACTGTAGAATGATCCAATTATGGCAAATATTGGTATTTTTGGAACCGTAACCAGAGCTTTCCTAGGGTTAGAATTTTTCAGAATCAGATTCTGATAAAATCTGGAAATGTTACTGGCTCTGAAAGGTTACACTAGGAATTTAATTAGTTAAGTAAAATTGGATGGTTTCAGTCATTATTATTAATAAAGACTTTCTTATCCTAAGGTTCTAAAAATTACTGATATTTCCAATTTTCCTCATTAAAAATCAGAGAAATTAGTAAAAATCGATTCTGGAAGCTAGGGGGGCTGTGTGGAGCTGTGGGGAACCTGCCCGAGACAGATTTAGCAGCAGGGGGTGCCATCTTGAGCTGCAAGCAACTGCTTTTTTCAGCCTATGAGAGCTTATGAGTGCCAGAAACCTATAAATAAGACCCCTTGCTTCACAATTTCAGATAGACTCGGAGCCTTGGTAAATTCTCTCTCATCTAGAGGGACCTCTCGCAAAAGTCACTAGAGCGCAAAACTCTAGTTGGTTAATCAACGGTAACTAGCACTAACCTTTTTTAATTAGTAAAACTATGTTAACCTAATTATGTTTTTCTTGATTAATTGAAGATTAAACCTATGTATACTTTAAAATTCTCTCCTAATTCAAAATTCTCTATTGATTATTGAAATTAAGCTTAGGGACACTAAGCTAATTAATTTCTATATTATATTAGGACTAAAATTACTCATTTTAATCAAAAATTAATGATATTTATGCTAATTAAATTTAGATTAAGATGAGATAACTATCAAAGTTTTGTTAGACTCTCATTATGCTAGAAAAATTATCATTAATTTTTTTTAGTATTTTTTATAATTATTTAGGCAGAATTACATTATTTTAAAGAGAAAAGTAAAGGGATAAATGATCAAATTAATCCAAAACGCTTTGAGATAATTATCAGAGGTAAAATACATCTTAATAAATCCATGATAATTATCTTAGTCTCAGATAATTAGTTTAACTAATTATCTCGGCAGAATTACACTGTTTTAAGGGAAAATAAAATGGAGAAAATAGCAAACTAATCCAAAATACATTGAGATAATTATCAGAGGAAAAAAATATCTTAATAAACTCGTGACAATTATCTTAATTTTAGCTAATTAGTTTAACTAATTAGCTGAGATTAAGATCAAATGGGGAAAATAGCAAACTAATCCAAAATGCGTTGAGATAATTATCAGAGGAAAAACATTTCTTAATAAACCCGTGATAATTATCTTAATCTCAACTAATTATTTTAACTAATTATCTTAGAAAAAAAGTTATTTTTAAGAGAAAATAAAAGGGGGAAAATAGCAAACTAATCCAAAAATCTTTAAGATAATAATCAAAGGTAAAATACATCTTATGAAACTCGTGATAATTATCTTAACCTCAAATAATTAGTTTAACTAATTATATCAATAGAGAAACACTATTTCAACGGAAAATAAATAGGAAAAATTAGCAAACTAATACAAAAATATTTGAGGTAATTATCAGAGGCAAAATATATTCTAGAAAACACGTGATAATTATTTTAACTATAGATAATCAGTTTAGCTAATTATCTTAGTAGAAAAACACTATTTTTGAAGATAAAGTAAAGGGAAAAATTAGTAAATCATGTGATATGATTACATACTATTTATCAGAGTTATACTACATGATAAAAAGGACGTGAATTTATGTCAAGGTTATAAACTAAGTCAAATTATACTAATTCTAGCTGAAAACTAAAGAGGAAAATTAGTAAATCATGGTATATAAGTACATGCTATTTATCACAAAAGGATTACATAATAAAGAGGCGGTGATAATTATGTCAAGGTTAGAAAAGTAGTATAGATATTTATTTAAGTCAAATTATAATAATTTTAGCGGAAAATTGAAGATGGAAATTATATAATTAAGTTGGAAAATAATAAGATAATTACCACAGGTTAAAAATACCCTTATCTACTTGTGATAATTATACTATAGTTAATTAGTGAGTTTAGGAAATTATAATTGATCAAAAGTCCTATTTTTAGTGAAAGATTAATTAAAATAAATAGACTTTGCGGTCAAAAGTTCTTAGGAAAATTATAGTAAGTATAAATTTATGATATAAAGTTGAGGAAATGAAATCTTTAAGAGAAAATAAATAGAATAAATACTAAGCTCAAAATAAGCAGATTCAAAGCTTAAAATTTGATGGAAAAATTAGGAAAAAGGATAGCTTAGAAAACCCTTAGGGAAGCTTTGGAAAAAGCTATCATATCTATATAGGGAAATAAGAAACTACTAGGTCAAGAATTTACCAATTAAGACTACAAACTAAAGCTTGGATGGGTTACGGTTGAATACAAAGGTTGAGTTTAGATTTCAAATAATTTACCTAATGATTAGACATCCTTTTTTATAAGGATAAAAAGTTATGGCACCTAAAAGGAGCGGAGCTAATCCTACATCTGATGATGAGGGCAGAGCTCTAAAAAGGCCTAGAGCGTCACACGACGATGAAGCTACGCCTAGTAGTAGGCCTACGGAGGAGAGTCTTCAAGCGCCAGTGCAGCAACAGATGGCCGATCCGTCCCAAGTGGGTTTCCCATTATTCAATTAAGTCTTTAAATAGTTTAAGTTCTTTTATAAGTTAGCATTGCATACGTTAGGAGTGAGTAAGAATCAGGAAAGAAATAATTGACCAAAAATGGAAGGTAACTTCCAAGTGCATTTGTTTATAATGTAAGAAAGAATTGTTTGGGTTAAAACTGGTTGAATTAAGAAAGATGTGATTGATCATCCTTAAGACATCTTGTGTCAAGACACCTCCGACTCCTTGGTATAAATTGATGATAATGATGGCTTTCTAGCCACGGATAAGTCGGTTACCCCCATGAATGTTGAGTTTCTACTCCGTGGCATGTCTTGATGTTTCTACATAAGTTAGGATACCGTTTTTTATCCTAGGGGAGCTGCCCGGTTGTATGGGCAACAGGTTTGGTGTATGGGCACCCAGAACCTTGGGTTGGGGTTTATCCACTCCGGATTGAAATAAGGAATGGGTGCCGTTTTTTCACCCTTAGGTGGTCTTGAGACAAGAAGAGTATTGGTCATGGTTATTATGGACAATGTTTTGATTGACAACACTCTGTCTTAAGTTTAAAGATGTCTGTTTGCTAAAAGAATGTTTTCAATATTGTTTTCAAGGGCTATTTTAATGAAATCGTGTTATCAAGGATGAAAGGAATCATTATTTTAATTGTGATAAGAACGGGTAGTAATTAAATAACAAAAGAATCATGTGTGAGTGCGGGATGGTAAGTGGGGATTGACTAAGGTTGTCAATCATGGACGGGTGGACCTAATTAGTCATGTAGCTATCCATCCCTGCGCACTAAAACATTTAGAAAACTTCTTCACTTGGAAGAGGAGTCCACCAGCGGCTGTGCCCTCACATATGTTAGGGGGAAAAAAGCGTTGGTTGAGGATATCTTAGCCCAATTTGTGGAAGTTATAGGGCCGAAATAGTAGTTTTGGACTTTTAATACATTGTCCCATTTTCGCTGCGAGACAGGACTAGGTCTTCTTCTAAGGCTATAGACCCAAGCCATTGTCAATGGTAAAGGTCTATTCCTTGGATTTTTCTTGTTTAGAGACTCTGATTTTTATCAGACCTAGAGACCTGTCAAGGACCACATCCCGATCTTGGTATTGGTTGATTGGGGATCTCACACCTCCCTTTCCTTCGGCACGAGCAGCCCCTTTGGGCCATTTAAGAGTAGAGGCTATACCTTTACTTGCAGATTCCTTGGGGAAGAAAGGCCTTACCAACCTTTTTCCTTCCTTGATATGGATGACATCTTTGCGGTGACGTCGATGTAGAGGATTTCCGCACTTTACCTCCGTTGACGGCACTCATTGATAGGGTGTGGTGGGCGATGACAATGAGAGTAGCCTGCAGCCCTCCCTCATGTGGCTCTTGATTTGCGGTTAGAGCAAGAGATGCAAGATGGCGGACTTACTTTCTAGATCTTGACGATAGTGTATTCCAGCAGCAGCACTTTGATGAAGGCATTCAGTGCTTCTTCAATTTCTTCCTCCTCCGTTCTCCAATTGGAGAAATCCCGCAGCCACTTGTCCATGGTTGAGAACGTGCATCATTCTCAGTGTTGCAAACTGAAGGTTTTCAAGAAGCCCTCCTCCGTGGGGGCACCAAATGACAAGCGCAAGCGCAAAACGGACCCCGACGGACTCAACACCAGGACGTTGTACGCCAAACTCGTAACGTGAAGTGAATAGGGGGCACCACCTAGCTTTGAGCAGCTAGGATGCAGACAGTAGTGATTAAGATAACACTAATACTGCACACCAGAGAGAGAGAGAGAGAGAGAGAGAGAGGGAGACGTAGATGTAGATGATGAAAACCCCTCTGGATGTGAGAGAAATCTTGATTCAAAGTGGTATTTACAGAAAACTCAGTTTTGGTGAGATGGATACCGTGGTGACAGAGAGAGGGAGTGAGCGAGAGATGGGGAGAGAGAGAGAGAGGAAGAGTGTGTGTGGGTGGGGAACGAGAGAGAGAGAGAGAGAGAGAGAGAGAGAGAGAGAGAGAGAGAGAGAGAGAGAGAGAGAGAGAGAGAGAGAGAGAGAGAGATTATTTTTTTATTTTTCCCTGGCTGCTGGTGATACCGAGAACACGAGAGAGAGGATGGCAAGAGTGAGAGATAGAGAGGAAGTGTGAGTATCTATGTTAAGAGAGAGAGAGAGAGAGAGAGAGAGAGAGAGAGAGAGAGAGAGAGAGTGCCTATCGCACTTGGCGGATAAGGGAGAGGGTGGCAGCCCTTGGTTGGAGTGGCAAACAAGAGAGAGAGTACGGAGAGAGAGAGAGAGAGAGAGAGAGAGAGAGAGAGAGAGAGAGAGAGAGAGAGAGAGAGAGAGAGAGAGAGAGAGAGAGAGAGAGAGAGAGAGAGAGAGACTATCGCACTTGGCGGATAAGGGAGAGGGTGGTGGCCCCTGGTTGGAGTGGAAAACAAGAGAGAGATATATTTTTTGTGCCCTGCATGGGCTGGTGACGAACAAGGGAGGGAGAGGGTTTTTGGCTGATTGTGGTAATGGAGGAGAGAGAGAGAGAGAGAGGGTGTGGCCAAGCAAGGGAGAGGCGGCCCACTGTGAGCCATGAGCATGGGAGGGGTGGTGGCGGCATCTGCAACTAAAAAAACGTTTTTTTTCCTTTGCTTCTTATTAACCCCCCACCCCCCACCCCACCCCCCCCCCCCCCCCCCCCCCTTGACCCGAGTGTAACTGATTACAGCGGCCAGGCTCCAAAAACCGGCCACAACACATAGAGCTAGTTTTCATCTAGAAAGGTGGAAAGCAATCATAACAAATCATATGAGGCGCCTCATCCATATCAATCCATATGTTCCCATACATCATATGATAACAATCCATCACCATACAAAACAGCTCCGTCCTTTAGGTCAACCATAAACCATAAATTCGCACATATGCAAAAAACAACTTTTCGACATGTTCAGGAGTATGCATAACATGCAAATGGAAATATATGACCTTAAGCCAATGCATCAAGCTCAATTCCATAATATAGACTACCACTCTATCACATCACTTTACCCATATGGTATTTACACAACAAACGGTAACCCAAAAAGAAAGCCACTTTAATCATATCTGCCTATGCGGTTCGGGATGTCTAACCATATACCTTCACATAAGTTTATGGGCATCTAATAGCTAAAATCAAATCATCAAAATAAACCACAAATCATACATAAACGGCTTGATTAACTCACGACGTCATATGGTTCTTTCCCTTGGCAGCACCCCTATACATGTAGGTAAAACATGTTATGGAACGATTAATAACTCGCATTCCCAAGGTGATAACGGAGACCTAGATACATTTATCATAAAGTTTCATCAAGCTTTTCAACTGGTTAAGTGGGCATCAAGCTGCTTTTTGACTATATCTCTTAACTCGTGCGTGATCTTCACATGACACACTCTCTCTCTCTCTCCACCTCCCATAGAGGTGGGTTCGTCTCTTCTGCCTTTTCACCTCATGAGTCACATCCATCCCTGTTGACAGCTCGAGTGACCAGTCTATTCTAGTTGGTTCTGCAACACCTAGTATAACTACCATTTTAATGCACACACAATAGGTTTGGAGGTAGGATGTAGGAATTGACAGAGGAGGATCTGCCCACTAGCTTGCAGGCTATGAGGCTTGCTAGTTGACGGAGGACTTACGATTTTTGCTTACTAGTTGGCATTGTTTAGAGTTGCAATGGGAGATTTTATGCAAGCATTGTAGCATGCATGAACTCCCAGGCCATGGTGCATTCGAGGTGCATATGCTCGGCCTACCATTGCTTTAGCCTTCAGTACTTTGCTTATGTGTTGCCCTTACCAGCTCCTGAATGGCCTCGCCCTTTAATGCTCAGATGGTTGTACATTTGCACTGCATGTGACGCTTTCATAATCGCCCCCTTCAACTATTATCTCCTCCGAAGCTCCAGCTTGAAGTGATCAAGTTTCTCCATCGGCCTATGCCTACATGTTAGAGCTCCCATGACTCACAACTGCATGTATGAAGCTTTCTAGTCCAATTAAATGATGACCTAATTAATAGATTTAGTAATGAAAGAAGCGTGGTCTCCAAGTAGGGTGAAAATGAGGCGAGTAGTGCGTTGCCTTCCACAACTCAAAAGACTGCCTTTGTGTCGGCCAGTGGGTCCCATAATGCTCCCCCAACTCGGCCTTCACCTCAAAAATGGATGTGAAGCAAGACGAAAAGGGGCAATACGCAACTCAATATTAGTGCAATCCATTAGGAGAAAGTTGGACTTACTTTTGGGCCCTGTAAGAAGTTCCACGTCGGCTTAGAGAGAGAAAATGAAAATGTTAAATTGTGCATTTTATGTGATACTTTTTTGCGCCAACAAAAAGCCAAAATGACATTGTTTGGTAGGTAGCCGCCGTCTTTATCATTCTTATCCTTCGTTCTCTTGTCAGGAATCCAACTAACCGTATGACTAATGATTTGAAATGCCAACTTACAATCGTTCCCTCCAGAAACATAAGCCACACGAACTCTATCAACTCTAAACATGAGAATATGGCCTTCCCTCCCAAAACTTGAGATATTTCATGAGTTTCAAGTGTCTGTCTATTTCTCTATCAACTCTAGGAATGGAGAACGCTTCTTTTTTTTATGAAAACACCAATTTAAACTTGCAATCCTCAAACCCTTCATCTTTAGTACTTACCCAAAGAAAGAACACACATCATCTTCATGTTGATGTATTCCAAGAGTACGCACCGTTGCAAAAATGGAAGAGGGAGTCTTTCTTATCTCAATGGGAGAAAGAACGTAGAAAGACAAACAAGGAGCATCATTTGGATTTGTGGACTGATGGGTCTATTTATCCAAAGGATCCTACGAAAAATGTGCCACCTCCCTTTGCTAATATCACTAACCTCTTACATTTCATAGGTGATGGCAAGAATGGGCTATTGGGATACACCGAACATTTGAAAATGCGAGGATTGAATGTGGAAAGGTAAAGAAACCTCATGGCGATGGAGACCATGCAGCTGAAGAAACTTAATAAATCATGCTCTCGGAAGATTTCATCAAACAAAGAGACAATCTAAGGCCTTGAGAAGAAGATCACAAGTTGTGAGAGAAAGACATTGTGCTTGGGAGTCGGAAATGAAAATGAGATCTGTGCAACATTGAGAACATGAAGATTGGTAGTGGTGGCCTGAAAAACGAATACGAGCCTTAAGGTAACTCAAAGTTTGTTTCTGCTTTTGTATCTTCAATATGCTTCACTAAGAAATGGATACACTTTCCTATACATGATCATAATGCATGGTGCTTTTTTTGGCAGGTCTTTACTGCATCCAAACTTGAATGGTGTAGGTTAAACGCCGGAGTGCATTATAGCCGTCTAGTTCCAAAAGAAGTAGTTGAAGAGATGATAACTCAGAAAAAATTTGTAAGTTGAAAGGGGGGCTCCTTACCTCCTTCATGAACAAGAATCAGTTGGAACCAATAGAAGTGTAAGCAATACTTGATAAGAATGGCATCTCGCAGATGGGATACAAGGCACTCTTCAAAGCATTAGCTAAAAAGTCTCAAAATAAACTACAGAGAGGCTCATTGCTTCCAAAGACATCACATGTAAAGGCTGCTTATTGGCACGTAAAGGATGAGGTGTTTGAGAAACTTGGGTCACCATTCCATTTTGAAGCAACGTTCTTAGGCAAGGGCGGCAGAGAGGTACAGTTTAACGAGCACAACAACCTCTTCATTGATCTTGAAGCATTGCAAAGGTATGCAGTTCACTTCTTTGACATCAATCGAGAGGACTGCGGTGGGGTTCTCAAGTTTGTTTTGAAGCTCGATGAGTGCGAGGTCCTGAAGAACAAGAAGTTGGAGAGAGTCACCACTATCCTCATGAACAGAGCTTTGGATCCATCAATAACAAAAAAGGATCCATGATACTTCAACATCCAATCCAACAACAACATTCTAACTCTAGGATCATTTCAGGTATACTTAGTTCACTCTATAATAACAAAAATATTGATTATCTGGTTGATTTTCTGGTTTTTTTTTCATTGCAAGTTGATAAGGAAGATTTTGAAATCCTTGATTGGGTTTTTAGTCAAACCCAAATTCCTTCTATCATCAGTGAATAAAGAAACGGAGTCGTTCTTTCAGTGGAAGGATTTGGTGACTATACAGTGGAATGGCACATGGCAGGTGACTTAAAGACTCTTAAGTGTATGTACAACATAACACACAGAGCAGCTGTGGCAATGTTAACTGAGTCAACGTCAGTTAACAGAAGCTGCTAACGACCGAAGATGTACGAATGCACATCAAGGATGAATACAAAGAAGCAGTAAAGATTGAAGTTACACATTTTTCACGTTTTCCCAAAATGGTATCGTATTGTAAATTCTCGATTTATTTCAAGCCATTGTAATATTTTAATATGTTACGGGCTCAATGGGAGTTCCAAGTTGTAAATAATAGGTCACTTACTGTGCCTAGGTTGCAGATTCAGTAAGTGGTGAGCCCTAAAGGCCTTAGTCGCCTAGACATTGCATATTTTTAACCTAGGTATATAAGACAGTGTGTAAGAGAAATTAGGGTTTTCAAGTCATTTGTTGAGAGCACTCTTTGGTGAGAGCTCTGGAGATGTGTGGCTATGGATTCCTTGAGCTTCTCCTTGCTCATGAGACTTGATTAACACTAATCAATGATTCATTCTCTCTCACTATACCTCTCTCTTATTTATGATTGCCTATGATGCTTATATTAACTAGATCTTAACTAATTAGTGGTTAATCCCTCTCTAATCTTGTGTGATTGCCCTCTTTTGCTTGTGTGTGCATGTAGGTTTGATTGGAGTGTGGTGCTCGATAGATCTATGTGTGTGTGCTTGAGATTAGTGTGTTGCATGATAGGATTAGTGTCGTGTGCATCTTGCAATCGTAGTGTGTATGATTGGAGGTGGAGAGAAGTGGATATGGAGATTTCCCTTCATTGCGGTTTAGCTCCTCCATAGGCCGAGAAACTCACCTCGTAGAGTTAACCATTTGTGTTGCCACGATTAGCTCACTAACTGTGTGAGTGTTTCCATGCCCTAGCCGGGTAGCTCATACCTCCGGATTGATAATTTTGCTGGTCATTGGAGCTATTGCAACGATGGGACCCCCAACATTTGGCGCCGTTGCCAGGGACGATGGCCTATGCTAGTGTAATTGTGGCATAAATGAATGTGTTCCCTCACTAATTTCACTTGTGTGTTTATGTTTTTGTGGATTTTGAATGTGTATGCATGAAGCATTGTGTTCATAATTCCCTAATGTGTGACCATATCTTGTCAATTCCGTGATTACACACACTAATTTCTCACTAACCCTTTGCTAATTTGACTAATTTTTGCTAACTTACTAATGTGCTATGACGGATTGGAGCAATCGATCATCCAATTGATCTTCAGCGGAAAGGTAATTAAGGTGCTAATATTCTCAACCTCCCTAGAATCCAGAGATGTGTAGAATTGTGTAGATATCCCACCAAGATGCAATGTAATGTGATGCAATGTAATGCTATGCTATGTTGATGCAATGCAATGTTGATGTTAGGGATGGAAAATTTTGCGATTTTTCATTTTCACGCCGTTGTAATGCCGAAATTTTTAAGAATTGGCGGCACACGAATTTGATAAGTTTCAATTGCTAATTGATGATTGGGTGCGTAATTGAGTTAATTGCATGCTTTAATGGTCAATTTTAAGTGTGTGTGCACTAAAATCAAGTGTGTGTGCATTCTAATTGAGTGTGTGTATGCTAATTTTAGGTGTGTGTGTGCACTATTTTGCCCATGTTTGAGCACCTAGAAATCAATGTGTGCATTGTGATTTTTGAATTGTGATGATTGATGCGTGTTGTGCTCATGCTTAACTATTGATTTGTGAACTCACATTGCAAATGCGACAAATTTAACCCTTTTGTGTGCGCACCTAAAGATTGGTAAAACCTGCCAATTTTTTAGTGTGTGTGTGCCCAAAAAAGTGTTTAATTTGCATGGTTAATTCAATGTTTTGATTGCATAAATGATGTGTGTAATGATTAAATGCTGCATTTTTGTGCTCAAAACAGGGATTTACACATTTCAATTGCGTCAATTTTTTACGGTAATTTTGCCTGTTTAGTTGCTTAGTCTTGATTTTATTGATAAAATTGTTGGCAATTGAATTGATGTGATTTGTGCAATTTTATTTGGCTGCACCATTTCCCAATGTGAGAACAATTTGTAGAAGTTTTTTGGATAATCAAATTTCTTGCTAATTTTTGTTAATTTTTGGATAATTCCATAAAAATTTGATTTTGCAATCTTTACGAGCTATTTTGTGTGTGCCTATTTACAATATCATTTTGTTCGCATTTCTGTCCTCCGTGGTCGAGTTTTGAGCGTTTTACTATTTTCGAGGGCGCGGTGAACAATTTTGTCGAAATTGGCATTTTCGATAAAATCTGCTATTTTCGGTGTGCTTTTGCGTGTTGGAAATGCTTTGTTGTGAATGATGATGATTTTCTAAGATTTTTAGAATTTTTTGGACTTTTTTGGAAAATCTAGGGATTTTTTGACGATTTTTGGAGTTTTCGGCTTATTTTTGGTATTTTTTGAAATTTTGAAAATAAAAAATAAAAAATAAATAAAAGGAAGTGGGTTACGAGCTTCGATCCCGTGCCTTGCGGTGCATAAAATACTTCTCTTCTTCTTCTTCCTTGACCTTGTGTGACCCAACCCCTACACACACACACACACACACACACACAAAACAAACAAAAGAAGAAAAGACAAGAAAGTCAACACACAAACAAACAAACTCACAAACTCACAATTTTGTCGATTTGAGCCGTTTTTAGCAAATTCGAGTCAGATCACACACACAAACCTTGTTTGACATGGATTTTGATTTTGGGTCAACGATTTTCCAGATTACACGTTTTAGACTTGTTTCACGCGCAATATTGCATTTTGGCTTGATTTGACCACAGAGTCTTACGATTCACCATATTTGACCTTGACTTGCAATAGAGATTCTTTTTGGCCTTGATATTGACCAGATTTAGCTAGTTAGAGCATGTTCACATGCGAGATCTCGATTTAGCCGCTTTTGGCTATTCTTAGCACACTGACGCGTGATTAGAGCTCGATTTGGTTATTAGATCTACATTTGGCTACGACTTGGACAGAGTGACCGATTTTAGAGCCAGAAAAAGCCAGAAAGTGGAAGAAAACTCAAAAAAAAAAAAGAAAATATAGAAACACCGGGGAAATCTCACACCGAGCAAGCCACAAAAAATCCAGAAACAACAGAAAATTAGTAGAAAAAAGAACGAGAAGTGTGAAAATAGTTTTGGTTGATCGTTCGAGCCGAGGTCATCACAGTTCTAGCATAGATCTGGACATTGTTCCCACAGTTCAGACAAAGAACACCGGGGACTAAGAAAAGTCATTGTGCAAACCGAAATTGGCAAGTGCAAGCAATTGCATTGCAAATTGAGCTTCTAATCGGAGGAATAGTGGCACAACTCACATGTGATTTGCAAATTAGGGTAGTACGAGCAACATAAATTCTACTAATCAATACAAAAATCTGCTAGGAGACGGTTTTTACAGAACCAGCAGACATGGACTCAAATCGAGCCAAGAGTTCAAGTACAATAGAGCAAGCCAATAGCAGTGGCAGCACAAGTGCAACTACAACCGGCCAAATTTTACAACTATATGGCTACAATGGAGACAAGTCTTATATGCAGATAGAGAAGGCCATAGATACTTGATGAGCAGTAAAAGCAACACAGGAACCAAGATCCTACTGATCATAGTAAAGCCAGATTCAGAGAACTCCCAGATGTTCACAGACTTTAGTGGAGCTAAGTATTGCAAGTTCAAAGATGAAGTGCAGATAGAAGTGCAAAAGATCAACCCAAGTGTTTATCCAGAAATCTACACAAGTCCGCAAAGCATCCATTTAGTGCATATGCAATCAGGGTCACTATATATAGATTACAGTGGTCAGATCTATAGTCGAGAGCCAATAATGGAAGATCCAACAGATCAACCAATTGAAGCCAATCTAATTGGAGAACCAAGTCAAAGACGGTACAAAGGTCAAGATGGAGCATTCTACAGCTTGATGCTCAGTGTTTAAAAAAAAGATGCTGACAACTTGGCAAGCATAGAAGCAGAAACTTCTCAGCAAGAGCCTGACATGACAGAGCCAGTTGAAATACCACCAGCGTTGGCATATTGCTCAGATTGTGGAAGAAAAGGTGGACATTTTGCTGAAGATTGTCCAAGAAATCCTAACAACAGGGATACATCAACCGCCAAGAAAGGTAAAGAGAAAATTGGAAATGCGAATCTCGATGTAAGTGCATCTAACTTGTCACTTTTAATGCAATCAGATGATTCTGCATTACCATTAAAAGCACCAGTAAAAACACTGCAAATTCAAAATGAGCATAAAGATGCACAAGCACCTGAAAAGCTTAAAATTGATTCTTTGAACAACAAATTCTTGCATGTGTTTAGTCAAGGTGTCGAGATATCACCAAAGTTGAAAAGATTGTTAGATTTACAAATGATTTTGCATCCACTGCCACAAGTGTGCAATCATTCACGAGTTTAAGGGACACATGAAACAGAATGATGTTAGCATTGTATGGTATACATCATTCATATGCACACTATGTAGACCAAAAAGGGCAACTATACAAAAAGGATCAACCTGTGTTTGAATGGTCCACATACCAGCTCATAGAAGTGCGTCCAGTGATAGATAAGAAAGGATGGTTCATTTCAGAGGAAAGAATCTATTATAACCCATCCTCTCTAGAGCTGAAGGATATTACCCGAGTGAACCCAGAAATCTATTCAGAGCCAAATCCTCCTCCATCCGAAATCAAGGTTCGATGTTGTGACCAAACGAGCATATACTTTGACCAAAACAGTCATAGATATAGACGAGAGTCTAGCATCTATGATACCTTGGGTCTTGAAACCACAGAAGCTCATATAATAGGAGACCCATGGGATAGACAATATCAGGTAAAAGATAATGCTATCTACAGCTTGACTTGGGGAATAATTTGTCATGTTTCTTGAAGATACATAGGAAACTATGTAGAAGGTTTGCAGATGCCAAATGTCAATAGTGTTGCCCAAAGTGTACCTTCACAATCCCAAAAGGTGAGACTGTACCAGAGCGAAACAATTTTAAACTCTTACAATGAAGCAGGCTATAGTGATCACCCTAGGAAGGGGGGAGCTGTAAATCCATCAAGCTCAGCTCTAATACCAGGAAATGCTACAGTAGTTAGAAGCCCTAGAGCTTCTAGCCAACAGACCCCTTCAAAGCAAAAACCATTGAAAGATCATATGGTTGTTGGAAGTTTCCAGCTGACCCAGATTCCATCAGAGTCTATAGATAAATGTCTCTATGAAGATTATCAGGGACAAAAGTTTCAATTGATCTCCACAAGTCAAAGTCAAAAGCCGACAAAGCCCATAGTGTTCAAACAGTTACATGTGATCAAGCTCACATATACATATCAAGATGCACATGGTAACGAATACCAACAAGTTCAAGACCCTGTACAAACCCCTAAAGATGGACCCATTGAAGTCAAAGACTATCGGAAGATGATGCAAAGCCTCAAGCTGCCAAAACAGGTGACAAAAAAGTCAAAATCATTGAAAGCTAAACTTCAGAAGGCTACACAAAGGTCACCACCAAAATCTCCTCCAAAGAGACAGATTTTTCCAGAAAGTACAGTGGATCTATTAAGATCAAGAGTTACCCAGATGCACGAGGACAATGCTCAACAATTGCACAAAAGTGCAATATTACAGCAATACGAGTCGACATCAGCGGAAGCAGGTAGTCAAACCAAAGAAAATGCAGATACAGTTCAACCAAAGGACACTTCCACAACAAAAGAAGTCAATTCAAACATGAATCCTGAGAAGATCAAGTGCAACATCACCAATGAAAACAAATAAAAGCTGTCAAATAAAGTAAAGCTAGATTTTCAGTTAGACAAGAACATCATGTCTTTTTGCACTTGGAAAAGATGTGGCCAACCACAGTTGGAAGATGCGCCTGAAATTGTGAGCATATTAGGAAACAAACGAGTAGAATGCTGGGGAATCATCTCCACCACCATTGAAGTAAGTTCACAGATCATCATAGCTCAATTCTATGTGATCACAGCAAAGGATATGCCAGACGACATGATAATGGAAATGCCAATGGCCCAGGAGATGCTAGAGATACAAAGTTCAAACATGATGGAGTCTTCAAAGACAACCAATAATGGAGATCATGACTGGTCACCCACGGATGATAGCACAAAGTCCTCAAGCACAGTTAAAATGGAGACCGATGCAAAAGAAAATCTTAGTGATGATGATTCATCTCCATCAGATAGAACTTCAGAAGAGCTTAAAGCAAATCAGGCAATAGCAAATGCAAATCAAACAAAACGAAGAGCAACCACGGAAGCTATTGAGCGGAGAATGCCACCAAAGCCAGAAGTTAAGAAGAACGAGGTTGTAGGCATCCAAGAAGAAATAGGAAGCCCAAAGATAAATCAGACAGTGCCAGTCGAATCAGCAGACAAAGGTAAAGCTAAAGTGGACCTTCCACCGACTAGCAAAGAAGTTGTGACAGCATACGCCTCGACATCAAAGAACCCTCATGGATCAGCTTCTTCAAGCAAGTCAGGCTTTCAAAACTTCAAGTCAAATGCTGACCCAATTGAAACCAAAAGAGCAAAGATATTTCAGCCAAAGTACTCAAAAAAGCAAAGGAAACTCAAGCAAGTGTTTGTTTCGAGCAGTTTAGTCAAATTCAATGATCTGATTTGGGTTACAGATAGGAAATCAACACAAAAAGACAAACACATGGGATGGATAGCTTCACAATGGAGCTTAAAGGAACATCAGTACTATGGAGGTAACGGACAGATATGGGTACCAAAACCGAAGGTAAGAGCATATGAAGTAACATCAAGTCCCTCCCACGAAAGAAGACCCACAAGGTATCAACTTCGGCAATATCCTAGGATACCTAAGAAGCACATATACAACAGAACCACATCGAAAGATGCTAAATTCTACCACAACTCACAAGAGGATACAGAACAAAGACAGATCGCAAAGAATGTTCTTCTTGGACAAGGATTCTACCCAGGGTATACAAAGATTTGGCTACCAGTCAACCACAGGCCAACTGCAACTACACCAGACCTACATGAAGATTTCAAGACCTCAACAAGACCTAAAGCGAAGCAAAGTCAACAAAGGAGTTACAAAGGTCCTCAAAAGATTTGGATTCCTAAGTCTTCCAATGCTCCGAGTCAAAAGCTAGATTCCGATAGTCAAGAGAGGCTACAAAACCATCAAAGACTCCTATCAACAGGCCCAATTGGAGAATCAAACAAATAATGGAGTCTTCACAGTCAAAGAAGGACAATCCAACCAATGTGAATGCAGATTCAAAGACGATAAAACAGGTATGGCAAAAGAAACCTTCAATGCCAACTTGGTCCTTCACTAATCCTCTTTTTGAGGATTCAAGCTTACTTTTACCTGAAGAAATGTTTGTAGTAAGCTCAAGAAGGTAAAAAGTCAAGTCGCCAGGGTGCAAAAAACACTCTTTGGCATAGTCAGAGTCGGGTGCTGAGCTATGAAATGAGAAAAACATTAGTCCCAAAGCTTCAAGTCATATTAAACTCTGTGCTAAGGTTGTAGTTATTAGGCTTACGCTCAAGCTAGAAGAGTTGAGCATATCTAAGTTATGTTGCTAATGCTAGATGAGATGAGCATAAGAGTCAAAGTCTATTAATTTACAATTGGTGGAGTGTCGTAGGGTCCAACACTCACGCACAGTGCACAGTAAGATGAGAGCACATATCCTCATCAACCAAAACCATTCTTAAAGGGGTGCCAGCTTGCAAAGCCATGTCAAATGATTTTATAGCTACTTCTTTTATTTTAAATTTACCCTCAAAATCATTCTTGCACAGCATATTGTTTTCCATGCATTTTTGTGTATGTATAAATAGGATGTCCCACCATTGGACATATGCATTAGAAATTTTTTTTGCTTCTACCTATGCACCTAGAGTGGACTACAACAGGCAAACCAATGTTCCATCATGCTACCTATGCACCTAGAGTGGACTACAACAGGCAAACCAATGTTCCATCATGCTACCCTTTCATATTTACTGCCTCCTTAATTCCATATCTATCAGCAAATAATCCCTTCAGTATTTTATTAATATTTCCCATTCTAATAAGTACTCCAATAATGCGTTTATCCCAATGGCACTTTTTTCCCACTAATAATCCATTACCATCTTCAACTATATTTCGAAGTAGTATTTTTTTTTCCGAAACAAATTTTGAGTGATAAATGTATTAAAAACAAAAAAAAGTAGTAGTTTAAAAAACAGAGAATAGTACCAAAATAAACACCTATTTTCAACCAATTTTCTAACTACCAATCAAAAAAGAAAAATGGTACAAAATCGGCTCCTATTTTCAAACCGATCAAAAGTTGTGTTATATAAAAAGCTAAATGCATCAACGAGATAACTGGCCCTTGCCTCCTTTTAAGCCTTCCTTTGGAGTCTGCACAATGCACATTGACTATGGTCAATGCTTTTCTAACATCACATTTAAACCGAAGTCTATTGACCCAATGTTCCAAGAAAGCTGGTCTTGAGTGTATTTTAAGGCAACCAAAATTCCAAAATCCTTGGTAGATTCCAAGCATGCCTTGAAAAAAATGGGTAAAATTTTACATGTTCGTGTAGATATCATTCGAAATTTTACAAACCAGGAGAGTTTTAAGTTTGTACTTTTTCTCTCATGTCTTGTTTCACAATTCTTCCCTCTAGTGGAGGCCCCTTCTAATACTACTAACTAATGTTTGTGATCATCTTCTTTTTCCAAAGCGACTAAGAGGGTATCTTCAAGGATTCTTCCTATTGTAACCTAAGAAAAAATGTTTTGGCCACCTATTTTGGTCCCATTTTAATAATAACTATGCAATTCCTTCCCTTAATATAGTGGTCTCATCTATATGTATCCTATAACAGTAGTCCGAGTACCCTTTACATGTGTCAATGTCTGCGAACTGAAGGCTAAATGCCAAGCACGGGATAAAGAGGGGGAACGAAAGAGAGAGAGAGAGAGAGAGGCCACCTTCGATAGCCGTCCGTACTCGTTTTATTAATAACTATATAATTTCTTCCCTAATTGCATTCTCACAAGTTACAATTCTTATACGCTCGTGCCATCACTACTACACATATTGGACTCCCACAATCTCCAACTACCTGAACTATCATTATGGAATATATTACCATCCCAGATATCAAAAGTTTGATTATTCGATGACTCTTCAAAGCACCACTACCACCTCTCACATGGTGGTTGTATCTGTTTCTTGACAACAACCAAAGCTCTTATCACTGGTGATACCTTCCACCTCTCACATGTTTCTTGAAAACAGACAAAACTTTTATCACCGCGCACACCTTCCACACTTGAATGGTGGGATAGATTCTACAAATGCACACTAGGTTACCCGCTCCTTCAAAAGTTTCATTAAAATAAGACCAAACTTAATGTACCCTATCCATAGCAAGGTAAGGACGGTCTGTGGCCATGGCCTTTGTTCAAGAAAATAAAGACATACCTTGTTGTTGTTAACTTTTTTCCCCCACCACTTTTTTCACAAAATTTGAGCCGTCTTAATGGTGATGAAAGTTGCAATAAGAGGAGCCTACTTCTTACCAAAATTCTATGAGTAGAAATTCCTAAAAGCCTCATCTTTTAGCACCACTAGTACGAAGATGCCGCCTTCGGTGGTGGCACACATCTCTCTCTCTCTCTCTCTCTCTCTCTCTCTCTCTCTCTCTCTCTCTCTCTCTCTCTCTCTCTCTCTCTCTCTCTCTCTCTCTCAGGCCTAAAGGAACGATAGGCTTCCATGTGGGGAGCTAGAATCCCTCCCCTTTTTATAATAGTATAGATGATTACTAAATGCAAAATATTAGGCACTACTTTGAAAGATGGGGAGGAAGGATTGATAAGAGCAACAAATAACAAGGGTAGATATATCTCAAAAAAGGCTACCATGGATTCACAACCACGACAGTTCCCATGCTCAAGAAAGTACATTCAAGCCACTCTTAATACTCTCAAAATGTAATAGCTCAAAGGTGATCTAGATTTGGTCTCATTTCAACCTCCCATTTGGCTATACCTAACACTACGCACACCATTTATCCTTTTGAGTAAATACTGAACATTGTAAACAAGCATATTAAATTATTATGTGGTTAGTGCAATACAACATGGGTTGGTTTCGTGTAGTTTCTTCTTTATACAAGCAACAATTTCATCAAGTGCATTCACCAGGTCTATGACCGACAAATATGAGGCTTTTGCTTCTTTATACAAGCAGCAATTTCATCAAGTGCATTCACCCACTCTATGACCGACAAATATGAAGCTTTTTGCATGTTATCTCATGAGGATAGATTAGATGGAATCAACAACCCACTATCGGCATACATTGTGCAATTTTGTTTGCAAGGGCATATGGAAGATTGTGTAGGGCTTTGATGCACATGTTTCTTCTATAGATTCCCTAGTAGTAATGAGGAGATGTCACCTCCAAGCACCCACAATATGAAAAACCTCTGCACAAAAAAGTTCCTGTATGCACCATTTCTTATAGTCATTACCTCTGCTCCATTCAAAGAGATTTTCCCCTATGTATGTACCTTTTCTTATAGTCATTACTCCGGTCCCTTCAAAGATCCCCTACCTTACCCTCATTTGTTACCACACAGATCCAAGGCTACAAAGACAGAGTCTATTCAATAACTTGTAGGTTTCCGTATTTTTGTTACCAATAGTAAATATCAAGCTCTAAAGGGGGGTCATCCTTGATGAGGCTTAATTAGTGCTCCAACCAAGGAAAGGAGGCTATGCATTGCGCTCTTACAAGAGGCTTAGTTGAGAAAAAATAGTGTTATGTAGCATGCTTTGGTCAAGCCTTTGTGGCTACACACATGAAGGTGGTAATGTTGCGCTTGGAATGTTACGTCATGATTGTACCCTTCATAAACAAGAATAGGCCCAACAAAGTGGACATATATACAAGGTACCTAGAGTTTGGATCTCTACTCAATGCCCATAAGCAATCAATAATTTGCAAACCTTTGAGAGGGTAGACCTTTAGTTAGTAGATCACCAGGGTTTTCATTTGTGTGAAATACATTAGATAGTGAAGGAAAATATCCTAAGTCAAACAATCTCCTTAGTCAAAGTTAGAAGGGACTTGGAAGCAAGATGCAAATGCAACCAATGCAGATGTTCTATAATGGAATTGGCCTATTTACTTGAGAGTAGCGGAAATTAGAGAGAGTGCTTTTGTGAAATTACTTTGTGAGCATAGCGGGTTAACCTAATTGATGGTAGCAACATAAACATAGCATTTAGTTAACTTGGCATGAACAATACTTTTGCAAGAGAGAGAATTTAGAGAACATGACAACAATTGAGGGCCAGATTTGTGTGGAGCCGGTCCCCCCTCCAATAGGCATTTGTATTATAGTTTCTCCCATCAAGAGAGACTTGTTACAATACAATCTTTGTGTTCCTTGTAACCTAGGTGATACAATGAAGATGGAAAGATTCATGCATCACAACCATAACATAAACTTTGTGGAAAGCATTAACTATCCCAAGCCTCAGTCCCAAGACCTCAAACACCTTCGAAGGTGGAGAGAGTTAGCAGGGAATGAGGGTAGGGAAGAGGAAGAAGAAACATTTCATAGGAGAAAGAACTAGTCCCTCACTGTCAAAGAGTCTCTACAACAAGTGCAAATGGCCGATGGACACACATCATGGTTGGATGGTAAAAGGGCAAACAATTCATCCGGTGAATTGTATGCAGCATGTCCAGGTGTGAAGGTGACAATAGGTGATGTAAAGATTGACCAAAACTTCTTTGTACAGGATACATCTTCATATCATCTCATCCTTGGACAGCCCTACATTGTGGGAGTTCGAATGGAAACAAAGGTAATGGATGATGGTTCAGCATATGCTATGATACACAGCAAAGATGGTAAATGTGTTGTCCAATTCCTCACAGTTTGTGTCAACCATGAAAGAAATCGTGACAACCTCAGAGAACATCCTCTACCAAAGGTGAGCAAAGAGTTTCATGACCATAGGGAAATGCTGGGTTTTGGCCAAGTACCATTCTTAAGCGGGATTACAGTGGTACAGAAAGAAAAAGGGTCTCGTCTGATCCAAAAATAGGTGAAACTTTCTCAACAGGCTCCTTGGTAACAAGGAATGGATCAGTATGTTTTACAAAACTTGAAGATTTGAAGAGATGTGAGAGGCAATATGTGCATAATGTACAAATAGGCATGAAAAAGAGTGGGTTGCTAGAGCCTACTGAAAATGTTTTGGGTTTGTGTGAACAAGTTTCTTTTGTAGATACTATGGGTGAGCTTGATGCTATAATGGGGTCTAGTTTGCATCTTGAAAATGAAGTTGTGGAAGTTTGCTCTATGGAAATGTATCAAGTAATAGAAGCCTTTAAAGAAAGCCAAACAGTTGGCCTAGAAGTCCATGTCGAAACTAAATACAAGAGTGTAGCAAAGAAGGTGAAGCCAGTAGCTTCACCCTTACCACCCAACAACAGGGAAAAGATTGAGCAGGCTTCTTTACAACCAAGTTTGAGGAATCCTAAAAATATTGGGCATACCATCACAAAGGAGTCTTTTCAAGAGTTGCAAATTGGTTACGAGGAGTTTCTAACACAGGAGGAGACAAAGTGCTTCAAAGAAATGCTTTCAAAGCATGGTAAGGCTTTTGCATTTGAGCCAAATGAGATAGGATGTGTTGATCTTTCTATTGTAGCTCCTATGGTAATTTTCACAATACCTCATGTGCCTTGGAATCTGCGGCCTATTCCGGTTCCAAAGGCTCATTTGCCAAAGTTAGTAGAGCTATTGAATGAGAAAATCAAAATGGGAATCTTGGAGCCTTCTTATGCTCCATACTCAAACTGGTGGTTCACAGTTCCAAAGAAGAATGGTTCTCTACACTTCATCCAAGATATGCAACCAGTAAACAAGGTGACAATTAGAAATGTAGGTATAGATCCAATTGTGGATGAGTTTGCAGAGGCATTTGCAGGGAGGACAATCTACTCAATGGGAGACCTCTACTCAGGGTATGATCAATTTCAACTTGCAATAGAAAGAAGAGACTTGACAACCATGAGGACACCTTTGGGTTTGGTAAGGATGTGTACCTTGCCACAGGGAGCAACCAACTCGGTTGCACATATGATGAATGGGCTGAATAAGGTCTTACATGACTTTATTCCTCAAGTCACAATGCCTTCATTGATGATTTTCCTATCAAAGGATGTGAAGAAAGTGACAAAGATGAAGCTTTGGATCTCAAGGGATGTCGCAGGTTTGTGGTAGATCACATAAATGATTGTGATAAAATTTTGTCTAGGTTGGAAGAAGTCAATCCTACATTGTCAGCAAAAAAGTCTATGTTTGGTGTCAATGAAGTGCTCATTGTGGGGCACATGTGCGGGCCATACGGTAGGAAACCTTATCCAACAAAGGTAGATGCCATCCAAAGAATGAAAGAAACATGCACTAGCATCACTGAGGTTAGAAGGTTTCTAGGGGCATGTGTCTTCTATATTATTTGGATTCCACATTATTCACATGTAGCTGATTCTCTTTATCACTTGCTTAGAAAGAATCAAAAGTTTAAATGGACAGAAGCACATGTAAAATCCATGAAAAAGCTAAAGGAGTTGCTCCAGTCAGCAACAACTTTGAGAAAGGTAGACTATGAGTGTCAAAGGCCAATAATTGTGACAGTAGACACCAGTCCTACAGGGATTGGATGGGCGATAGGGCAAGATGACAAAGAAAGGCACATGTATGTGTAAGATTTGGAGCAAAGGTACTAAGTGCTCGCCAAAGAAACTATCCACAGATAAAAAAAGAGTTATGGGGTATGGTTACAGCCTTGAAAAGTGGAAAAGAGTACCTAATTGGTGCATGTGTGGTTGTAGAAATAGATTGTCTACCACTTCTTGGGATGATTACAAGCTGTTGCGGTGGATTGCCTATATTAAGTCCTTAAATCCCGAATTTAAGCACATTGCAGGTAAATACAATACATGACAGATATGCTATCAAGGGCAAGGTATGAAGATGAGTCACAAATGGTTGACGAGGGAGATGATGTAGGCACAAAGTTCTATTCTATCTCTCATGTCAAAGGTAACAGTGTCTGCATTACTAATCCACTTGAATTGTTCTTGAAAGATCTTTATGAAGGTGATTGGCTTCTTATTGGAAGCTACTTGAGTACTCTAACAAAACAGGATGATTGGTCTGAACATGAATTCAAGAGGATACGCAGGAAAGCATATGGGTACTTTTTCAGGGATGGTTACTTGTGGAAGCATCCTAAACGAAAGGGTGCTACACCACAAAGGGTTATATGTAAAAAAGAGACTCAATTAAAGCTCATGCAAGAGTTTCATGAGAGTCTATGGGCTAGACAGAGGGGTGTGTGGGCAACCTTCTCCAAGTTGAAAGAAAAATACTGGTGGAAGGGTATGTATAAAGATGTATCTCAATTTGTAGAGTCATGTGTAACTTGTCAAATGTATTCAAATGTCCGACATCGTGATGGATTGTACCCTACATATCCACTAGCCATGCACTATAAATGGGTTGTGGATCTAGTCACAATGCCTTTAGGACTCTGGCAGATGAGGTACTTGGTTCTTGCACAAGAGGACCTAACTAATCAGGTTGAAGGAAGAGCATTAAGAGCTAAAACCACAAAAGATGTGTGCAAATTCCTTCTTGATGAGGTGATTTGCCGTTATGGTTGTGTGGGAAAAGATCACTGCAGACAGAGGTGAACTGGATGTCGAGGAAGAAAGGGACTTCTTTTCCAGATTGGGAATCAAGCTTTCTCTTACTACAGCTTACAACCCTGAAGGCAATGGAAAGAGTGAAAGAGGGCATCCTCCTATCATCAAAGCTTTGGCCAAGTCTTGTGAAGGAAGAGTTGGTGAGTGGCCAAAACTGTTACCATATGCTTTATGGACTGATCGTACAACACATAGTAACTGTCTACATGCATGGGGAGCTAATGTATGGTCAAAAGCCAGTGATGCCGATTGAAGATACAATTCCCACATGGAATGTACTACCTTGGCAAGAGGGGCTTAGCAGGGAAGATGTCCTTACACTGCGTATAAGGCAACTAGAGAAAAGACCTGGAGACATTGAAGCTGCAAAAGAACGACTCAAAAATGCAAGGTTGAAAAACAAGAACTATTTTGATAAGCGACATCGTCTCATGAGCAAAGCAATTGACAAAGGTGACTGGGTTTTAGTGTATGATAGTAGCCTTGATAACTAGCACACATTCATGCGTAAGTTCTCAAAAAGATGGTTTGGTACCATATGTTATAAAGCATGTGCATGAAAATTCTACTTACAGCTTGTCTGAACTAGATGGTACAGAAGTAAAGATTCCCATTGCAGAAAAAAGGATCAAAATGTTTAAGAGAAGAGGTGACAATTATCCAAAAAATATTGACGAGAAGAAAGAGCAAAACACATGTGAAGATGAATCTTTGGAATCATCCAGTGAAGAAGAAAGCAACGAAGATGTACAAGAGGACTGATCTTACAACAAAGAGAAAATGTGGCACATACCGGAGGATGTGCAGGTTTAGAGGGGGTGGATGTCGTGCTGTGACACGTACATAGTGGGAACGCATGCTACAAGACCTATCTTGTAACTTTTTAGATATATAATTATATTTACTATAATTTACATATGCATATGTAAGTATAACAATAAGCTTTCTATCTCATCCTATTATTTATCTCAAGGGTAACGTATTCTTACTTTACCATCAAAAAGTAATATGGGAAAAGCGTCAATAGCTCCACCTCTTTAACTTGGGGCAAAAAGCATTGATTCTTTCTTTCTACCATGTCATTATTATCTCACACCCTATCTAGATCCTAAATCTAGGGTAATTTCCAATCTATATATATTCTATGTATTTTTCATATTTTTCATATATTTCTTTTTAAATAGCTACTAGGAGGGAATCAAATCCTAGTGGGACACTAGGTGGCATGATTTCAAAGATACACTTATTTTAATGCATTATTGCAAGCATGATTACAAAATTTTATCAAGGAGCAATGTCATGCTTTCATATGGCATGAGGTGTCCATTGGAATCAAATAAAAGTCTAGGCTAAGGGGACCAACAGAAGACTTTTGCTTCCAAAACTGTATCCTATTTTGATGATTTTTTTACACAAGGTTCCAATCCGAATTGGAAAATGCATATAAACCAGAAGTTGTAGGTAATGAGCTAAAGTTTCTGCCTATATTTTTATTTTTTTATTTGGAGCCACGGTTGAAGAGATATGATCAAAATACTGGACCACAGTCTGCCCACATCATGCAGGGACAGCTCATTTCCAACTTTTCCAGTTTCTGTTCACACTGGCTCTTCTCTTCTTGTGTAAACCCTTGGGGGTTCCCTTCACCTATAAAAGGGAACCTCTTCTTCCTTGAAAACCACTCAAGCATTCAAGCCATTGGTGAGAGAAATTCATGAGGGAGTGAGTAGTAATGCCAAATTGTACTTAGCCATTAACATAAGCCTAAGCCTACACTTTCTCCTAGCGGAAGACTAGCCATTCTTGCATGCTATACTTGGAAGATCAACTCTAATCAAAGAAGGTCTTGGAGTTGGCGTATCAATCAAAGTTGAATTCTCCCCTCTTCTTCTCTCTCCATCAATAATGGTGCCGAAGGGTTTGTCAAGTAAGATGTGTTCTACATTGATGTTTTCTTGATTTCTTGTTGTTTTCTTTTTCATCTCTAGTCCGGCATATATATATATATATATATATATATATATATATATATATATATATATATATATATATATATATATATATATATATATATATATATATATATCTAATCTCATCTCCTTAACCAAACCTATCTCTCTCACTCTTAGTAATTCATCCTCTCTACACATTTTAGGTTCTCCTTGCTACAGGTATATCTCTTCCCGCAGTATCATTATTGCCTACGGGCAAGAATAGGGCTTAGGAGGGAAACTCTCTTCTCTTCTCTTCCCTTCTCTTCCCTTGTCTTCTCTCATATCTACATTTTGCAAATACTAGAGTTATCCTAAATGAATAATCCACATGATGATAATTTCTATCGCTTTCACTTTGTACGATCTATTAGAATTAACGTATGGATTAGCCATAAAATACACTTTCAACAACGTATAGTGTTTCTCATTGGCCCAAAAAGGCTCAATGAAATACTTCTATCACCAGATCCCATTATACTACCTCTCATAGACTATAACTTTTCTTTTGACGTAAGCGTAGTTATCTTGCTATGAACCAAGAGGATTTGTACACACAATTAATCCCAATCACTAAACAAAATATATATATTATGGTAAGCACAAAACTACAATTCCAAAGAACAATTTGTAGCCTATTTGGTCAGCCAAGATTGAATGCCATTAACTCATCTATTAACCCTTTCATACTACCCATGATACGATATGACCATAGCCTTGATGTTTTCATCTTTGTGTTGTTTTGGCATTCTCTTTTGTGTTCTTTGTTTGTGTGTGTGAGTGAAAGAGTGGGGCTTCTTTGATTGCACTTCTTTCCAAACCCTAGTCTTCATGGCATCTATGGTTTAACTCCTTCATATAGTTTTTGTTTGAGTTCTCTCACAAACTCTCACAGCCATAAGCCCAGTGCTTTTCTGGCAAGACCGCAGCTCATCGAAGAAGAAATCTACAAACACTTCAAGAGGCATCAATAGTGCAAGCCGAACTATTTTTGTGGCAATTGAATACTTGAGGGACTTTTGTATATCCTAAAAAAACCTATTCCTAAAGCTTTCACTAGTTTGCGAAGCTGGCAGAAACCAATCCTTGCTGTCAAAGGATGGAAGTGACAAAGAAGCTACATGACCCCAACCAAAGGAAGTTCTCGGTTCCAAATATGACATATCATAAAAGCATATTCCATTATCTGCAAGTTCCTTGTGTTGTCTTCCTCAACACATTTGCTCACCAATAAATGCATGGAAAGCTTCAAAAATCCCAACTATGCTTTCAACTGGTTGCCAATCCGTCCTATTCGATGGATAAATATCTAAAACATACCAAAGATGATATCCACTACTTAACCTTCAAATATAATCATGCACTAAGTGAGATGCTCAAAATAACTTACAATCGGGTTGATGCCGTGGAAAACTTGGAGGTGATGTTTGCAACCTTAAGTCTGCATGTTGGAAAGCATGTTGTATGAGGACCTCTTTCACCCGCTTGCTTTGTGCACACACTTTAAGCTCTTTCACTTGTCCCTTGAAACCCTCCACAACGTCATTGTGTTGCCTCCTCTTCCTCCTCCTACTTTGAAGTAGAACCCAACTTCCAATAGTTATTCGAGATGGTATCCATGCTTGATCATCTGTAGTATAACTGTTAAAAATGCTAACAGAGTCAATGGTAGTGCTAAGCCTTTGAGAAGTAGTCATGGTGTGCACTACAATACACAAAAAGGTTAGTGCAAATATGAAAAAGGGAAGAAGTTTTGAGAGGGAAGTAGAGCTACTCAAAGTCATATTTGAGTGGGAACATAGATACTAGATAGAGTCTTCAATAAAAGCTCTGAAATTCATCGGTACAGAGTTAGTACAACTTATGGCTTTTATGCCTTGAAAGCGTAAAATTGTGCAATTTTATGAACAAAAATAATATTTTCTTCCTTTTTTTAAAAAGAGTTTGGCTCCAAAATGTCAATTCTCAACGTAACATTAGCCTCTTCCTCATTGGTCGAGTGCCACTCTCTCCATAAAACTGAAAGGCCCAAAAGTGAGTCCAACTTTCTCATAATGAATGCGCTTCAAGAGATGGTGGTCCGCACTGGGACTCGTCAAGCACATGGTGCGTTGTTGGGTATATGAAAAGGGTACAACTTCTCTCTCTCTCTCTCTCCCTCTCTCTCTCTCTCTCTCTCACACACACACACACATTATACAGCTCGACATACACCCTATTCAAGTCTTTCTTATGTTGTGCACTTCCATTCTCTCCACCAATAGACACTTGTTGCCTCATTCTCTCCACCAATAGACACTTGTTGCCTCATTCCCTTGCACACTTTGTATGATCTATACAAAAACCCCTCCACATTTTGCATGATCTATTGTATGGTTTATTGCACTCTATATTTATCAACCTATGTTATTTACTCTAAATATTCTTTTGAACTTATCTATTTAATTTAATTTATTGAATATATTGTACCTATTCAATCTTTATTTTGGTCCAGCGCACTCTCATAATAAACGTGCATGTGTGTTGCTTGAGTGCAAAATACAACTAGACAAAACATAGAGGTAATGAGTCATGGACATTGTGATGACATCTGCACATATGTACAATATATTCAACTTCACCTCTAATTTGTTTATGTTAATTTTACAAAGTCTTTACTAACTTCTTGCATACAAAACTCTTGATATTTATTCATTTTTAAAACTTGGTTGGCCTAATTAGCTAAGGCTTTTTTTTGAAGATGGTATGTTGCATGGCTTTTTTATCGCATGTGCACCACAACGGGTAATCAAGCCTTCCTTGGGGTTGATGACAAAGGGAGAATCGAAGATTTGCAAACATTAGAGCTTGAGTGTGCAGCAGATGGTCACCACCTCCTCTTACTTATGGCACCCCAATTTGCAGCTCGCTAAGGTCACCCCTTTGCCCTCTAGATTGCGCACTCTGGCTTCTCTCTCTCACAACTTGCTTCCCCTTGGCTCCTATAGTGTATATATCTTCTGAGCTTCTTGCATCCCCCTAATTTATACTGAGACACACCATGCTGCCGCCGCCGGCCAAACACACACACACAAACATTTGTAGAGGCAGAAGCAACAGGCCGCAGATCCCGAATAGTAGCAGTAGCCCCAGTGTGGCATTCATTCTAGCACCACTGAGCTAAACATGGCTTTTCAGTATCCATGAGAGCTTTCTCAGTGTGGCTTGCATATTGTATTTGATTTCCATGTTT
The DNA here is from genome assembly GCF_014529385.1 of Adiantum capillus-veneris. Lineage (NCBI taxonomy): Eukaryota > Viridiplantae > Streptophyta > Polypodiopsida > Polypodiales > Pteridaceae > Adiantum > Adiantum capillus-veneris. The sequence goes on from NC_140947.1 coordinate 132,624,299, forward strand.
CACTATCCTTGAGAATTGCGACTCAGGCTGGAGAGCGAGAGAGCGAGCGAGCGAGAGAGAGAGAGAGAGAGAGAGAGAGAGAGAGAGAGAGAGAGAGAGAGAGAGAGAGAGAGAGAGAGAGAGAGAGAGAGAGAGAGAGAGAGAGAGCTCCCTCGGATGAGCGTTCCCCCTTCACTCGTTGCTAAGCGTTTCCCCCACCTGCAAGCATATGCCTATAGTTGCTTACCCTACTGGATGTCGGCACATGAAAAGCAAGCAATATCTCTCTCTCTCTCTCTCTCTCTCTCTCTCTCTCTCTCTCTCTCTCTCTCTCTCTCTCTCTCTCTCTCTCTCTCTCTCTCTCTCTCTCTCTCTCTCTCTCTCTCTCTCTCTCTCTCTCTCTCTCTCGATGGGGAGTTCTTGGACCGAGCTTGCACAAGGGAAAAAAAAACCCACACCTGCTCATTTATATTTAGGGGGTGTTCGGGCCCGAGGTGGCTTGCATCGATGCTTTCTATGTTTGAGGGCGACATTATTCAAGTCATGCATTGTTAAATGGATCTTTGCCTCCCCGGCTATTCAAGGATGCTATTGGTTGGTGTGTTGTACTGGGAGCCTAGTGCACGCTTCGATGGTGGACATGGTAGCCTTAGGCAAATCCACGTGAGTGCCACATTTGCAAGGATGGGAGGACTCGAAGGGCCAGTGCCCAACACCATGTTGGCAAGCATTGGAGGAGAGGAACGCTGGGAAGCCAAAGGAGTGTGGATTTTCAAACACATGGCGTTTCACTCATATGTTTTTAATATAGTATAAAGATGGTAAAGCATTGAACTATCGTTTTGACCAAGGGAAACAAAGGAGCAGAGGGGAAGACGATGACAAGGTATGGTCACCACCCTCTTCCTATTGGCTTGGCTACTTGATACTTTACCATTACATTGATCAATGGCTTTTCTTAGGTAGCTAGTCATTGAATCAAACATTTGAAAAAAATATAGCATTGTTTGATTCAGTACCACTTCCATAGCACCCTCAACCTTATCCAGAATGTTACGTGCACGTTCTTCTATAGTCAGGTAGATCTCATCATGACTTGTTTTCCTCTCTCGAGAATGTCCCTCCTGGGAATTCAATCACTTGTGCCAACAATGCCTCTTATCCGATCAAGTTAGTTTAAAAGATTGTGATGACTGTTAAGAAAGGCACTACTTTCACACTTGTTGATTCATTTTATGTATCTCGAATAAAAAAGAACCTTTAGTCTATATCTACACTTGCTAGACTTGGCCTTGTTGTCAATTTTGTGGATGATAGATATACAAGTCATGATCGTAGTTTTGGTGATCAAATTGTTGCATTTGGTATTTTATGCCATGGGCTATATAAGTGTACTTTGCATGACAAGTGTGGGTAGAATTTTGCAAATGAAGTTGTAGATTCAAAGGTTGTTCAGATGCAAAACTTTTGGCATGCATATGTTGGACATCTAAATTTTGCCAAATTGCTATGTTTGCAAAAATCTAATATGATTTCTTCTTTGCCACCTCTTGCACATGTGAAGCATGTTTGTGAAGGCTTTATTTTGGGTAAGATGTAGCATTCAAAGTTTCCAAAGGATGGTTAAGTAAGGGCTACATGCATGTTGTAGCTTGTGCATAGTAATGTTTGTCGGCCTATGCAAATTCCATCCATAGGAAATTACTTGCACTTTGTGACTTTCATTGATGATTACTTGAGGCAGGCAGGGGTGTATCTACTTAAAGCTAAGTCCAAAGTGTTTATGTGCTTCAAGAAAATTTTGGCTATGGCTGAAAATGTCTCTAAATATACTATGGGCACCCTCCGTTCCAATTGGACGTAATTTTTTGGCGAGCATCTTTCGGCGAGCGCTTTTTTGGAATTCGACGAGCAGATTCCAAGAAGATTCTTTCTCCCTTCTCAACTTCTCTCTCTCTCTCTCTCTCTCTCTCTCTCTCTCTCTCTCTGTCATATATGTGTGTGCTTTGACGATGGTTGTATGCATGTTAAAAAAAAAAGTGGTAAATGGCTCTATAACTATACCACCCAAGCTTCTTCTTCCCCATCTCTCTCTCTCTCTCTCTCTCTCTCTCTCTCTCTCTCTCTCTCTCTCTCTGATATGTTTGTGCTTTGACGATGGTTGTATGTGTAATTTTAAAAAAAAGTGGTAAATGGTTTTATCACTATAGCACCCAAGCTTCTTCTTCTCCATCGTCATCTTCCTCTCTCTCTCTCTCTCTCTCTCTCTCTCTCTCTCTCTCTCTCTCTCTGTGTTTGGCAGATGAAGCAACGAAGCAATGGTCTCCAAAGAAAGAGTCACATTTTTCAGAGAATCTACATTTTTGCAGAAATCTTGACCTTTTGTAAAAGAGATTCTCTAAGCTCTTTTACAAAAAAGAGTGTTTGACGGACGAAGCAACGAAGCAATGGTCTCAAAAGAAAGAGTCACATTTTTCAAAGAATCTACATTTTTGCGGAAATCTTGACCTTTTGTAAAAGAGCTTCTCTAAGGCGAGAACTTGTAAAGAAATTTTTGATTATTTTTCTGGGAGCAATTGTATAGTGGAGAGCCAGTTAGAAGTTTAGGAGCTTTTGGCCGGACAAGCCATTTGTAAAGACCTAAACTATAAAGGTCAAGTTTTGTAAGTTTCAACATTATCTTTTTTTATCACAAACTGAGAAGACAGCGCACGTTTGAGAGCTTCTTCTTGCTCCAACTTGTAATCTTCGCTATTGTGGCTACGGTAATCCGAATTCAGATTCGTTTATTGCATTGTGTTCCTCTTACTTTGCTCTTCCATTCAAGTGTAATCATTCAAGATTTGGTGTAGGTTTTCAACTACAAGATTGAGACCTTAAATCGTTGTTTTGAGTGCTTATATGCGTATTTTATGTTGTTTTGACCCTAGGAGAGGCTTTAGGGACCCTAAAACAACCCCTTGGGATCACCTGTTTACTGTTTTTGTTGACTTCGAGACGAACGATCGCGATCTTTGTACCTCTCCAAAATGTTGTGACAGGAGTGATAGGATAGGTTCTACATAGTCCCCTGTAGCTCCCCTTCAAGTTTCGTGCTAATCCGACATGATTTGCATGGTAAACGGAGGTGATGACTGTAGAGCTGTGTAGAAGGACATAGGCACATTACTTGGATTTAGTGCGTTTGATTTGCTTGTAGAGTTAGTAGTTGCATCTCATTGAGTTCACTTCATTAGGAATCACACCCTAGCGAGTTTCCATGCCTCATCTTGGTCGCTTCCCTTGTATTGATATTTTATGTTGATGCGTGAGAGCTATGCTATGGACGTCCGTCGCGACAACCTGCAAACATTGGCGCCGTTGTTGGGGAACGAACCCGGGTCACCCGCGTGATAGACGGAAATAGTTACCACTATACTTACCGTTGGATGCTCCACAATGTTTGCGGGTCGCCGCGACGGACGTCCATAGCATAGCTCTCACACATCAACATAAAATATCAATACAAGGGAAGCGAACAGGATGAGGCATGGAAACTCACTAGGGTGTCATTCTTAATGAAGTGAACTCGATGAGATGCAACTACTAACTCTACAAGAAAATCAAACACAGTAAAGCCAAGTAATCTGTCTATGTCCTTCTACACAGCTCTATAGTCATCACACCTGTTTACCATGCAAATCATATCGGATTCGCAGGAAACTTGAAGGGGAGCTATAGGGGACTATTTAGAACCTATCCTATCACTGTCACAACATTCTGGAGAGGTACAAAGATCGCGATTGCTCGTCCCAAAGTCAACAAAAACAGTGAATAGGTGATCATAAAGGGTCATTTTAGGGTCCCTAAAACCTCTCCTAGGGTCAAAACAACATAAAATACGCGTTTAAACACTCAAAACAACGATTTAAGGTCTCAAACTCGTAGTTAAAAACCTACACCGGATCTTGAATGAATACTCTTGAATGGAAGAGCAAAGTAAGAGGAACACAATGCAATAAACGAATCTGAATTTGGATTACCGTAGCCACAGTAGCGAAGATTACAAGTTGGAGCAAGAAGAAGCTCTCAAACGTACGTTGTCTTCTCAGTTTGTGATAAAAAAGATAATGTTCAAACTTACAAAACTTGACCTTTATAGTTTAGGTCTTTACAAATGGCTTGTCCGGCCAAAGGCTCCTAAACTTCTAACTGGCTCTCCACTATACAATTGCTCCCATAAAAATAATCAAAAACTTCTTTACAAGTTCTCGGCTTAGAGAAGCTCTTTTACAAAAGGTCAAGATTTTCGCAAAAATGTAGATACTCTAAAAAATGTGACTCTTTCTTTGGAGACCATTGCTTCGTTGCTTCGTCCGCCAAACACTCTTTTTTGTAAAAGAGCTTAGAGAAGCTCTTTTACAAAAGGTCAAGATTTCCGTAAAAATATAGATTCTCTAAAAAATGTGACTCTTTCTTTGGAGACCATTGCTTCGTTGCTTCATCTGACAAACACTCCCCCCTTCCTTATCCTTGCACGTCCTCGTGCATGTTCAAAGATTTGGTCGTTGATGGGGCTCCAAGGAGGCAAGTGTCGTTGAAAAGCTTTGCGTACGAAGTACAGCCTCTAGGGCTTCTTGATGCTGTTTGAAAGGATTTCACTTAATGTGTGCTGGTATGCTACGTACCGTGCCTTGAGGTCCTTCACCATAGGATGAAAGATTCTTGAGTCGATTTCGAAGAAACCTGTGACGAAGGCCTCTTCAAACGTCTGTAAATAATGTGAAGGCATGTATATTAGTCTTGAGTACATTGCCATCAGAATATGTCATGGCGGTGAATCTTGGAGATTCCAGAAGATCCCTCTATGCCCTTCCAGGAACAAGTTCCATGGATGATCGTCACCTTCAGTGTCTTTGAACACCTGGATGCAGGTGACAATCATCTGGGCTATCTTTACCAGCATCTGACAGGCCACGTCAGGGATATCCCGCAGTAAGGTGATTGTCGAATTCAGAGTGTTGAATACATAGGCTACTGTAGAAGGATTTTGTGCTGTCAGGACTGGGTAGTTCAACTTTTGCTGCCTTGAGCCTTTCCATGTGGCAAACTCCTTCCATGTGCGTCTTCTAGGGACTGGGCAGAAAGTAGGATCTATTTGAATGTGTTGAGGAGCGTTGTGGTAGTTGGCTAGATCCTGTGGTCGCTTGTCCAGCCACTTCTGCCTCCATTTAGAGTGATCTTCGATGAGAGCCTGAGCTTCTTCAGCTATCAGTGCTACACCTTCGTAATCTCCGTCTTTGTTTTGTGGCAGGGTCGACCGCATCTTCTCCTTCCATAGGATTGCTTCGTGGCATATCAAGGGATAAGGTAGGTACTCATGTCCAAACCCCTCCAAGTAAGAACGCCAGGGCTGCTGACTCCATTATCTTCTTTTCATATATCATGTAATTTTTTGATGGTCCCTCTGGCATGTCCTTGATGGTCTGAGCTAGATCATCTCTTATGTCCAGATTTGCCTCTCCTGATCCTTGCTCTTGTTCTCCTTGGTGTGATGTTTCACGCAAGTCAGGCATTTCTTGTCTTAGCAGCAGTTGCGGTTGCACTTGGGCTTCCTCTGTTCTGATTTGCGGTTGAGAACTAAATGCTTCTTTTTCTTTTAGCAATGTGTCACTGATCTGCTTCTGAGTCTCTAACTCGGCCCTTGCTTGTGCGAGTTGCTACTGTAGCTCTTTCACTTTTTGCTCGTTTGCCTCCATCTGGGCCATCATTCCCAATAAGAGCAGTTGTCTTTGAAGTTTTTCTTGCTCTAGCTCCTCTTTCAGCACTACTAGGGTGTTCACTGCTGCAGTATTGTCTGATGTGGAGACCAATGCCCCGGCAGGTTCTTGGTTTTCCATCAAGGTTGTTAAAGTTCTTTTCACAGTGAGGTATAAACTATTAACCCTCTGGAACCTTGCGCTTTCGTAATCAAGCTGCTCCGTTGCTTTCTTTATCCTTGCTGACAAAGCTTGGCATTCCGTTTCCTTGGCTATCAATTCCATCCTGACATCCACCAGGTCTCTGATCAGAGACTGAGCCTCCTGTCGCTCAGTGTCTCTTTCCTTCGTTACAAGCTCCAGCTATACCCGCAGGCTCTCTAACTCCTCTTGCCCAGTTTTTTGCTTTTGTTGAGCCTCCTGTACCCGGTTTTCTTTTTCTCTCAGCACCACGTGCTGGCATTGGAATTGTTTTTCTAGATCTTGCAAGGTTTTTCTGTAGTCAAATTCAGCCATAGCCTGACAGGCTTCTTGGTATCCTATTGCTTCCGTAGGAGGCATAAACTCTTTTTGTGAGGATGAAGGAGGAGGAGGAGGAGATTTCAGCGAGGGAGGAGGTGGTGATTTAGGTGAGGGAGGAGGTGGTGATTTCTCCACTTCTTGTACATGCCTCTTTTTTTATGCATCTTCCCTTGGCTGTGAAGCAGACGCGATCGCTTTTCTTTTCTTTAAAATCTTTATTATTCTTTGGCGAGTCGAATCCGCCGCCCATCATGCTTCCACATTCCTCTCTCTTTGAGTTTTCTTTAATTGCTCTGCTTGGTTCGTATCTTCAGCTGCTTCTTTTGTCTTTTGTTCCTTCAGTGGACTGAGAAGAAATGTCCACTTCTGCAGCCTTTTGTTCCTCTTCTAACCTTTGTTTTTCAGTCCGTATGCGAGATGCATTTTCTATTCTTGCTTGTCTTTCCTTCTCGAACCTTCGTTTTTCTGTTTGTTGTGTTGCAGCAGCTCTTGCTTTTTTGTCAGCCCGCAACTTGGTCCTTCTTTCCTCAATTCTTTGTTGGGTCTCTGCATATGCTTTTTGAAGGTCAGACTGCGGCATTGTACTCCTTTTCCTTTTTCTTCTCTCAAGCGGTGTGGTGGAGTCTTCCTCCTCACTTTCTTCAAATTCCAATGGTACTTTGTCTTTTGACCCTCGAGAGTTTCCTTCGTCTTCAGTCTCTGTCTTTTCTTCATCGCTTGAGCTTTTGTTGGATGCCTTAGCCGAGCACAATGATGTTGCACTAGTGGTCGTCCTTACTGAGTGAGCAACCAGCTTTGCTTTCTGAATCAAGGTCATTTGAGAACTGGCCACCGACAAGTCTTCAATCATGCCCAAAGCTTGGTATGCTATTCTTGTTAGCATTGGCCCTGCACTCATGTAGCTCTTGTTCTTGCCGAGCTTTTCAAATTTGCTTCGATCAAGTTCTCCAAGATGTAAGAACCATAATCGCATTGGATGGTTTTGTTTTCAGCTGTTGCTAGAGCCATGACCACTACAATGTGCAGGATCGGCTCAGTGTAGCGAGGAGGATTTTGTACCCTGAAATGTTGAGAGATCAATCTCATTGGTAACTCCAGCTCATTGTATATCATGTCATTGTACTTGTACTTGTTTCCTTTTGCTTTGATAAATGCCTTCTCGTTATCCAGTGACTTGGTCTTTACCAGCAAGTCGTGTTGCCCTGGAAAGAAGTGCAAAGCTTCGTTGATGATTTCTTTGGTGATCTTTACTTTTACCTTTGAACCATCCTTGTCGGTGAGCATTGCTTGCCCATCATACTGTATCGAGCTCATGAGCTCGTGGGCCCTCATGTAGTCTGTTCCCCATGGCTGCAATTTGAAAAACTGCTCCAAATGCACAGCCCACACGGCTTCTGTGACCTCCAGCCTTCGATGGAGATTCCATATTTCCCGTGGCATGATTGTCGTCTTTACCATATCACCATCATCATCCCTAAACTTCGCGATGAAAATGTGAGCAGGGATCTGAGCTAGTGTTTCATCCGAGATGTGAGCTTTTTTGTTTGTAGAGAGCTCATCCACTTCATATGGTGTTGCTGTCCACTGCCTTGCTTGCTTTTGGCGAGGCATTCTAATCACAAGCCGTCAGGATTTTCCAGCTTTCGCAACTAGTAGCATTTAGACTTTTAGTAAAAAGAAGTTCAAAAGTTAAAACTGATCATAACTTGAACAAATCTCATCCATTCTTGTCCATATTTCACCAATGGAACTAGGAAGACTAGAGCTATGACTGATTGAGATCTGAGCCAAATCTGGGCCTGAGGTACACCGATCGCGATCGTAGTACAGAGGCCAAAATGAGATTTGATCACATGAGTGGTTTGATGATAGCTAGAGGTCATTTTGGTCAACTCTATCTTTTATTTGAACCACTTTTGAGGTTATAAGTCCCAATTTTGGGTTACAAGGGAGTTTTGGACTAGACTTTGATTTTTCATGGGTTTTTGATGACCCATTGGCTTGAAACTTGATGTGTGACTTGAACAAGATGTGTACAAGAGATCTGTTAGGTTTTGGTCAAAATTTGATGCTGAGGTACACCGATCGCGATCGTAGTACCTGGGCTTTTTTGGGTGAAAACTGGATGGCTTTGGTCCCCTATGCCTGCCTAGCCCACTAATGATTTATTTTCAGGTTTGGACTTAAAATGAGCAAATTAGAGCAATTTGTCAATGTTTGACCTTATTTTACTAATTCTAACCATATTGGGTTCTCGTGATGAATTCTGGTTGGAACGTGGAGTTAGTTGATGTTAGTTTTTGAGCTTTTACTGCTTCCATGATGTGTTGCTATCATTAGCCTACTCCGCTTATCTGATTCTAACTTGATCAGGCACTTTTTACCCCGTCTTGGGAGATTTTCCAAACTTGTGCATTTTTTAGGCATTCTTTGGATACCAATGGGATAATTGGGCATCTCTAAGTCGCCTTTTAGTCCTTGACATTAGTTCGGCCAAATTATTCCCTTGCGTGATCACTCGAGACTGAAATGGTCATCTTCGTCCTTGTAGGAGATTCTGAGCTCCAATCAGGGTTTTCTACTACCGTGCTGACTCCTAGTCGGACAGGTATGCCTTTCAAACCACCGGTTATAATTTTTAGTCGAATTTTGGTAGTTGTAGGTCAAATTTTCCGATTCGGGTGTGTTTGAAAAATTTGGCCCATTCTATGAGCAAAATTTGTGCATTTTTCATGAAAATCCAAGAGAGTGTATCCCTCACTGAGTTCTAAGCCTGGGTCAAGACAAATTTTCTAAAACCTGCATCTGGGGGCACCAATCGCGATTGTACCATGGACCCCAATTTGATTTTTGATACCTACAGTTTGTTGGCGAAGTTGAGGGGAGGCTTTTTGCAAATTCTGTGTCAATTTTGGTCAGAGTGGTACAGATCGCGATAGTTGTACCACCACCAAACTGAGATTTGATCATATGGCCTGGTTCCTGACATTGTGGGGAACACATTGATGTGTTCTGTCCCTGAAAAAGTTTTCTCATGATGCCTCTAAGGGCCCTTGACCTATTTGACTCAATCCGACTTTGATTTGATCCATTCGCCCGTTTGTGCAATGATTCGCGCTTGCATGCATAATAGACTTGATCTTTACTTGATAAGTAACATACCTATGAAATATGGTATGAAATGCTGGCTCCAAACGTCCGTATGGGGTAGAAATGTGGCAGCTCGCTCTAGGTCAAGAATCTGTCTTCTTCTCTCTCAAAATGTGAAAATGAACAATGAGCTAGAATTTGGCCTACCTGACCCATATCTTCCCGAGGTTTTCGTGACATAGGTATTATTTTCATTACCTTTGATCCTGATATAATCTACATACCATCTATGGGTCAAACCGTTCGTCATTCTGGCGTCGTATGACCATTTGATGCGATTCTGGCGAAATGTGGTCATGATCAGTAAGGCTAAATTCGACATCTTCAGAGTAGCTTCATATCTTCCATGCTTGATATCTCTATCATGATACTTTGGCGTTTGCTTCCAGAACTTGATTTCGACACTGCGGGCAATATTTTTGAATTTTTGAAAGATTATTAACGAAAATCAAACAAAATAAATTGAAAATACTTATTAATTGGCAAAAATTAGCAAAAAATTATTATACTCATCCCTAAGCATAAATTTTCACTAGAAGCATCCGAATGCTCTAGATTTTGTCATTACAGCTCATTATTATGTTGGTTGGATGATAAAAACACTAAAAATGCCAGATTTTGATCAAATTTGTTCGAAATTGAACTCTAAATAATGAAAAAAAAAAACAACAAACACACGCATTATGTACATATATACACGTTGGACCCCTCAATGGTCCTGCCTGCTGCTAGATTCAGCAATTACTCCCCCCTTCCTAAACTGAGTCATCCCGGACGAAGGTTGTGTGCATGTGCATGGGTTTTGAAATCTGTGTCTATGCACGGCCATGTAATGTGGCCCTATCCTCATGTTGAGACAATGCGTTGGGAAACAAAGTGATGTGCAAGATGCGGGGAATGAATGGAATATTCAGTGGCTTTGGATGGCGAGGCTAGCTGTTTATGGAACAGAAGAGCTTGCAATTCAATTGCTCTCTTTTTGATTGTTGGTTTTTTGATGGCAACTATTTTTGGAACCCATTTGTATTCAGTTTTTTTCATATTTGCCGATTTTGATGTAGGTTCCTGAATTTTCTTAGGTTTCCATTGCCATTTTGTTAGTTCAGGCTTCCTGTGTTGACTTTTTTGTCTCCGTTCGATCTTTGTCTCGCTGAATTTTTTGTTGTCTCCAGCTTTGGTTGCCATTTCCATTCTGGATTAGCTCCTGAAGGGATATTGTGTTTCTGTCGTCAGGAGTTGTGACTTGGGCAGTCATATCTGTCTCTGTTTTTTCTGCGCGACTATTTTCCTTATCCATACTTTCCGAACAGCCGTTTTCTGTGTTTCTGGTTGATGAGCTGATTGCTTTTTGTCAATGGAGATAATCGGCCATGAGTGATCTGTTTTGGCGAATGGAGTCATGTACGTGTTGGAATTGTGTGTGTACATCAGCGCACGTTCTGACCATTTGGTAACTGCATTTTACGTTCTCATCCATGGAACTCCCAAACGTAGTGATTCTCTGATTCCTCCGTCTTTCATTACGAAAAATTGATGAGGACAACTATTTCCATCAATATTGATTGGTAAGTTTACTATGCCCAATGCTGGCATTGTTGCCTCGTTTGCGGCTTGTAAATCTTGTGTGGATTGCACTAGGGGTTCATTGGTAAGCATCGGTAAGCATCTTGTAAGTGGAGAAGTTGACCACATTGACTCTTGCCCCTGTGTGAATCAATGCTCGTTGATATCTGCCATTCAGAAGTCTGACATTGATGCGAACATCGATTCCTATTTCCCATTGCTCGTTAGTGTGAATTATAGAAAGAGGAATTTGAGCCATATCTGCTGGTTGAGGAAGTCTTTGTTGTTGTAATTTTTGTTTCCGCTTTAAAATCCTGATTCTGGCTTCCTCCTGTGCTTGAGCTTTTGTTTCATTTTCTTTGTTCTTGCGCTCCTTTGCAGTGTGGATTTTGGCAAGCATCTCTGAGGTTAGTGGTAGGTTGTACTTCTTTAATCTGCAGCCACTAATCCAATTAGGCATCTCCTCTCCCTCTAATGTCTCAAGCTTAATGGCACCACTAGATGATATGTCATGAATCACATAGGGTCCGTTGCCTCGCTTTTTGAGTTTCCTGAAATGTTGTTTCAGGGTATACATTAAGACGTAATCCCTCTTAGCAAATTCCTTGCTGCTGATAACATGTTGGTCAAAGAATGATTTCATGTTTCGTTTTTGCGCGTAGATTGATGCAACTGCTCTCAATCTAGTTTCATCCAGTTTTTCAAGGATATCCATTTGATTGGATAACCGTCCATTCTAATTCTTTAGCTACCCGAAGTGTGGGGATAAGAAATTCAAGTGTCAAAATTGCTTGAATTCCATAAACCATGTTGAACGGAATCGTTCCAATTGAGGTTTTGTACGCTACTCTATATGCCCATAAAGCTGAATGCCGCTTCTGATCCCAGTCGGCTCTTGATTCACTAACAATTTTCGTGAGAATAGTCACCAAAATCTTGTTCGTACTCTTTGCTTGGCCGTTAGCTTGTGGATGATAGGGAGCTGACTTCTTGTGAATTACCATGAATTCATCCAATAGGAATTCGATAACTTCATTGACAGAATGAGTCCCTCTATCGCTCACTATCTCTATTGGTAAGCCATATCTGGTGAAAATGTTCTCATACAAAAATTGTGTTGTCGTTTTTGCATCATTTTTGGTCGTTGCTTTCGCTTCAACCCACTTTGTTAGATAATCTGTTGCCACAATAATGTATTGAGCATGCGTTTTATATCCAGGAGGCACAATCGGTCCTACAAAATCTATTCCATCATTGGCCTCAAGGGCATGTCATCTCGTGCTCTAGGAATCTTTGTCCTCTGGCAATCATCACATCGTTTCACAAACTCTTCGGCGTCCATGAATAGTTTAGGCCACCATATGCCAGCAAATAATAATTGCTTTGGCCATTTTGTCAGCTGAGAAATGTCCTCCTGCTTGTCCGCCATGTGCTTGCTCTCCGTCCCACACATTCTCAATTGATTGTCTTTTCCCCTCTCGTAAAGATTGTCCTCAATCAATACATAGTTTTTTATGCCTCTTTTGTGATCGTTTGAATACGTGATCTACTCATCCCTTCAGGTAGTATCCCGGTAGTGAGGTATTCTACAATGTAGTTACTCCATCTGGGTGCTATAGATAATTTGAATAGAGTCGCGTGTTCTATCGGCTTTTGAAAAGTGCAAATAACACATGATTTGATATGCATATGAACACTTTGTTGCATTTTCGGCCAATATACACCCATTCTCATCAATCTTTGATACGTATGTGCATGCCCATTGTGAATCCCTGTTGTTTGTACATGAGCTTGGTTTAGATACAAGTCATGTTCACCTGATTCAACACAAAGCCTAAGGATTTGACGGATCCCTGTTTGTATAGCCTTCTAGCCAGCATTACCAATGATCTAGATGCTACAATGGTAGATGGTTGTCTTGTCAAATTCAATGATCCAATAGTCAACAAAGGAATTACATCCTCGCTCCATCTTGGAACCATTTCTATGTTGAAGAGATATGCATCTGGCAAATCATCATCAACTCCTACAGGGTTTTCTCCATGCACCATTCTAGATAAATGATCCGCTCTTTGGTGTGTAGTTCCCTTTTTTACTACAACCATGAAGTCAACTTAAGCAGTATGATGAACCATCGTACAATCCGCCCCATACTGCAAGGTTTGTTTACCAAGTACAGCAGTGCTTGGTGATCAACAAAGAATACAAATTTATTGGAAAGTAGGTAATGTCTAAACTTTTTCATATCATAGATCATACCCAGATCCTCCCTTTCAGTTGTTGTGTAATTCTTCTCTGCACTGTTTAGTTGTCTACTGGAGTAACTGATTGGAAAATCCATGTTGTTTTCTCCAGGTTGTGCAAGTATGCATCCTATAGCATATGTTGATGCATCTACGTGGACATGGAATATATTTTCCCAATCTGGAGCCTTCAAAATTGAAGCGGATATCAATCTTTGCTTCAAAGTTTGAAAAGCTTTCTCGCACTCATCTGTCCACTCAAATTTAGTTATCAATGCGTAAAGTGGTTTTGCAATTATAGCGTATGAGTAGATAAATATGCGATAATATCCACAATGGCCCATAAATACCTGTACCTCCTTTACCTTTACTGGTCATGGTAGATCAACAATTACGCTGATCTTCTCCATGTCTGTCAAAATACCATTTTTGGACACTACATGTCCCAATATTTTGCCTTGTCATACCATGAAGACACATTTCTCCAGATTCAGGCAAATCCGATACAGTCTACATTTGTTGAACACTTTGGTCAAGTGCTCTATGTGATCCAATCTTACGAGAGAGTGAACACACAAGTCGTCCATGTAAATTTCTAAGAACTGTCTTATATATTCTTTTAAAAGCATGACCCATCAGCCTCTGAAATGTGGCTGGTGCATTTTTTAAGCCAAAAGCCATGACCCTGAATGCAAAAATGCTCCATTCAGTTGCAAAAGTTGTCTTGTGCTGATCCTCTGGCTTTATTGCGAGTTGGTTGTAGCCTGAAAAGCCATCTAAGAAACTGTAAGCCTGTTTCCCTGCCACTCTTTCTATTACATGATCAGTAATGGGTAGGGGATAGTTGTCCCGAATTGTAGCAACGTTTACTTTCTTGAGATTGACGCCGCACACTCTCAACTTTCCATTTTCCTTCAAGACCACCACAATCGGTGAAACCCAGTCAGTGTGCTTGATTTCGTAAATAAACTCTACCTCTTTCAGCTTATCTATCTCCTCCTTGATCTTCCTTGCAAACGTCCCATTGTAAGTATAAGGATGTTGTCTACTTGGTTTGGCATCATTCTTAAGGGGTATTGTGTGTTGACAGATACTTGGATCCACCCCCTTAAGATCTTTGTATGACCATGCAAACATATCTATATACTGTTTTAGAGTAGCTATCAAAAGCTTTTGCTCTTCTTCAGTAAGGTCCGGCAATATATGCAGGTTTTGGATCTTCTCCTGGATCCGCGAGATCTATTTGTTTGTTTTTTCCAGGACTGTGATATGATGTACTAGGTTCCTTCAATTCCATCATCGGTTGTTGCACTATGATTTTTCTATCTTGTATGGTGTACTTCTTATAATGGGATGGCACATCCATCTTGTCAGAACTCGTGTCCTCATCTGTTTCCATTTCAGTTGTCCATATGTCTTTGAGGGTCTGTTTGAGCTTATTGTACTCTGTTTTCCTCTCTGTTTTGGTCATTCTAGACCCTTTTTTCCCCTCCTTATGTGTCTCAGTCGTTTACTTTTCACGCTTGTTCTTCTTGTTTTTTTTCCATGGTTTAGTTTTGATAAACCGGCGAGTGACCTTGTCTTTGACATAATCATCAGTTTTTACAAGCCTTAGATATCCCATTTTGTCATTGACAAGAGGCATGGGTTTATGCTTATTCGCTCTTGATTTCCTTGTTCTCTTTGATCTATACCGCTCTTGTCGACTAGGTTTTTGGTTAGGAAACTCGTAAAACCTGTCCGGTCTCGACATATGCTTCATATTCATCTCTGATCCACTTGATCTTTCGTCATCAGCATCTATCATTTGGATTTCATCACCCAGTGATGGAAGGTCGTAGCTTAGTGAATCTATGAATTCCTCCTCTGTTCGATTCCTATCGTCCACTACAGATATCTCATCAACTATTCTTTTACACTCAGTCTCACGTAGTGGTTCTTCTCGTTCCTCGCTCTCTGATCCTGACTCAAGGATGACGCTAGCCATTTGCAACATCACTAGGTCGTATCCTTCATCGTCACAAAATTTTATAGGCGTGCATTCGTTAACACATACATCCAAGGTTGACAATATTTGAGTCCACCCAAATGGCTCAAATAAATGTTCAGGCAAAGGTTCTGGGAGATAAGCCTCGTCTTCTACTGACCTTTCCAACACACATTCCTCTTTTATTAAGTCTCCACAATCAAATGCTCCACACATCCAGACATGTGCTTTCGTTTGTAACCACGCAGGTATTTCTTTTCCAATCATCACTGTGGTTGAATCAAATTCTTGCACTGGTGTTTTTGCAACGTCTCTATAGCTGTGATCCTTCATGTTGATTTTCGTTATTAGCTCCTCATGCCTTAGGTAAATTTGGTCATACCCCCAATCTTGTATCATTTTGAGTTGACGCATAAAAGGTCGCCCCAAAATAATGTCAAAGTTGTTCGTTTCCCGAAATCTACCACGGCAAAGGTGTGCTCATAGTTAATTCCACACGAAGTTTCAACTATTTGGTCCAGAATTCCCAATGGTCTCTCTATATACCCATCTGCGAGTTGCAGTTTCATTCTCGTCTTTCTAAGAGCTGGACGACCCCGTTTCTCTCAGATTTGCTTTGTCGCAATCGCAACTCCCGCTCCACTGTCTAGGATAGCTATCGTCTTTATATCCTGATATTCGACAGGTAAAGTTGTATTACCTTCCCCACCTTCACAATAATCTCCGACCTTGGTTATGGGCACAGGTTGGGCTTTGGGTTGACCTTCTCGTTTGTTTTCTTCTACCGTAGGGTTTGTCTGAAGAGGAATGTTTATTCCTTTTTTCTCCAAATATTTCCCCATGTCTTCCCATAAGTGTGGTCTGACTCTCAAGAGTTCTGATAGTGTGAGTGTGCATGTTACACGTGTCAACAACATCTCTTGAAGACTTTTCGAGTCAATCATTTGTGGAATAGCTCTCATCTGGGATGGAACTAATCTTATCTCCGATTGTGCCTCGATTTCACCTATAAATGAAGGCAGGGTTTTCAAGGATTGAGCTTTGCTTTCCATCGAAACCTCCGTTTCTGCATCTCCATACAGCGATTGTATATCTTCTGGATAAAATTCGTTGTCCATGTGACCCTCAGGAATTGGTACAGATTGTAACGTCGCGCTTTCATTCTTTCTATTTATAATGGTTTCCCATAAGTGTTGTGGCCATGGTTCTTCCACGTCTAGAATTGGCATTACAGTCATTGACTTAGCACCATCAGTGGTGTTCGGCACCACTCGGTGATCCAATGACAATATCGTTTCAGGCCTGGGTCCGTTTACATGTTCTGACTCATCATCTTAAGTTTTTCTTGCTCTTTGTGAATCAGCACTTCTTGTTCTGGGCTTCTAATCGCATTAGGTTCCATCAATGCCTGGGCTGTTTCAATAAGGTGTTTACACATTTCCAAACGCTTCGTTTCCACTTCTGGTTGAGGATAAGTCAACCATCTCTGCTCTAAGGTTTGGTTTGTTTTTAGTTTTGCTTCATACACTTGTAATAGAGCATCTGAAGGCTCTAGCACTTTCTCGACCAAGACTGATACCCCTACGGATGCTTTCCTCGGCTTGTTTTTGTCCTCAGCAGTTTTACTATCTCTCTCTTGTTTCAATTGCTCTTTCGTTTCATGTAATTCATTTTGCATGGCAATTTGGGTTTTTATCCTTCTTGTTTTCATTCTATCTCGTTTCGCCTTCCAGGATTTCCGTTGTGTCCTCACAGATAAACTCTCGTTTTTTGTGGGTATTGGCAACTCGACCTTTTCTTCCAATGGCTTGTTTTTCTCTAAGTCCTTGGCTTGGGCTCTGGTTGCCGCATTGATCTGGATCATGGGTTCGGTTTCTGATCCACTGCTTGCACTTGGTAACACCCCCACAATATTCATAGTTGCTTTTCCCTTGTTGTCCGGATTCCTTGGGCAATCTGACAGTATGTGATTCACACCACAACCGTCACAAAACCCAAAAAATTTCACTCTTTCGCCCTTGAAAGGACAACTACGCTCCCAATGATCTGAACTTCCATAGTTATAGCACGGTCCAACTGGTGGTTGATTTTGAGGAGGTGGTCCCATAAGTTGTTCTGCCCTATTAGGATATCCTCTTGGTTTGTAGTTCTGGTTCGCAATGAACATTAGCGTTCTTTCATCCACCAAATATTGATCCCTCGAAGGTTGTGCTACATACATTGGAGGTGCCATACCCTCGTTACTTCCCCACGTTTGATAGGTTTGAGGTGTATTATTTTTTCTTGGTGATGCTTCGTAAGGTTGAGCATACCTGATCATGGCCCTATTTTCCTGTGGTAAAGGAGGTTGTTGACCCAACACAGGTTGAGATATGTCTACTCCTGCTAACATATTCACATTTGGCCCAACTTGATATCTTGGAGGAGGTGGCTGGGGTGGTCCTGCTGGAGGTCCATACGGCCTTTCCCTCACATAGTTTTTGTTGTAAAAACACTCATCCGTGCCATGGTTCGTCCATTTTTTCTCTATGGTGTACCATTTCAGTATTCGTCCATTCGTAACTGGTGCTTTCGGCAGTTGTGTGCACCACGGTGTCGGGTGATCCCCCCCACATATGTTGCATTTCCTCATCTGAGACTGTCTCATCACCGGATTTGATCTCATATGTTGCTGCATTCTCTTCGTTACTTCCTCTATTATTTGGTCAGCTGTCGGCATCAAAGAAGCCTAAGCATCTTTCTTGGTAGAGAGTTCACTCTTAATAGATGAAGAGCCACTGTTACTGAATCAGTATCCTCCAACACTTCCCCATATGCTTTGCAGTTGTCAACAAGATATAACGCTTCCCTTGTAACCTGTTCAAATGTGCTACAGGATTTCAAGTGAAGGTCCTTTTTCAAGGTTTTGTTTCTAAGTCCTTCAATGAAGAGCACAGACAATCTCTCGTCCTCCGGTAATTCTCTCCTTGGGCACCTCTCAATGTATTGCTTGAATCTCAAGGATAATTCCTTCACTTTTTTGTTCTCCTTTTGTTTAAAGGCCTATATCTGTGATACAATATTATGCTTTATACCCCGTTTTGAGAATTCTTCCGCGAACTCCGGCAATACATGTTCAATATTCGGACAAGTTTCACGATTCAAAGGTTGAAACCACGTTAAGGCCGTCCCTTCCAAGGTCATCCCAAATCCCTCATATGAGTATGGAAATCAGTGATCTGCTCTGCTCTTAAGACTTGCTTGAAGAGCGACACATGGACATATGGATCCCCTGATCCACATGTTAGGATTCAGGACTACCCTGATCCACATGTTAGGATTCAGGACTCACAGGCACTAAGTCCTTGAACTCACTTGGTCTATCTTCTATTTTCACACAGTAGCGGTCCATACCATCTTTGTAGATCTTGGCACCTTGCTTGTTGTCATACTGATACTTGATGAACAATAGCTTCATTGTGGCCGAAGGGTTTGATGGTCCTGCTGCCATGTTTTCTCTTTCTTTTAGGTTTAAATGTCCCAAGTTTTTTGTGAAAGACTCGTAAGATCTCTCTGAAGAAGTATCGGAAATACTTCCTTCAAGGATCGGCTCTAACGGTCGTACTACACCTTGGTTTACACTCTCCTCCGTTGATAAAACACTTACTTGATCCGCTAAATTTCGGTGTTGGTTCTTGACTTGTTTTCCCGATCTCAAAAACATGAAGAAAGTGGAATTTACCGATTGAATCCAAACCTCTTACCTGGACACGGAGTGATCTTCCAACTCACACGACTGCATGGATTGTTACTTGATCAGTCTCTGCAAATGAATACACTTGATGGATATGAGATCACTGTATCATTCCAACTGTCAGCAGATTCAACAACTTCACAACGACTTCAACACAATTTTGCTTGCAAATTATTGACAGTATGTCCAATTTGGGTTGTGACAACTCCTGATATCCTAAATAGTCTCGGTTTATGAACATGTTAAAAATGAGTCAAATCTGGGCTAGAGGTACACCGATCGCGATCGTAGTACAGTGCCCAAATTTGATGAAACTTCACCAAATTGTTCACTAGGCTATTTCAAAGCTACCCACCTGATCCTTTTGTATTCAAACCCCAAAAAGTCAAGCTTTTACCAGTTCTTGGTTTGAAATACCTGATTTCCCAATTTTATCAGGTTTGATTGATTTTGATGTTTGATTTGGGATTTGAGAGATACCTAGGCTTGTCCTATGCACATGCTATCCCCCTGCATGGTTTCTTCCCAGTTTTGATGTGTTTTGGTCTACTGAAAGTCAATTTCTATGCCAGTTTAGCAGTTTTTGACTTGGATCTGTATTCAGATGACTTGACAGGTATTTTGAGGTTTCTGGCTCTTGGTCCTGTATACTTTTATGTTCATATACATCTGAGGATCTCACAAATGAAATCTGGTCAAAATTTGACACTCACGATCGTAGTTCTGAGCCCAAATTAGAACAAATTTGGCATGCTTGTAGACACTAATGTTTTAAGGCTATCCCAAGTCTTTTTGCATTTGGATCACCAAAAGTCAAGATTTTCCAGTTTCTGGGTCTGTCAGGCTAGTTTTACCCAAGTGGCCTGATTTCCTTGATTTTTGATGTTTTTGGGTGTGGTTGCTTTAGACAAACTTGTTTAGAATCTTATCAGGAAGGCACATGTCAAATCCTATACAATTCTGACACTGAGGTACACCGATTGCGATCATAGTACCTGGGCCAAATCTGATGAAATTTAGTATGCTCCCTCTGTCAAGTGTTTTATAATGTTTTGTGCTTCCACTTGGTGATTGGAATCAATATCAACCTTGTTTGGTCAGATTTTCTAAATTTCAGAGTCTTATGGCCTTTTTGCCAAGGTTATGGTTTTCTGGCTTGTCGACTCTAACTTTTTTCCCAAATCTGACTGGAATCTGATTTACTTATCCTACTCCTAAGTACAGAAATGAAAGAACATAAAGAAATGAATCAAACAAAACAAACAAGACGGATTTCGGGTGAGAATTCAGTACTCAGTCGAATTAGAGAAATTGAAGAGCAAAAAGGCTTTGAACACTCTCACTCACAGCTCCCTAAATCTCCTAAGAGAGGATCTAGCCGGTCCATTGACTCTAGACTCCACTAAGCTCTAAACCCCTGTCTAGCAGCCTAACTGAGGTGTAAAATGGATTTAAAGATTGATCTTCTTTTAAGGAAGCTAGCTGCGCACTCGGTCACTCATTACGTAAGGTGAATCCCTCGGCAACGGCGCCAATGTTTGCGGGTCACCACGACGGACATCCATAGCATAGCTCTCACGCATCAACATAAAATATCAATACAAGGGAAGCGACCAGGATGAGGCGTGGAAACTCACTAGGGTGTCATTCCTAATGAAGTGAACTCGATGAGATGCAACTACTAACTCTACAAGCAAATCAAACGCACTAAAGCCAAGTAATCTACCAATGTCCTTCTACACAACTCTACAATCATCATGCCCGTTTACCATGCAAATCATATCGGATTTGCACAAAACTTGAAGGGAAGCTACAGGGGACTATTTAGAACCTATCCTATCACTGTCACAGCATTCTAGAGAGGTACAAATATCGCGATCGTTCGTCCCAAAGTCAGCAAAAACAGTGAACAGGTGATTCAAAAGGGTCGTTTTAGAGTCCCTAAAACCTCTCGTAGGGTCAAAACAACATAAAATACGCATTTAAACACTCAAAACAACGATTTAAGGTCTCAAACTCGTAGTTAAAAACCTACACCGAATCTTGAATGATTACACTTGAATGGAAGAGCAAAGTAAGAGGAACACAATGCAATGAACGAATCTGAATTCGGATTACCGTAGCCACAGTAGCGAAGATTACAAGTTGGAGCAAGAAGAAGCTCTCAAACTTACGTTGTCTTCTCAGTTTGTGATAAAAAAGATAATGTTCAAACTTACAAAACTTGACCTTTATAGTTTAGGTCTTTACAAATGGCTTGTCTGGCCAAAAGCTCCTAAACTTCTAACTGGCTCTCCACTAAACAATTGCTCCCAGAAAAATAATCAAAAATTTCTTTACAAGTTCTCGGCTTAGAGAAGCTCTTTTACAAAAGGTCAAGATATCCGCAAAAATGTAGATTCTCTGAAAAATGTGACTCTTTCTTTGGAGACCATTGCTTCGTTGCTTGGTCCGCCAAACACTCTTTTTTGTAAAAGAGCTTAGAGAAGCTCTTTTACAAAAGGTCAAGATTTTTGCAAAAATGTAGATTCTTTGAAAAATGTAACTCTTTCTTTGGAGACCATTTCTTCGTTGCTTCATCCGCCAGACACACACACACTCTCTCTCTCTCAAACATTCATAATTTTAATTCTCTCTCTGTTACTATCCTCTCACTCAAACATGCACTTGGCTTCTCAATGTTGTGACATATGTTGGGCAACAAGATAAACCACCAATATGACAAGTGTTCTTCTATTTTGGCATGCACCAAATTAATTTCAACGGTTTACACTCCATAATAATGGAAATGGATTTTGAATAGCATTGAAAGACTACAATAAAAACACCGCAAACTATTATTAAAGTTGTTTATAGTACACAAATTAAAACAACAACTATAATAAGATAGATATGAAAAAAAAACAGTACAAAAAGACAAAGCCACTTACGAAAATGGCACGATTTTTGGTCAAGAGTCAAGCTTTGCCACATTTTTTTTGGCCCGAGGCTATCAAGTATGACACTTATGTACTTAATAGGTGCCCTACAAAAGGAAATGGCACTTATCAGTGGCCTATTGATCATATACGTATTTTTGGATGTTTCGCTTATGCTTTGGTGCCACACACGTAGCACAGAAAATTGGATGATAAGGTTGTCAAATGCATTTTTATTGGTTTGCTAAAAGAAAAAGGTACATGTTGTACCATCTGAAAGCAAAGCGGATCTTGGTTTCATGGGATGCTTTGTTTTTGAAGGATTCTATTCAGTCCTTGATGTCATGTACTAGAGACAATAATGTAAGCTCACATGACATTAATGACAGTTTGTGCACTCGTACACATGCAACAAATTAATTTCAATGGTTTATACTCCATAATAATGGAAATGGATTTTTAATAGCATTTAAAGACTGCAATAAAATTACCACAGTTAGAGTACAAAAATTAAAACAACAACCATAATAAGATAGATATGGAGAAAAAAACAGTACATGAAGACAAAGCCACTTACAAAAATGGCACAATTTTTGGTCAAGAGTCAAGCTTTGCCACATTTTTTTTGGCTCGAGGATATCAAGTATGACTCCTATGTACTTAACAGGTGCCCTACAAAAGGAAATGGCACTTAACAATGACCTATTGATCATATACGCATTTTTGGATGTTTGGCTTATGCTTTGGTGCCACAAACATAGCGTAGAAAATTGGATGATAAGGCTATCAAATGCATTTTTATTGGTTATAGTGCTAAAAGAAAAGGGTACATGTTGTACCATCTGAAAGCAAAGTGTATCTTGGTTTCATTGGATGCTTTGTATCTGGAAGATTCTATTCAATCCTTGATGTTATGTACTAGAGACAATAATGTAAGCTCACATGACATTAATGACAGTTTGTTGCCTCTTTTCAATGATGCAAATTTGAATGTAAATTCAAATCAAGAAAATGTAAATCCTATGGGGGTTTCTAAAAATGTTACAGATCAACCTACTACTGATGCAGATGTACATGATGTACTTGATGAGGAAAGGGCTCAGAATGAGCAGGCTAGAGGTATGCCAAAATGACAGGTGCATACTTTGTGTGATAGTAAATTGGATGCACCTTTGTCTAGTCATACTTGTTCAGGTTCTCTCCATGCATCTTACGTATCAAATTTTTATGCTTTGGCTATGTATAGCTTATGCGTTGTTGGTCAGAAACCTCTATTTTTTTATGAAGCACAGAATTCAAAAAATTGGATGGCTGCCATGCAATCAAAATATGATGCGCTTATAGAAAATGACACATGGACTTTATGTGATTTTCCTCCTGCAAAAAATTCCATTGATACGGAGTTGCTGTACAAGTTGAAACACAAGCCAAATGGTGAGATTGATGGCTATAAGGCTCAACTGCTGCAAAAACTTATGCACAACAAAAATGCATAGATTATGAAGAGACTTTTTCTCCTACTTGTCATATCACTACTGTGCATTGGTTTTGTCATTAAAGGGCAAGAAGATAAAGTGTGCAAATGTAAGAAAGCTTCGTATGGGTTGAAGCAATCTCCTCATGCTTGGTATGAGGAAGCTGACACTCATTTAGCTAAATGAGGCTTTCACAATAGTCTAACATAAAGCACATGTGGAGGCACTCGTCATGGATAACAACAACACAAATGTATTCAAGATATTTGATGTTGAGGATAGATAAACTGGATGGGGATAACTACCCAATGTGGACGTACATGATACAACATGTTCTTGTGTCAAAGAATATTAGGAACATGTGATTTTCCACTCACTAAAGAACCATGAGAAGTGGCTACATTGTTGTTATCACCTTTTCTCTAAGTAGCAACAAAAGCTTGCTCAACTGCATGTTGTTTAGCCTCTTCTTTCTTGAAAGTGACTCTTGCAATAGCAATGTGCATAATGCATCAAACGTGACACCATTAGGATTCCCTTGGGTCATAAGTCTCCAAGTACTAGCAAAAGAGTGATAACACTCTGACAATGCATCAAAAATAGTCTACACAAGTGACCTGTCAAAAATGACTTCACCTATAGAAATGAGTTGCTCATTAATATCCTGATACCATCAAGGAAAGTGTCCATGTCATCTTCCTCATGCATAATATTTGATTCCAACTCTTTACGCAGCAATGCAATTTTAGCCTCCTTGCGAGTTGCATAAATGCCGGCCATAATAACCAAAGCGTGTTTAGTTGATTTAGCCAAGCAAATGTGAGGAGTAATACTGTACTTCATAGCTAATGCAATTAATGCATGAGCCTGTGTATTTCTAAAATCCCAATGAGACTAATCAGCCGTAGGCAAAACAACTCTAGCAGTAACAGTCTTTCCACCAAATATGCAACATCTTCAGTAGAACTTATATCCATGGAAGGTAGACATTCATCAATGCCCTACACAACATTCCAAACGCTTCTACTAGCAGCACCTCGTTTGAGAATTATGGTGAAAAGGGCAAGAACAAGATGCGTTGCCATTATTGCAAGGCTAATGATCACTTGATCAAGCAGTGTCCTAAAGGACTCCAAGGACAAAGAGGTTGGTTCCAATACAAGTGCATGTATTATAGAAACTTCTATGAAAGGAGATTGTGATGCTGATGGAGATGCAGAGTGGGCATTTAGTGCAAAATGCATTTATGATCCTTCTGTCCATTACGCATGTACGTCATGTACGTCATTTGCTGCAGGTTCATAAGTGTGGTACTTTGATAATGGTGCTACAAAGAACATCACTTTACATCGAGCCTTGTTTACCTCTCTTGAGTATGTCCTCATGGGCATTCAATGACTTGTGCCAACAATGCCTCTTATCCGATCAAGGGAGTTGGAAAGATTGTGCCGACTGCTTCAAATGACAGTTCCTTCACACTTGTTGATGCACTTTATGTATCTATGATAAAAAAGAACCTTTTGTCTGTATCTGCACTTGCTAGACTTGGTCTGGTTGTAAAAATTATGGATGATAGAGGTACAATTCATGATCTCAATTTTGGGTGATGGAATTGTTGCACCTAGAATTTTATGCCGTGGGCTATATAAGCTCACTTTGTATCAAAAGTGTGGGTACAATTTTACAAATGTGATTGCAGATTCAAAGGCTATTTTGGATGCAGAACTTTGGCATGCACATTTGGGCATCTGAATTTTGCCAATTTGCTACGTTTGCAAAAAATTGATATGGTTATTTCTTTGCACCTCTTGAAGCACATGTGAAACATGTTTATGAAGCAACCGTTGTATTTTGGGTAAGATGCAATGTTCAAAGCTTCCAAAGGATGGTTTAATTTGGGCTACATGTAGATTGCAACTTGTGCATAGAGATGTTTGTGGGCGTATGCAAATTTGGCAATTACCTGTACTTCATGAATTTTGTTGATGATTACTCCAGGCATTCATGGGTGTATCCGCTTAAAGCTAAGTCAAAAATGTTCATGTGATTCAAGAAATTTTTAGATATGGATGGAAATGTATCTAAATGTACTATCTAGGTTGCCATCATTTGGAGACATTTTCATTCAACCTAAATCTCTAGATAGTTTGTTGCGTCTTTTTAATGGTGGCAACCTAAATGTAAATTCCAATGAGGGAAATGTACAACCTATGGGGGTTTCTAAAAATGCTACGATTCAGCCCATTAATAATGTAGATGTACATGATGTACTTGATGTGGAAAGGGTTGAGGATGAGTAGGCTTGAGGTATGCCAAAATGGCTAGTGCATACTTTGTGTGATAGTAAATTGTATGCACCCATGTCTAGTCGTACTCTCATGTTCTTGCCATGCAACTCATGCATCAAATTGTTATGCTTTGATTGTTTCTAGTTTATGTGATGTTAAGAAACCTCTATCGTTTGATGAAGCACATATTTCAAAAAATACAATCAAAATATGATGCATTTATACAAAATGACTCATGGACTTTATGTGATTTGCCTCCTGGCAAAAAGGCCATTATTACGAAGTGGGTTTACAAGTTGAAACATAATCTGAATGGTGAGATTGATTGCTACTTGTAGGCTCAACTTGTTGCAAAATGTTATTTAGAACTCACAAGAGTGAGTGATGCTATATTAAGAATATCAAAAAATTACAAGGTTAGCCCTGCTCACAATTCGAGCCAGGGCATCCAAAGGATCACGCAGATACATGGCATGGTTCCAAATACAAACAAGAAACTTTAACTTAACAAAACAACATTGATGGCCCACTTGAGATAACCAGCTCTTTGCTTTCTTGCACGATCTCCAAGAAGCAGAGACAAAATATACACTTCTCAAAGACCCGAAAATTCCTAGTCTTGCATAAATGGTTGAAGTAGCAGAATCTAACAATCTGCGTGCAAATCAATAACACTTGGCTATTCATCCCATCCCTCCAAGGATCGGGTTGTTCTTGAATAACAACCTTCCAAGTCTTTTGTACCCATTTGAACGTCTTCCCTATTAGCCCACTTACCCGGTATTCCTCAAACAGGTGCACAAGGTCCTCTCTTGCCACTTTGTAGCATGAACACCCTATCTGAACCGATACCTCTAGCATAAATCTTCACTCCATTTGGTAAGGGGCCCCACAACACTTTCCAAAGAAAGATTTTCATTGTCAAAGGGCCCTGTGACCTCCACATGTTATTGGTTACCACCTTCCACCTTGCTTCCGACCATTGCTTTCCCCAAAGTCTATTAAGGGGAGAGGAACAATCTGGAGAGGCCAAGAGACAATGGTAGTCTATTGGTCTTTCCTTGGGCCACCACTAGGCACTCTATTCAAATGCAAGCTCACACATCGACATACAATAATTGTCCAACCCATCTAGAACCCTATTGACTAGAAGTCTTGTTATCTAATTCATGAGAAATTGGGAAGCCAGGAGGTCATCACCTTTCCAAACTTCTTCATGTTGTCCCAAAGGAGGTCCAAATGATTAAACCCTTTATTGTTGATATTTTTAGCTATCTCTCTGCAGAAAGGGTTAAGCTACAGGCTTCCCACCTTTGACAACCAAGGGGACCAATGAGAGATTGAGTTGCGGAAGTATCTTGTCACCTCTCCCCATTCCAGCATTTCCAAAGCTCTATTACACTTTCATACGATCTCTCCTGCTAGTCTTAATCTGGACCACTGTTGGGGGGGGGGGAGTAGCTTGTCATGTATCTCTAAGATTCTCCAATCACCCCCCTTAGAGGTCAAATTTTCCTTGTCAATCATGTCCTTTGCCATAATAGCCCATGTGTGTTCCTGTAGTGAGATTGAAGTCAAGAACTTGGCACACATGGCCTAAGTATGCACAGTAGGGTTGAGAATCCCAATGCCCCCTCCCTCCACACTCATTGGGACAGTCTCCCAACTTGCCCACTGCCACCCACGGCGTCACGTCTTTTGTGTTATTTTTACAAAGGAACTTTTTCACCGGTTTCAAGAACTCCTCTTAGAGTCTCAATGGCACTTGGCTAATTTCAAGAGCGTGCTGGTGAATCTTATATACAAGATCAAAAAAGAGTTAAACACTTTAACCCTGCTCGAGAAGGGGAGTGACCATGAGTGATAACTTCCTTGGTATTGTGATGGTGCACTATACTTGTACAAAGAATCATTAGAAACATTTTAAACCCCAAAGCCTAGTAAGGAAATTTACTAGCTTACTATTCTGTAGCTAAAATTGAAATTGACACTAGTCTTGTAAAAAATTATCCACTTTTGTGGCTTTTTGAGACCTTTGCAAAAAAGTCCCTAGCACTATAATAGTGATCTAAATAGAAGATTATTTCAGGGAATTATGACCAGCACTCAATATGAGTTGATTAAAAATAGTACAGAGCTAAATGAAGTCTAAAGGTGTCTTTCCATTGACATGTTCTACAACTAATTTGTGTAGTTCGACAACAAATTCTCTTTTGAAAGTAAATCAAATCATTGTTATATATGCAAGCCCAAACTTCTTTGAAAAATCCCTCAATAGGCATGTGATAGCTGTACCAAGCTTTTTTAACCCATGTACAAAGGTTGTTGGCATTTTTTTACTTTTCCAAGTTAAGTAGTGAAATGTTGTTTTGTGTATAATTTGCTAATTTTAGAATAGTAAATTTTTTATTTTTGAGCTTTTCATGTAAATTGTGTATTTTGAAACTTTTTTCATATTTTAAACCCATAATTAAGAAGTTTCATGAAATTTTGATTTCATATACAAAACTTATGTTTCATTTACTAGAATCGTGATGTGAGCCAATTTTTGTGGCTCATTACAACTTTAGTGTTAAGGGGACAGAAAACGGCAAGGTGATATGGGGCTCTTAACTGCACATAGAGTATGCCAATATATGTATGAACACATGACACATCTTAGATAACTCTTTTGGTGAAAATTTAAGAAAACCCATTGAAGGTAGACATATCTAATGGTTCAAATTAAATTTGGTAACAATAGAAATGTGTCCATTACATCTGAACAATTCAACGGCTACGAAGGAAAGACAAACTTTGGATGAGAAGCCTCGGATGTTGCAAGAAACAAAGGGTTTGGATGCAAAGAGCTTTGATTGCCATGTCGATGGAGTGCAAATGTAAGGAGATGAGATGAGAAGGATCCTTTTCACCTCCTACATCCCCCTTCGTCCTTCCACCTCTCAAAGTATTGCCTTTCTCATTTCAACCTTCCACCTCTCAAAGTATTGCCTTTCACATTTCAAAGAGTCACGCCTTGAAAAAGCTATTATTTGACCTCTTGAGTTGTGATTCTGGCTATTATTTGACCTCTTGAGTTGTGATTCTGACTAGTGGGAAAAACTATAACAAGGTATGTACACCACCCTCTTCCTATTGGTTTCCTGCTAATTTATCTTATTTTAAAAGGTCTCTTTTGGATTTCACATTTTTTCTAATGTGTTGTTTAGCTAACATTCAAATAATAGTAATCAATTCAATTTATACCATGCATGAGCATTGCCTAAAATACTTTGTTAAAATTTTGTTTTTCATTTCTTACTACAATGGACTTTTAAGTTTTTTCTTCTTTTCCATGTAAGCTCTTGTATCTTATAAGTGCATGACAAGATCTTGTAATTTTTTGGGATGATCAATAAAATTCACTCACAATTGTGAGTTTTGCAAAAAATCAAAAAAGTTTTTTCTTCTTTGAAAAATTTTCAGGTCTTTGATGTGGTCTAAACAAAAAGAAGACATTTTGGTGTCTAAAGAAAATCGCACTTTCAAACACAATCAAGAAAATTGCATACATTGTCAAATTGCACATGTTTATAGACCTCGACACATTGGTTGTAGTACGGAGATGTGGCCAAGACAATAGATAAAGAGATGGTGAAGCCAATATGGCCCGATATCTCAAACACAAAAGGGACATTCAAAGCTTTAACAATGCAAATATGTGCCACAAATTATCGAGCATGCATAGTGCTTCGTGGTGATTTGATGAAAATAAACCAAGGGATTTTAGCTCATCATTCATATCTTCATAAAGAGGACATTCATTATGAGTCTTATCGCTATTCCTAAGGATGATCTTAGGAATGCTACTATGAAAGTCCATCAAAAGGTAAAAAAATTGTAAACACAAATAGACTAGCAGCAAGCCATCCAAGCTACAAAGAGAGAGAGAGAGAGAGAGAGAGAGAGAGAGAGAGTTTTTTATATCCAAATATCTTCATGCAAAGAGCAATTTTTTAATATACACTCGAGAAAACTTGATAAGCAAGAAAACCTTTTAATGATAATGATCAAGCACCCCAATAGGTTGGAGCACCTATTGCTCAAGCCTAGTCATGGGGACACATTCCATGTATGCAATAGTCTCTTTTACCAATGGTTGGCCATCATACACTTCCTTGTAGACACATGTATCACTTGCCTTGTTTGATGCAACATATCATTTACAGAATGCATAAATCCACAAATATCTTTATCTATTTTTCAAATTGATTATACAGAACAAGTGGTTGATATCGGATCGCTAAGAGCAATACCTTGTGGACTCCTCAAATCTTTCATCATCAGTAAGTTTGCTATAAAGTGTCCTAAAAGCATGCGACACGAATGATATTGATATGTATATTCCAAAGTATTATCAAAAGTTACCTGAAAAGTTTCAAATTGACAACATTAAAATGTATAGCTTGGCAATGTTTTCAATGAGCTACTGACCATTGGAACAACCAGTATCGCTCTTTGTAGCTTGTGACGTACATCCACAAACATATTTCCTTGGAGTCATTTTCTTCACTCTTCTTGATGGGCTTACACGCAAAGACATCTACATCATTTTCTTCACTCTTTGTTATCAACAGAAATTTCTCACAAAGGATGTCCAATTGCATTTTCTTCACTCTTCTTGATGCGCCTCGTCAAAGTTAGCCTGTTTCTTCACCTTTCCCATCAAAAAGGTAAGCAAAAGACCTCATCTTCCGAGGGATCTGAATTCCATAGAATTCAATTCAAATACAAATCAAACAAACAAACAATGTGAGGTCCCTTTTCTTTTTCATTTGCCTTCTAAGCTCTAAGGTCACATGATACAACCCTTGGTTGCCAATATAAGAAAACCTCTGCTTGCACATCAAGCTTGCACATAAGAAAACCTCTGCTTCACACAAATTGAAGCAAAAAAAGAGCCAAGTGTATTAGAGAAATTTGCATGGCCTATGTTCAATAGGTGCTTTGAGCACATGCATACAAGTGTATGACATAGTCTCATTGTGATGTATGACAAGAGTATATTGACATAGTTTCATTCTAATGGGTCTCCAATGTTAGGATTTGAAGGGCTCCCTATTCTTTCAGAAGACAAGCATTGAGAAGTAGTACCCTTCCCTATGAAAGGGCATAATTTTCTTTCTCTTCTAATGACTACATATCAAAACATGTTTGGTGAAGAATATAAGAAGGCAATTTGTTTGGTGGGGAATATTGGTAGAATTAGGAGTTCTTGCAGGTCAAAAAATTCTCCATTACACTTGGAAATACATAAAGACTAGAAGATACTCTTATTTTACATACTACTTTTCCATTTTCAATGTTATGGCATGTGTGTGTTTTGTAATTAATTAGATAGGCAACTTAGTGTATTCCCCTTCCATTGGCAAAGAGCCTATTTTATTTCTCTTCCTTATAAAGGGGCAACTTTTAAACAAGCCATTCTAATCACAGCTTCTTGAAAATTTGAACATTTATACGACGGAAAAATGCCTTAAGATGGAAAGACAAGCATCAAATTCCTACTACAATGGATCTCATGGGTATGGGAGGAAAAACCACACAAAAAATTATTAGAGAGATGCACCCCTAGATCGTCCTATACTTCGGCAAGATTAGCTGCGTTATTAAACTGGCTAATTGACCAAGAGATTGTTTGAGACTGGAGAGAGCTTTGAGAAGAGAAATGTGGACATTTGTTGCATAGAAACGGGGAATGGGTCTTGTGCAAAATCAAGCAAGAAGGCAAATATCAATAGGTGCTTTAAAGTAAAAGAGCTTCAATAAAAAAAGTAGCTTGTAAGTTTGTAAGCTTGAACCATTGAGAAACAGATTTGTGGAGCTTGTGAGTAAGTGAATAGACAAGAGGGGCTTGCATGGAACACAAAAGAGAGGTGATGTACTTACAAATGCCCTCTCGAAAATGAAGCAAGCATCCAAAGGGTAGGAGGGAACCGGGGGTCGGCGCCGTCTCAATATTGGAGGATGACGCAGCTGCAATTGGTTGATGAAGAGGGTTCCTGGGCAGCTGGGAGGTGGGCGAAAGGGTTGATGAGCATAGAAGGTTCTTCATGACAGCCATTTGTGTTGGAGGCAGGGGAAGCCAGTACTGAAGGAGCCGGCTCCTCCATTTCACTAGTAGGCGAAGGTAGAGAGATGGGCCCATCGCCGTCAATCGACACTCGGCAGGACTCAGCAGCCTCCTCCTCCTCCTCCTCTTCCAGTAGCTCATAATGCACATGCTCTACAGCCGGCGCACCGTCAACGTTTCCTGCCTTCGCCCTTCTGAACAAAAATGGCGACAGCCCCGCTAAAGCCATAGCCGCAACCTCCACCACCGCCACGCTGGAGCTCTCTAGCCGCCCCCTCGACCCCACTCTCTGCAGCAGCGCGCATAGGCTTCCTGCTGGTACATGGCCCCCATAGCTCCTCATCCACGCTGCCGCCCATGAGCCTGCTGCAATCCCGTGTCCTCCAAATCCCACCATCTCCGCCGCTTCCGGCAATAGAAGTGGCATCGCTGCCACCCCTGCCGCTACTACCGCCGCTCCCATCCCCACTGTCTTGCCCAGCCCCATGAAGCTGTCTTCCCTCTCTCACTAACTTCACAAACCGCCCGACTCCTTCCGTGTCAAGTCCCACCTCCCGGCGTGAAGTTTTCACGCTGTAGGTCAGTTTTCACGCTTTGACCTACAGCTGCACAGCACTATCGGACTTCCACTTTCGAAAGGGAAATTAGGAATCAGAATGTTATATTCATTCATATTTACCACTACCCATCATTTCAATCATTTCAAAGGTTGTGAAATTATGATGACTTAACGTGCCTTTTCAGCGGGCCCCCCTCATCACTATCTCACATCATGGGCAGGAGGGGATCAATGGTCCACGCCCATTTCGCAGACTAGGTACGATCTAAGCCGTCCTATGCGCTTTGTCTAAATTTGGGAAAATAGGTAAACTCAGGTACAACAAACCCCTCCCCCAGATTCAAACTGAGGACGTCCCCTTTGCAAGCCTACCACCTTAACCACCTCGTTGTGCGTGCTTGTTGAAAGCATGGGAGAAGGCCTTAAATTTGGAGGCCATTGTGGACGTCATTGGCATTTTGGGCATCAAATGAAGGCTAGAATGGTCCACAAAGGCTTCACCGTGAAACTTTCTTACTAGGGGCAAGTTGTCATTAGACTCCCAAGTATAAGGAGTAGGGTGTCATATATATATATATATATATTAAATGTGTTGTAACTTCTATATATATACATACACAAAAAGAGAGAGAGAGAGAGTTATATATATATATATATATATATATATATATATATATATATATATATATATATAATGTGTTGTAACTTGTGTATTTTTATTATCTCAAGGTTAGAGACTTCAAAATACTATGCAATTTTGAATATGAGCTCTCTCGTCTTTCAAATGTTTATTATGAATGCATGCATGTGTAGAGGTGTCACTTGTTATATTGTAGTGACATAGTATCGTACAATGTTAAGCGTCATTTACACTGCACAACTCAAAAATCGATTGACGCCCAACTTTTATAGGCTGAGTGTAATTTGAAGCTCAATAAATGTAGACTAGGAGTCGTATATATTTAACCAAAATCTAAGAGAGGGAGTCAACTAATTTTAATTTTTTAATTTGTCATTGTCATTGTCATTGGGATCGGAGTCGGAGTCGAAGTCAGAAGGGTTTCTTCTATGATGGACCGTCGGGTAAATTGGTAAATTTGGGGTGTGTTGCAGATCGACAGCCCACGATGCCTCCACTTTTATAATTAAGCGTGGGCCATTGATCCCCTCTTGCCCATGTCCGTGTGAGATAGTGCTAAGGCTATGGCCCTATGGGCTTGATCGGACCGGGGACCCTTTAAAAGCAAACAATCATGTTAGCTACTCGGGAGTCGGCACTACCTTTGGACTTGGGTCCAATTTTCTAATTGGAAGAGAATGTATCCAAGGCTAGAAAAATACATTTTTCCTAAGGGATCAAAATAAGGGGAAACTTGAAATTCTCCCAGTTTTTAGGTCAAAATATGAAGCTTCCGCCAGTAATTACACATAAAAACTTGTGTAAATTTTTCGGTTTTCTTAAAGGCAAGCTCAAAATCTAACTGAGATTTTATAATTTCAGCCGGTTAAAATACACTAGACCGTGGTTTTTTTCTAACACTGATTATGTATCTAGTTGTTCTAACAACACCTGTGACCTCAGTGAGGTGTGAGGGTCCCTATCACCCCCTTTCTCATGAGTGTCAGTTTATAAAACATAACCATCACTCATCACAT
The DNA here is from genome assembly GCF_014529385.1 of Adiantum capillus-veneris. Lineage (NCBI taxonomy): Eukaryota > Viridiplantae > Streptophyta > Polypodiopsida > Polypodiales > Pteridaceae > Adiantum > Adiantum capillus-veneris. The sequence goes on from NC_140947.1 coordinate 132,658,222, forward strand.
CAGTCTTGTTTTACCTTTTGCTTTCTCTAAGAGCCTGATCGCGTTTTCATGCGCCAAATGATTCTTTGCGAAGAGTATGTCAACTTCTCGAGCAGAACGCGTTTAAAAGGAGGGAGTTCAACGAGTGGGCTGCTCTGATTTACTGAGAATCCCACTTCTTTTGAGGCCATTATTTCATATCTTGTAGATTACGAGGTCCAAATGCAGCTTAGGAAGTGTCATGATTGTATTTTGTCTCTCTAGTTTACCTACTTCGTAACTTGGTGAGGAGCACGACGGGTAGCACATGCAACCAAGTCCTAATGTAATTGTAAGGCATTTAAATTTTTTTTTTTAAACAAAGCATTAGAGAGTAATACATTAGAGAGAGAGAGAGAGCCATGGCTGGCGAGCATGGAAGCTTTAGATATGTCAAGAATATATACAACGGCCGCATCGAAAGATCTTCTTGGCCATGCCCCTATTGGGCATATCCCACAATTAGGACACTCCATCTCTCTCTTGTTGGGCAAATTTATCTCTCTCTCTCTCTCTCTCTCTCTCTCTCACCCCCCTCTTTCTCTCTCTAATTTTGTGAAGCATGCTAAATTATGTTAATCAAGTGGGTGTGATTAATTTAACTAATGATAAAATATTTATGATTTTTTGGAAGAATTATTTATGAAAAATAACAAACGCTTTGTATTTTTTCGAAGAAGTGTTGTTATTATGAAGCGTTATGGGTGCAAGTGGAGCGTTTTGTGTTGTGTGTAGTGCGAGAGTGCTTTGTTGAACGAAGGGCTTTCTGTTTCATCACAAGGCAAGCCATCCCCAAGCTTGGAGGGTCGAGGTAGAAGACGAGCGGTTCCACTTGTAAAACAGACTTGACTGTGTTTTGCTATAACGGGATCATATCCGCTGTTTCAATTTGTGAGAGCCAATCCAAAACATGATGGGTGGATGCCATCGAGGTCTCTCTTGTGGGCATATGTGAAGTCCAAGAAAGTAGTACCCATTCTTTTTTAGTAGTGTTCTTTAATTTTTATTCACAAGCAAAACAGAGGGCAACACCAAAATTTGAATGTTTAAGCGCTAAAGCGGGGTTCAATAAAATAAGTGCAGCAAGTAGAGAGACATTATTCGTGGTAATATGAGCGATAATAACCGCGGTAATGTTTGAAATACAAAAAAATACCACCCCCCCCCCCTCTCTTCTTTGGCCAACCCATTTTGGCTCTCTCTCTACAAAACGCGGTAAAAGGTCGCTATAAACGTTTTGAATTGCGTTTTTTTCCTAGAACATACCAGTTTCTATAGTAAAGACTACATATAAAGTGCCTTTCACACTCTCCCATAAGCTCATCTTTGAGTAACTCAAAATCTTTGTGGCAAATGCCTTCAATGTGGGGGCTATCGAAAGGTGCACATCTATCTGATGTGACACTACATCATAATCAATCTAGGTGATGAGACGGCGGCTGAAATTGGTGCTTTTCAAAACCAACTATGAGGGAAAGCTTTGATATCTAGTGGGTGAGAAAATTGATGTCCAAGCCGTCATGGTGATCATCCGGATTATTGTACTCAAGGTTCGGGAAGGTGTCATACTCAATAGCAACATGGAAGCATTGGAGCCTTTGTAGAAGTCGACATCGAAGAGGCTGCCATGGTAGATGGAGTGGTAGATCGGGTAATTGAAAGCAGGTTATTGAGTGCTATTATGAATATGAAACCGTCCCAAATGATGCTTGTCTTGTTTGTGGATATGGAGAAGGTAAATGAGGTAGAAAATAATGCAGCTAGCCCTTGGGAGAGGTTTTGCATGACGATGGGCATCCTGACGATGGGCATCCTGTAGAGAAATCTTAAACAAATAAGGACATGTTTCTTTGCTTCTTTTTTATGTCATGAAAAGAGAGCTACCATCTTCATTGATGGTCGTGTTGCCGAGGATGAGAAGGTTCTCTGTGGAAGCAAAATTTAGGAACGTGAAGCTCGCATTCTTGGAATATACAAGATGGGAAATTGTACTTAGAGTAAGGGAATATGGAGCGAGTGAATATAAAACATCTTGGAAAGCATTATCAAAGAAAAACATTGATGAAAAGAGTGTTAGAGGCAGCTAGGAAAGAGCTGGCAGTTCGTTGATTCTAGGAACAGAGGCATTGATAGACTTGATAACATGGGAGATATCTAGAGTTTGCCTACATCAAGTTGTGCCAGAAGCTGAGCAAGGTGAACAATGTTTCAAATTTGGTGGACATTGAAATGATGGTGGAGGAGGGCATCATAGGTGACATTATAGATGCTAGCACGAAGAAGTAATTTTCGCTAGATGTTGCCGCACTAGGAATCCTCCAATGTTGAGTAGAAAAATGGCCAACGTGATGCGTGATAAGATGGAGTCATCGATGATTGTCACCCAATTGGTAGTGAAGAACATGACTTCGAGTGATACTTGAACACCTAGAGAAAGAATCCATTTTATAGGTCCCTCCTTTGCAAGTATGCATCCGCCTCATCCAACAAAAGGATCACATGCCAATTGTACACGATTTCCATTATTTGGATGAGCCTTGCTTCCACCTCATCCGCTTCCTTTACCAGCTGAAAGGTGCTTATGGACCACATGCATGCCGTTTCACCAAATTCCCTATGGGCTTGACCGAACCCAGACCCTTCCTGCAAACAGTCACATTAGTTACTCCGGGGTCAACGCTAGCTTTGGGACTTGGAAGTTGGGTTCAATTTTCCAGTTGAAAGAGAATGTACCTTGTCTCTTCTAACAACACCTCAGTAAGGTGTAGCTATTTGAGGGTAGGGGGATGACTCAAAAAGAGTTACTTTCTCCTCGTGTGAGGTTCCCCATTACCCCTTTCTCATGCGTGTGAGTTTGTATAGCATAACCATCATTGATCACATCAGTCTTGTCCTATCTTTTACTTTCTCTAATGTAATTGCAAGGCATCTTAAATAAAAAAACAAAGCATTAGAGAGTAATACACTAGAGAGAGAGAGAGAGAGAGAGAGAGAGACAGGTGTTAGTGGGTCGCCGCAAGCGATGTCTATAGCATAGCTTTTTGATACTAACATAATGTCAATATGCAAGGAAGTGACTTGGGATGGGGCACAGAGACTCAATGAGTTTTTCAATCTCACAAAAGTGAACCTAAAGGACTGTTCATACGTCTACAATAGCAAATCAACCACTTCCTAGTCAAAAAATTAGTATATGTCCAATCTCACTGCTCTAGGTCATCACGCCTTTTCAACATTCTAACGAATTCGGGCTGCAACGAAACTTAAGGAGAGGTGTTACAATGCCTAAGGGAATATTCCTACCACGTTCTGCAGTCATATGGGAAGGTACATAAATCACCATCCATCCCAAAAAAAATGTATAGAAAACTGAAACAGAACTACACAGAAATGTTCCCTTCAAGCTTAGAAACACTCTTCCAAGGTCAAAACATCAAAAAGTAACCAATTAAGACCTCAAATCAATGCATTTAGCTTATAGAGAAGATGTCACAAACTACAATAGAATTGAGAATGATAACACTTAAATTAAAGAGCAAGAGACAAGGAACACAATGTGCTATTTGAAATCGAATTCTGATTACCAAACAAGGAGAAAGATTGATTACAACTTGCAGCAGTATTGCAGCTCTCAATCGACGTCCAATAAATCCCAAAGATAATGATAATGTGTCCTCCAAAACTAAGGGTTTTGATTTAAAAACTTGGGACCCTTTCCCACGGCCATTTGGCCACTTACAAGGTTTGTAGGCTCGGAGAGGCTTAGAGGGAATGATAAACTATATTACAACTTGAGAATTATCAACAACAAAATTACACAGCTTCTTTTGAAAAAATGATTGAATACATCAAAGTTTGGTGTATATTCAGCTTTTAAGTGACATTCCGCTGTATCCACCAAACATTACCCCCTTCCTATTCATTGCACATCCTCGTGCAATCTGCATTTGACTGTCGCCTTTAGTAGTTGACCAGTCTCTTTTCCAACGTCCTGTGAGTCGCCTAATTTGTTTTTCCCTTGCCTCGATCTCCATCTTTGTTGCAAGATCTTTGAAAGGATTATTGATGAGAGTGCTCTAATATGCGATATGCTGAGCTGGTATGTAATAGAAATGGCCTATGAACTTTGAAAGTAGCGGAATTAGGAAACTAGGTGAAGCACTTTTTGAGAGATTACTTTGTGAGCATAGCGTGTGAATCTAATTGATGGTAGCAACATAAACATGGTACTTAGTTAAATTGGCATGAACAATACTTTTTCAAGAAAGAGAGACTTTAGAGAACATGACAATAGTTGAAGACCGGATTCATACAGAGCCGGTCCCCCCTCCAATAGGCATTTGCATTATAGTTTCTCCCATCAAGAGAGACTTGGTACAATACAATCTTTGCGTTCCTTGTGACCTAGGTGATGCAATGAAGATGGAAAGCTTCATGCATCACAAGCATAACATAAAATTTGTAGAAAGCATTAACTATCCCAAGCCTCAGTCCCAAGGCCTCAAACACCTTCGAAGGTGGAGAGAGCTAGATGGGAATGAGGATAGGGAAGAGGAAGAAGAAACATTCCATAGGAGAAAGAAATAGTTCCTCACTTATCATTACTCTTCTTGCTAGCATACATAATAGCATACTAATGAAGATGGAGAAGATGGCAAGCTTAAGCATTGAAGCATGGCTCTTGGTTGGATTTTCATTCCATAGCCAAGAGTGTTGGTGTAGGCTCTCACTTCTCACAACCTTGGAAAAAGAGGTGGATTTCCTCAACTTTCACCAAGTGAGAATGGTTCCACCAAATGAGTGTGTGTGTGTGTGGTGTATATCCCCCTATCACCCCCTTGTTTGCTTGGGGTGAGTTGTGACTTTTCCACATGCTTCAATCTCATTGGACCCCTCTCCCCTTAGCCAGTCAAATGCAGCATGCAGTCAAGTACATGGGTAGTCTTTTGACAAGTGTCCTCCTTACCCCTTAGAGAGAGAGAGAGAGAGAGAGAGAGAGAGAGAGAGAGAGAGCTTGAAAATATCTAGATATTTGCTGGATGGAACTAGAAGCTCATTGGACCCCTCTTTAGCCCAACCAATAGCATTCAAGCATACCATGTGGTTAAGCTTAGGAAGAGTCTGGCATGTGTCCCATGTGCCCTTTGGGTGAGCGGAAGGTTAGGTCAAAGATTCCCCTAACTTTGGGACTTTCATGCATAGGAAGATTCTCAAGAACCGTCCTCATTAAATATGACAAGTACCTCAAGTACCTTAGTCATCAAGCATGACAAGCACCTTAGGTGGAGTTCCCACCTCAAGCTCAACCCTAGCTTGCCTAAGGTCCAAGGCAAGTTTAGGTCGGGTTGCCACCTCAAGCTAATCCCTGGCTTGCCTAAGGTCAAAGGACTTTTAACACTAACTATTGGAGTTCTTTAATGAATCTAACCCTAAGGTCTTTTAACCTCCATTAGTTAGCCTTGCTCTTTGACAGACTATCTCTCATTTGGGTCCCTTTACCATTGGCCCCGTGTTGAGATAGATCCGTAAGCACATGTCTATATTCTAACCCTTGTTCCCGTTTATTTTCCCACATCAAATGATCAATTTAATACGAGAAAATCATTTGCATTGGTTAGATTTTAGATTTACTGACATTACCTCTCTCTTGAAATCATAGTCGTCCTCAACTATGAGGTAAAAGAGATAAAGCCATAGTCGTTAGTCAATTTGTCTTAGCGGGTACATGATCCCTTTTTATCCTACAAAGTCATTCCAAGATGGATATGAATAATTCATTTGGTGCTTGGGAGACATAGCTGTTGCAAGCATGTATGCTCTTTCGTCCATTTCATCCTCCCAAGTAGAGTGACAAATTCTACATGGTGTTTGAGAGACGTCGTCATCCCAAAAATGATTCTTAGTATGCATACTAATTAAATTTGTGCACAATAAAGAGAGAGTTAATCTTATAAAACAAAAACATTGATCATAACATGTACATTTGCTTACTCTAATGTAGCATTGTAAGCGTTGACAAGGTTCATACTATCCTTAAGTTGGATTCCTTGCATCCATCTAGCATCTTCAAAAGGATACTTAATAAGATATCGTCAAATAATCTTACCATGTCGTAGTACCTTATCTTCATGCCGAAGGATAGCTTCGGGTTGTAGCACCTCTTCTTGGTCTTCAATTTTGGGAGGGTCTTCAATAATTGATTCATTTGGAGTCTCTCCTTTGTAGGGCTTAAGTAGGCTCACATGAAAAGAATTGTGTATGAGCCAATGGTTAGGCAACTTGAGTTGATAAGCCACCTCATTGATTAGCTTCAAAATTTGAAAAGGATCATAGTATCTTTTTGCTAGTTTAGCATAATACTTTTGATGGCCCGTAGGATTTTTGCCCGTCGTTTGCCTCAATCGAGCCTTAGGAAACTTAAGTAAGACCCAATCAGTTTATTTGAACGTTAAGGCCCTTTTGTGCTTGTCAGCAACAGCTTTTTTCCTTAGCTGGGAGATGGATATAGCCTCTTTAATCTTTTGAAAAGATGCTTGCAGATCACGGCCATACTCATCGGCAACGGAGATCTTTCCATGTACTTTAAGTAGCAAGGGACTTTTAGGTCTTCCCTCTATGATTTCAAAAGGCGCTTTTCCCGTAGAAGTATGGATAGTATTATTATACGCATACTCTACAAGAGGTAAGTAGTTTTTCCATTGTGAGCGTTGATCTACTTTTGTAACATAGGTCTTTAGTAGATCAAGAATCGTAAGATTGGTTATCTCACTTTGGCCATCCGTTTGTGGATGATAGGCCAAAGAGAAATTCAATCTTGTACCCAGATTTTCAAAGAGACTTTTCCAAAAATTACTGGTCATTCTAGGATCTCTATCTGACACGATGGATGTTGGAAATCCATGGTGTTTGAAAATCTGGGATATGAAGAGAGTTTCCATTTGGTGTGGCTTAATAGTCTTCTTGACAGGGATAACATGTCCTTGCTTGCTAAACTCGTCGACTATTGTCCATATTCCTCTATTTCCATGGATAGACTTGGGTAATCCAAAGATAAAATCCATGGATAAACTCTCCCATGGTGAATTAGGAATTGGCAATGGCTGGAGTAATCCAGGTTGCTTCCCTCTATCATACTTGGTCTTTTGGTATACCACACATTTTAAAACATAGACTTGTATGTCCACTTTCATCGTAGGCCAATAAAAGTACGTCTCTACTCCTCGAAGAGTAGGTTGAATGCCTCTATGTCCCGCATTGGGAGGAGCATGGGATTCATACATGACTTTCTCACAAAGAGAGTGGGTAACACATAGCCTATTGCCATAGAGAAGATAACCATCTTGCAAGGTGAATAGTTCCTCTTTCTTCCCCAAAGCAAGGGCTGACATTATGTCTTTAAAGTCAAGGTCAATAGCATACTCATTTATCATAGAAGATAGATCATTGTGAGTTGCTATTGACACAGCATTAACTTTTGGTAGTCATAAAAGTGCATAAGCCACTTGATTGTGCTTACCAACAATGTGAGCAGTGTGGAAATTAAATTGCGAAAGAAAATTTTCCCACCTCATTTGTTTGTCGGAAAGCTTTGTTTGCGTCATGAAGTACTTGAGACTTTGATGGTCTGTTTATAAAATGAATGGAGTCCCCAATAGATAGGGCTTCCATGTGTTTAGGGCATGTAGAACAACTAAAAACTCTTTCTCATAAATGCCTAAGACCCGTTCATCCGTGTTGAGCCTTTCGCTCTCATATGCTATGGAATGACTTCTTGAAGCAAGACTGCTCCAAGGCAATCACCACAAGCATCACATTGGACCTCAAATGGCTTTGAGAGGTTTGGAAGCATAAGGACTGGTTGGGAGGTAAGCTTCTCTTTGAGCTTGTCAAAAGCACTTTGCTCCTTAGCAGTCCATGAATACTTAGCCTTTTTCTTTGTTAAGTCATGTAATGGTCCTGCTATTTGAGAGAATTTTGCTATGAAGCGTCTATAGTATGCACACACACCAATAAAGCTTCTTAGCACATGTAGATTTCTTGGATTAGCCTCATGCTTTTATTACCTACAACTTTAATGGATCCATACGGATACCATCTCGAGAGATAATATGACCTAAGTATTGAATCTCTTGAAGGAAAAATTCACTCTTCTTTTGATTGAGAAAAACTTATTCTCCCTTAATGCTTAAAAAATCACTCGCAGATGTTGCTTGTGTTCCTCCAAGGAACTGGAGTAGATGATGATTTCATCAAAGAACACTCCAGTGAATTTGCGGTAGGGTCTTAAAAATTTCTCCATCAATCGATTGCATTAGTCAAGCCAAAAGGCATGACAAGATATTCATAAAGGCCAAACATTGTACAAAATGCGGTCTTTAGAATGTCTTCATTCACTATCCTTATTTGATGGTAGCCACTTTTAAGGCCAATCCTAATGAAGTAGGTAGAGCCTTGTAGCTTATCAAACAGATCTTCTACCCAAGGTACAATTTTTTTTTTTGTTGAGATTGATATGGTTTAGTGCGTGATAGTCCACACACATGCGGTATGTACCATCTTTCTTTTGCACTAAAAGGACTGGAGAAGAAAAGGGAGAGGAGGTAGGCCTCACCATCCCTTTGTCTACCAATTCTTGTACTTGCCTCATTATCTCCTCTTGTTGAGCTTGTGAAACTCGATAGGGAGGTTTATTAGGTGGTGAGATTCCTGATAGAAGCTCAATTCGATGGTCATCATCCCCTCGTTTTGGAGGTAAGTCCATAGGGATATCATCGATGAACACATCATGGAATACTTTTAGAAATTTAGACAAGTCTAACTCTTCTTGATTCCTACCATTCACCTTTGATGAAACATTAGGACCTTTTAGGGACTCTTTGACAAAAATCATGTACGCAGAAACTGAGCTTTTCATTGATTTATCAAGGGCGAGAGGATTTACAAGTGGTATAGTACGACCAGACTCATTAGCATCTATATGCATATTCTTTCCCCTATAGGTGAAGTAGATTCTCCTTTCAGGGAACTTCATGTTGGCAGCCATGCGGTTGAACCATGGTACCCCTAGGATAGCATCGTCATTTTGGAGAGGAGAGATGAAGAAGTCTTCTTTGTTGACATAGATTTGGACATGAAGCCTCAACTTCCCAATCAAGGGAGTACCAGAGGCTTGTTGTCCCTTGAAAGTGGCATCAACAGCTACAACATCTCCCATCTCAAAAGCTTGAATGCCCAACTTGTAACCAACTCCATTGATATGAAATTGTGAGTAGAACTAGGGTCAAACAAGATGAAAGTATCATGCTCCCTTACCTTTCCCCAAACATAGGAGAGAGGTGATCCTTTACAATGAGCATCCTCTTTTGGAGCTTCGATAGTGGAAGCTCTAGGAGTCTTATTGAGAGCATTTCTTTTGAGGCAAGAACGATAACCATGTCCTTGCTCCCCACACTTAAAACATTTGTGATCCTTGTGAAAAGTTTCAAGCTCTTCAGGAGAGACTTTATTTTTACCTTTGTAAACTCCTTTCTCCTTGGACCGATTGTTGTTGTTGTTGTTGGAATGGCCTTGGGAAAAATTTTGGGCATTAATTTTTCCCTTTGCATCACTTTTGTCTTTATTTTCCATGGGCTTGACATTCCGTCTAACCCCTTGTTGGAAATTATGTGTGAAGGAACCATGGTATGGTGGATTACTTCGCTGATATAACCAGGCCATTGAGAGTTGACATACTCAGCCATCTCTTCAGGTAATCCTGCATAGAATTGTTGCTTTTTCTCAGCAAACTCTATCTTTTGAAAGAAAATAGCCTTGAGATGTAAATCCCAAAACATGTCCACATATTTGTGTATAGACTCATGAGAGAGAAGTCTCAAACTCCTCCATTTAGTGAGCACTTTTTCCTTTGCATCGCTTGCAAGGAATTGCTTCTTCATGATGTAAACTCGTAGAGTTTTCCATGTCTTTGGGGCTTCGCCATTGCCACGAAGGCTGGCCCACCATTGACGAACCGATTTTTGGAAGTGCATAGCTACATGGCGTATCTTGAAGGAATTCGTGAAGTTCTCGTCTCCAAAGGCTGCATCAAATTGTTGGATGAAGGCCACTACTTTGTCGATACCACCAAAGGTGCCATCATATGTGAGAAAAGAGATACTCTTTCCTCCCTCTTTGAACTTCTTGAGCTTTTGTGACCTTCGCCATGCAGGGTAAGATTTGTGATGTCCTCCCCTCTTATATTCTCTAGGAGAGTATCCATAGCTTTCATCGGTAGAGGAGGAAGGTGGAGAAAAGGGATAAGAGGGTGACCTCTTTCTTGCCCTTTTCTTCCTTGGTTTTGTCTCTTCCCTTTTGGAGTGACGAGGAGAAGGACTATGAGTTAACCGTTTCCTATTGGGAGGAGTTGGCAATCGTTTAGCCTACCTTCTTCATGGAGCCACATCTTCGGAGGAATTTAGGGATTCATTTCTTTCTTGATCTTTGGATTCTTCCTCTCGTATGGGAGAGAGTCTTCTTTTGGGGGTCTCATCAAGATGCCTCCTAAGCTCTCTCTCCTCCTGGAGACGAAAGGAAATCCCATAAGCACGTAGTTTTTGAGTAACTTCGGCTTGCAAAGTGGGGTTGCCCATAGCTTGTTGCAACCTAGTGACAAGGTAATTAACAAACATGGGGGCATCATTATTGGTCCCTTCATGTGCAAAATCAAAGTTATCAATGTTCATTCTACTCTCTTGGTTATTGTCAGCCATGTTAATTAAACTTATGTGTTTACTTAGTGTATGCTTTGGAAATTCAAAACCTTCATTGCTACTCCTCTTAGCCTTTGAAAATAGGCACTTAAGTATCTACACCCACGGCTCAAATTGGTTAATTATAGAGCGTAGTGGAGTGAGTCTAACATAGCGAAGTTGCTGAGGGATAGCTCCTTTCCGACTTCTTATGGCTCAATAATGGTAAAGCCGTATGCAAGTCTAAAAAGACTCCATTATTAAGACCAAAGCTCCCGAGGTGTGCACCATAGCCCACATAGTGGGCTCAACAAAACCGAAAATAGATCCCAGTCCCACTTACCCTACTATAATTAACAAAAACAACCATTAATAGGCTACTTAAGGACCTCTCTTCTTAAGCAAGAAAGGAGAAACCAAATGCTCTGATCCCAATGTAATGAAAGTAGCGGAATTAGGAAATTAAGTGAAGCACTTTTTGAGAGATTACTTTGTGAGCATAGCGGGTGAACTTAATTGATAGTAGCAACATAAACATGGTACTTAGTTAACTCGGCATGAACAATACTTTTGCAAGAGAGAGAGACTTTAGAGAACATGACAATAGTTGAGGACCGGATTCATACGGAGCCAGTCCCCCCTCCAATAGGCATTTGTAGTATAGTTTCTCCCATCAAGAGAGACCTAGTACAATACAATCTTTATGTTCCTTGTGACCTAGGTGATGCAATGAAGAGGAAATATTCATGCATCACAAGCATAACATAAAATTTATAGAAAGAATTAACTATCCCAAGCCTCAGTCCCAAGGCCTCAAACACCTTCGAAGGTGGAGAGAGCTAGCAGGGATGAGGATAGGGAAGAGGAAGAAGAAACATTCCATAGGAGAAAAAAATAGTTCCTCACTTATCACTACTCTTCTTGTTAGCATACATAATAGGGAAGAGGATAGGGAAGAGGAAGAAGAAACATTCCATAGGAGAAAAAAATAGTTCCTCACTTATGACCACTCTTCTTGTTAGCATACATAATAGCATAGTAATAAAGATGGAGAATATGGAAAGCTTAAGCATTGAAGCACGGCTCTTGGTTGGATTTACATTCCATAGAGTGTTGGTGTATGCTCTCACTTCTCACAATCTTGGAGAAGGAGGTGGAGTTTCTCAACTTTCACCAAGTGAGAATGGTTCCACCAAATGAGTGTGTGTGTGTGTGTGTGTGTGTGTGTGTGTGTGTGTGTGTGTGTGTGTGTATCCCCCTAGCACCCCCCTTGCTTGCTTGGGGCGAGTTGTGACTTTTCCACATGCGTCAAGCTCATTGGACCCCTCTCCGCTTAGCCAATCACATGCAGCATGCAGTCAAGTACATGGGTAGTCTTTTGACAAGTGTTCTCCTTACCCCTGAGAGAGAGAGAGAGAGAGAGAGAGAGAGAGAGAGAGAGAGAGAGAGAGAGAGAGAGAGATTGAAAATATCTAGATATTTGTTGGATGGAACTAGAAGCTCATTGGACCCCTCTTTAGCCCAACCAATAGCATTCAAGCACACCATGTGGTTAAGCATAGAGACAACTTGACATGTGTCCCATGTGCCCTTTGAGAAAAGGGGCGCCCTTTGGGTGAGTGAAAGGTTAGGTCAAAGATTCCCCTAACTTTGGGACTTTCATGCATACAAAGCTTCTCAAGCACCTTCCTCATTAAGTTTATAGGGTCTCTTTTTGACTCAAGCACCTTACCCCCCATGTATGGGAATCTTCTCAAACACCTTCCTCATTAAATATGACAAGTGCCTCAAGTACTTTAGTCATCAAGCATGACAGGCACCTTAGGTGGAGTTCCCACCTCAAGCTCAGCCCTAGCTTGCCTAAGGTCAAAGGTAAGTTTAGGTCGGGTTCCCACATCAAGCTCAGCCCTAGCTTGCCTAAGGTCAAAGGACTTTTAACACTAACCATTGGAGGTCTTTAATGAAGCTAACCCTAAGGTCTTTTAAGCTCCACTAGTTAACCTTTTCTCTTTGACATACCATCTCTCATTCGGGCCCCTTTTCCATTGGTCCCGTGTTGAGATAGATCCGTAAGCACATGTCTATATTCTAACCCTTGTTCTCGTTTATTTTCCCACATTAAATGATCAGTTTAATATGAGAAAATCATTTGGGTTGGTTAGATATTAGATTTAATGACATGGTAAATCTTTGGTCATGGGATTAAAGATGGAGTCGACTTCAAAGAATCCTGTCATGAATGCCTCCTAGAAGGTTTGCATGTAGTGTGACGGAAAAAAAATTGACTCTCTTGTACAATCCCATGATCATGTTTTTGTTGGGAGTCTTTGTTTCCATATTCCAGCAGAGTCCTCTTTTTTCTTCCACAAATATCTACCAAGGATGCTCCGCTACTTCTATATCATTGAATGCCGTTATGCAAGTGATTAGCATCTTGGCAATTTTTACAAGCATCTGGCTATTGTCTGGCTGGGTAGTTTAGAATTGGTCTCCTGCTTTGCCATGAATAAAAGCTTTCCCAGGATTACCGTCTATCGATGGACAATAGGTCGGGTAAATCCGGAGATGTTGTGGAGAATTTCTGTAATAGGTTCTATGTGTTGGCCGCTACTCAAACCATTTTCTTTGCCAGGTTGGTTGATTCTTGATGATCGTTCTATACCTGTATGGTAGTGACAGGAACATTCCTGTAATCTCCTTTTCGGCTGGGCTCGAGTGCAGGTAGCATTTTTCTTTTCCATAAGAGAGCCTCCTACCTCATTAGTGGGAGTGCGATCATTTCATGCCCAAGATTTTTCATCACTTCATTAGGAGTGATCATGAGAAGAGCAACAGACTCCAACACCTTGAGCTCATATTGCAAATACTCTTTGTGTGAAGGATCTTTGACTTCTGAGATCCACCACTGAATTTCATCTTTTGCAATGTCAATGATTGATGTCATGGATGGATCTTCAAATTTGTGCATTGTGGTTTTTGTGCTTGTACCTGGCATATCTACATGGTGAGCTTTGAATGTGAACTATGCTTGTCTTTCTGTTTGTGTGACTTCTACAGGAATTGTTTGCACTCGCTTCATCTGTGTTGCCCTCTGAAAAATCAAGTCTTCCTTTGCCTCTGTGAGTTGCTTCCTCCGTTCTTCAATTTCTTCAGCTTTAGCTTTATGCAAAGCTCTGTGCATGACTGTCATGATTTGCTTGTCGTACGGTTCTTGAGCAAGGGAATTCTTTAGATCCTGGACCTCTTTTGTCAGCGAGGTCGGTTTAGCTGAAGTGCTTGTAGAACTTGGCATCTCTTGCAAGGCTAAACACTGTGTAAGAGTCTAGCTCACCATTGCATAAGACTCTTGTAGCTTTTCATTTTGTTCCCTCTCCCTGGCTAGCTCTTCTTCTAGTCTTTGTTGCTCGACCTGTAGATTTGTGCTTGATTCATTAACTGCTTGGACGTCTTTGTAGTAATATGCAACATTTTCTTGTTCTCTTTGTAATTTTGATTAAACTTTTAGTTGTACTTTTTGCAACTCCTTAATTCGGTTTGTAGTTTCAGTGTGTTGTTAGCCTCTTTTGTTGCCTCCTTCTTTGTGTCCTCCAGCTCTAATTCACGCAGGTTGTAGAGTGATCTTTGGCATTGAAACAAGGGCTTGATCTGGTCTAGATGTGCGTCAATGTCAAAGGACCTGATCATTTGTGCTCCTTCATCTACTACAGCCTGCGAATGAGGCGACCTTGGTTGTTTTTTACTTCTTTGTCCTAGGTCAGAAGTACCAGCCTCATTTGTAGTTTTCTCTTCTGTTATCTGTACTGCAAGAGCAGCCAAAATTGTGGCAATCTTTGGTATTGCTGTCTCCTCTTCTCAAACTATTTGCTTTGGTGACGGCACTTTGTCTGTCGTTCATTCAGGAGGTTGACCACCTTCCTCTTCTTGGCCTTCTACCTTGTTACTGTGTCTTTCTTCTCTACCTTGGTAGATTCATTGGATGATTCAAGATCATCGACGCATGGGAGTCTTGTGTCCTCTCTTTCTCTTTGTTCCATTTTGCACTTAAGTTCATTTTGAATGCGTTGCCGCATTTCGTTGGCAATGTTTAGATTCTTTGCAGCCTCTTTTCTTTTACGTTGTTTGATTCTCTCCAAAGATTTAGTCTTTCTTTATTGTAGAGGCATATCTTCCTCGTCCTTTCTTTCATCATCTGCCTTTGTTCCAAGACTTCTATTTTTGTCATGCTTTTGTTGGCGCAGTCTTTCCCTTTGTGCTTGTGCTTCTTCCATCTTCCTTCTTGCTTGTGTAATGGGGATTGCCTTTGCCGCCCAGGTTGGCCTCTTTTATAGTCTTGTGTGTCTAATTGCAAATTTTGTTTCGTGTCCCTCATCTGAAGTTGCCAAAGTCACAGTTGACCACTCTTATTTCGGCCAACCCCATTGCCATCACCATTGCCATGTGAAAAATTGGTTCTGTGTAGCATGGTGGCTTTTGCACTTTGAAATGTTGCGATATTAGCCGTAGTGGCAGCTCTATCTTTGAGTAGGTCAGGTCTTGATAGGTTAATTTGTGTCCTCTTTGATTTAGAAATGCCTTGTCAGTATCTATTGCCTTGGTTTTTTGCAATAGATTATGTGTTCCTTGATGTAGGTGAAGAGCTTCATTAATTATCTCTGTAGTGATTTTGACCTTGAAAGTAGCTCCATATTTGTTAGTGAGAGTGGCTTCCCCATTGTACTGAATGGAGCTAAGAAGTTCATGGGCTCTCTTGAAGTTTATTCCCCATGGATGTAGTCTCAAAAAATTGTCCAATTGTAGACATTTGGCCCCTTCTAGCACTTCGAAACTTTGGTGTAACGTCCACAGTTCCCTTGGAAAAGGGTGGCCTTTACTATCATTCCATCCACTGCTTGGAACTTCCCAATGAATATGTTTGCAGGTATTGTTTCTAACACCTATTCCGTGATGTGAGCTTTCTCATTTGAAGACATATCCATGATCTTGTATGGAGCCACCTCACACTCCTTTTGTGATTTTCTGCGGGGCATCTTGAGGCCAGTTTCTGGTTGAAAATAGGGTTAAGCAATAACCAAAAACTGTTGAAAAGTTGAAAAAACAAAAACTTTGACCTTAAAATGAAAAATGAGCATAAGTATGTCAAAACTACCCCAAATTTGACCAAATCTCACCAGTATATCTAAGATTACTATAGTCACAAAGGCATGAGGTCACAGACGAAATCTGGATCCAAGGTGCATGGATCACGATCCATGTTGAAAAACAATTTGAAGATCTGATGATCCCATCTAGTAGGGCTCATCAAGGTGATGCCTTGGTCCAAAAATTTTGAGATTTGGACCATTGGTGAGGAACTTAGGTCAAGTTCTGGTAATTTTCTTCAAGCTTAGAGAATTAGGGCATTTTGGTTAGGATTTTGGGATCCAAATGAATTGATACTTTATGGCTAGGCTTGGTGTGATGTTCTGAGCCAATTGATGTGATTTTATGTCTGTTTGGACAAAAAGGTACATGGATCGCGATCCATGTTGGGAAGGGTATTGGGGCAACCTTTTGCACACATGTTCCTACAGATCTTCCTAGCACATTGGTGAATCTTTTTCAAGTTTGGACTTGCTTTTCGTGTGTTTACTCAATATTCCAGTTTATGGTCATGTTTGTCCCGTCTTGACCATATTTATTTTTTGGATCCACTTTTGAGCACTTCTCTTGATTGACATATGATAGTTCATTGACTCCGAATGATTTATGCTTGAAAACCACTGTTTTGCCCAATTCCCCACCAAATTCATCAGTTTTTGAATTCAACTGAAGAGGGAAATTGGTGTAGGCAATTTGCACAACTTTGTAGGTATCCCTTTGCTTTGCTTTGCCCCTAAATAGACCTTTAGTGTTTCTTCTTCTTGATCCTTGGGTTTTACTGACTTCCGAAGTCCCTTTTGTTTTGGGATGCTTTTGAATAAAGAATAAACCCGTGAGAAGTTCAAAATGCTGCTCTGGTTAGCGGGTTAGCTTTGTGTTCCCATCCCAGCCTTATTCCATAGTGTTTATCTAGGAATATGACCATTTTATTCTTGATTAAATAAAAAATGACCCTTTGTAGATTGAAAGTACCAAATCATTAGGTTTTAATGAATATAAGACCCCTTTGTGACTATTTTTCCTGGTCAGTTATCCTTTTGCATCCTCCAGCCAGTGATCAACTTCTGCCCTGATTTTGTCATCAAGGTACATGGATTGCGATCCATGTTGGACAGGGTTTTGCAAATCCAACTAGTGGAGTTTATTCCTCATGCACGAGAATAATTGGTCTAGTCCCCTCAACAAAATATGGAAGAGACAATGTCTAGAAGAACAATGGAGAACATATGGAAGCCAAAGTGGCCGCAATTCATGAAAATATTTTTATGGAAGGTGATGTGGGGTGCTCTACCGATGGGCATAAAGAACCAGGAAAGAGAAATTGGGTCTAATTCATGCTTGGGGTGTAGGATAGCTAGTGTGAAGGTCTTGCCCACCTATTCATAGAGTGCCATGCAATCAGAGGCTTGGCTGGAAAAATTTGCAAGAGGCTCCAAAGGACATGGTAGATTAGATTCTTCAAAATTGATATGTTCCTTGGTGGCAAGAAGATGGGAAGTCTTGCTTTGCTTCTTTCCACTCAAATTGTCAGGTACTTTTTCTTTCATTATATATGGCGAGCAAGGAACCTCCATGTGTTTGAAGGAGATCTTGATGTGGAAAGCTTCTCAGAGATTATTCAAGAAAGAAGAGTGATGAGCATGGCTCAAGTAGTGGATCAAATGTTAATGTAGTGGCTCTATACCTACTTTTATAAGTGGAACCTTGCCAGATTCCAAGCTTCCACTAATGTTTTGCAAGTGATAGGAAAAATAGAGAGAGAGGGAAAGACAACACGATGGTGTCTTGGCATGCAATACATTCAGAGATGCACCCTCCCTTGCTTTGTGGGCATGCTAACCCCACAACTCAACCATTGCACCATGGTTGCTCTGGCAGCACAAACTGTAGAGCAACTACATAATGCGAGCTCTACTAGCGGATGCCTTGCCTTGACAAACACTAACTGCATTGCACAACCTCCCTCCATGATTGTCACAGAATCACGTAAAGGCCAACCTCCAACAATGTCACATTACAATTGCAAGGCTTTAGCCAACAAAAGTTTTTACAAGGAAATTCCTTTCTTTGGAAACTGTGTGACTTGCACGCATGCACACACACACAACAAAGCAGAGCAGCACAACAAACAAAGAGAGAGACAGAGCACCAAAATATCTTAAACCAAAGGCCTCCCTTCTACTTGCACCACCTACCTTTACCCTTTAATTTTCTTTTCGACCTTCTCCTTGCCGCCACCTTACCCCCGTCCCTCTCCTTTCCTTTCTATTCCTTATTTTTTCCAAAGAACCTTTGTTCATTCCTTCTAATTAACCTGCTTGCAAAATCGTAACGACACTAATTTATTTAAAAGAAAAATGCTATTCCTTATTAGTCTGAGAGAGAAGAGAGAAAGACACCCTGATCTCAACTCTTGAATATTCCCCCTTTCCATGTGATCTCAGACCCTACGCTCTTGAGATATGTGCACGCACATGTGTGCTTCTGCCCTTGTGCATGCCTTCTCCCCCTCCACCTCCCTCTCTCAGCACTCATTTTGGCACGCATCCCCCCTAGCTGGAGTGAGAGCACATCTACTTGGTCACAGAGAGAGAGAGAGAGAGAGAGAGAGAGAGAGAGAGAGAGAGAGAGAGAGAGAGAGAGAGAGAGAGTCTCTATCTATCCGCTCATCCACCACAAAAAGAGAGAGAGCGAGAGGGGGACATTCGTCTCCTCATCCGCCACACATAGGAGTTCTATGAATGAGATATATATATATATATATATATATATATATATATATATAATAATTGGGCCTCTCCCCAGTCACAGGCACCCAAGCCCATGACCCTTCATCACGATACTATAGGAGAGAGAGAGAGAGAGAGAGAGAGAGAGAGAGAGAGAGAGAGAGAGAGAGAGAGAGAGAAGGAAGGGGGGGGGGGGGGGGGAGAGGAGGGGGGAACCCTTGGGGCTCCTCTTCTATGGTGAAACAAAGAACAGACATACAACCTCTCCTTTTCAGCTATCTTCCATGCAAACCAACTCTAGGCCTTCCAACTTCCACCCCATTGTTTAACCATCCAATCCGTCCACACTATCTATTTGAACGAATTTTAATTTTTCTGAGATTGGGGAGATCTTATGGCGTAGCATACTGTCATTGTACAAGTACTTGAACATCGCTCTACTTTTTTGGCTTTCTAAAAGAAACCTTAGAGGGGAGTTGGGTCAGGCGTACTTTCAATGTTTTGAGTGATGAGCAAGACTTACCTTGAATGTTATTTCAACTATAAAATAGTAAATGGATCTTTTTATTTCACATTTCAGTTCACATCTCACATATCTTGACTTTTCTTGCATTCTATTGTTTTAGAACATTAAAGTGAAGCTTCAGCTTGCATGGTTCTAGTAAATTCCATCGATACACACACACATATATTGAGGAGTTCTTTTTATTTCACATTTCATTTCACATCCTCACATGGCTTGACATTTTTTGCATTCTATAACTTAAGTCTAATCAATATTTGATAAAGTCACTTTTATTAAGCAGCCATTGGCCGAGTTTCCTCCTTACAAAGAAGCAATCTAGAAATACTAAAAAAAAATTATGTTGAACTATTTTGTCACATATTTCGCCGGTTTTTCTTCCCTTTACCATGGGTTGCAACCAACCAGTCTCGAATTTCAATTGGCTCATGGCTATGCTGAGGCATTCCTTTCTTAAACACTAAATTTCTAGTTAAACGCAACCTAATGATGTTATCACTTATTAAGTTTTTTGAAAAGCCATCGTGACCCTTTCACTTGTTATTTCACCTTTCATTTCAAATCCTCACATGGTTTGACTTCTCTTGCATTCTATTCTTTAATTTAAGTAAATTTTATACATATATATACACATTAATATACATATATTTATTTATGTATTTGTATTTATATATACACAGATATGTAAATGAGTTTCTTTTACCATGGTAAAGGGAAGAAAAATTGATAAAATATATGAGAACTTAGTTTTAAAATCTTACAAATTTCAAAATTTTTGCTAGTATTTCTGGTTTCCTTCTTTGTGAGAAGGAAACTTGGTCGCTTAACAAAGGAGACATTCTCGAAAAATGTTTCACCGTATATAATTCTAGTTAAACTCAACTTAATGATTTTATCACTTTCTTATTGTTTTAGAAAGCCACCTGACCCTTTCACTTGTTTTCCTTCAATTGAGCATTAGTGATAGCTTTGTAGGTATTGTAGTGGTGCAATATAATGCTACACATAAGCATTAGAAAAATTTCAAGCCCCAAAGAAGCCTTGTAAGTTGTAGGTGAAATTAAGGGAACATGTCACCAAAAACTTGGTCTAATGGCAAGGCTTTGGCCTCTCAACCGACGTGTTGTGGTTCAAATCCCCCTTTGGGTCACCTTTAGCGGGACACCTTGTGCTCACCTAGTGTTCACGTTGTCCTTGCCCTTGGACACTCGAGTGCATCCTCCTCGTGGGTTGGGTCACCCAAGGAGGAGGTTCCTAGTTGGTTGCTATGAGTTCTCTCTATTGTTCCCAACACATGGTGCATCAATTAGGTGGCCATGGTGATGCCTATGCATGGCTCTTGCCTGATGGTACATGGCCCTTGCCCGACCATGTTTCATGGTTACTATTTGGAAGGGATAAGCACCTCCCCCTCCTATAGGCCCTTTGGTGCATAGAAAAAAAAATTAAGGGGACATAGAAAATGGCAAAGTGATTTGAGTCTCTCTTTTTTTTTTTTTTTTGGCAAAACCCACAACCTATGGGTGAATAGATTAAATCCCAAAGAAAAACTACATCAGGACCGTGCTCACAACAAGCCACGGACTCCATAGCCCATCGACATATTCAAGTTAGACTACTACAAACTGAACCGTCAGATATACAAGTGAGGATGCCACAGGCCCCACATGGTATGTCACCCCGACGCACAATCGTCCTCAATACGAAACCTTTAGATACAATAGAAGCCAACATTATCAAATATCATACCGAAGAAGGATCTAGATTCGAGAACAGAGTCCAAAGCATCCAACACCGTGCCGGTGCAATCCAGAGAAGACCAGCACGAACCACCACTCGCACCATGCAAAAGCCAAAAAAAAAGGGGCACTTGAAACATCGTATCATAGAACCACCAAAGGTCCATCAAGCCTAGCCGAGACAGATCTACTCGGAGTCACCATAAGGCCAAAATCTGTCACTCTTTTGCAATATGTTGTAGCCAAGCCGCATTCGACCACACCGCCAACCACCACCGACGAAAAGAGCAGGTCTTTAAAGATGGGCTAAGCACTAACTTCCTCGGATCTGTCACCTAGAGCCATATATCAACAACCACATTCGATATCTTGACCAAACTATTGCAAACCGCCACCAAGCTAAATTGTTGCATGCTACCACAAAGCAAAGCCACTAAGCGCTTATGAAGCAATACTAGCCTCCAAGTTTCCCTCCACAAAGGGAGTCATGAGGGGCAACCTCCACTTAGGGCTCTAAACATACAGGTTGCAAGTGTAGGAAAAGAGCACGACCCTGGCCCGGCCTCCCTGCCACAACACCCCTCTACTAGTCTCCTCCAAGCCCAGAGGCTTCGCAGGTTGCAAGGAAGTAAGCGACTCTTCTCCCCATTCTCGCAAACCCTAGAGAGGTGATTTGGGGCTCTTTTTTTCTTTGCAAAACTCACAATTGTTAGTAGATTATATTAGCACCCAGAATAATTACAAAAACTAGTTATGCTTGTGACAAGCCATGATGTCTTCCAGCGAACATTAGTACCTTGGCCAATGGGGGGAAACCCCACAACAATGCTGAAATACTTGGATGGCTAAGAAACTGACTCTTACCCATGTGGTTTCGACATTGCAACAACCACAACCTTGTCCCACTCTTCATAGTCTCTCCTTTTCCCAATGGCAATAATCACTACCTTGCTTTCTTGAATGATCTCTGCAAACCTTGTTGTTTCAATGAGGTTCTCAAAAATTTGACAATTCCTAGCCTTCTAGACGTGTTTGAAGTAATAGAACCTGACAATTTGTGTACTGATAAAAAGTGGTTGGCTCATGAATTCCTTCCCACCCAAAAAGAGATCTTTCTTGTAGAATCCAATTTTCCATGTCTTTTCAATCCACTTACATATCTTCACTTCCAGGCCACATATCCTCGGATGGTCCTTGAATAGGTGGGGGAGGTTCTCACTTGTTGATCTGCATTGTGGGCATCTATTTGGACCAATACCTCTAGCTAGTACCTTCACTCCAGTCGGCAAGGCCCCCCATAGCACTTTTCATATAAAGACCTTCATCCTAAGCTTCCATCGTGGGCACCAACTGTTCTTTATAATTGTCATCCATCTTGCCTCCGGCCATTGCTTGTCCCATGGGGTAGGACCAATCTAGCGAGGCCATTGCTTGTCCCATGGGGTAGGACCAATCTAGCGAGGCCATGAGGAAGTTGTACACCTCCCTGGTGTGTGGCTTAAGGAAATGTCTAACTAAAGGCCACCATGCTTTCCAATCAAATCAAGACCCGTTGGTCGGTAGGCAGCAATTGTTAAGCTGTTTTAACACTCTATTTACCAGAAATCTCTGAGTCCCATTGAGAATGAACTGGGTGGCTAGCTGGTCCCTCGGGGGGTGCACTATGTAATAATGTCAATGTATAACGTGAGTTCGAAAGGAGGAGTTTTAAAATGCCAAAATTTAAAGCAATTCAATAGGAATACAATAAAATAAGTGGTTTTTATATTGAATTTTGAAAAAAATTCCTAAAATAAGGGGCCATTTTAATCATTTAGACATGTTATATAGGGGGGTACGAAATGGTGAACCCCCCGAGGTTGGTCCGATCCTGTCTAATTGCTGCTATTGAAGTCCCAAAATTGGCTCAGTCGATGGAGTCCTTTTTTGTTCATCTTTCGGGATACCTCCCTCAAAGCAGGGTCCAATAGGATGCTTCTCACTTTAGACAGCCAAGGGGACCATTGAGAAATTGAGTTGTGGAAGTATCTAGTTATCCCTCCCCATTCCAATGCCTTCGTTGCTATGTTGCACTTTTGAGACAACTTACCAGTTAAACCCCCAAGCTTCAAGTTAGACCACCTAGGGGCAAACAACTTGCCGTGTAGATCAAGCCCTTTCCACTAGCCACCTTGCGAGTACAATTTGGCATTGTCTATCATGGCCTTAGTCATAACAGCACAGGCTTGATCTTGCTTCATGATTCAACCACAAACTTGGCACACTGGGCCTACGCGTGAGACAAGGGTTTAGAATCGTGAGACCACGTAGCCAAACAGGTCTTGCTATGGCCTCCCAGCTTGCCCATTGCCAAGGCAATGAGTCTTTATTGTTGTTTCCCATAGGAATCTTTTCAGTGGTTTTAAGGACTCCTTCCAATTGCATTTCGCTATCTTGAGCAGCAGCCATTAAATGCTAAGTAAGGGATCATAAACAAATTGATCACTTTCAATCTGCTCTCGAAAGGAAGGAGCACATACTCCCACCTTCGCAACTTGCTCCTTATCTTATCCCATCCCCATGAGAATCTTTGCTTAACTACACATACAGTATGTCAATATGTATGAACACATGACAAGTCTAGCTCTTGTACTTTAGAATTTTTTTAAAACCCATTGAATGTAGACATATATATAATGGTTCAAATCATTAGAAATGGATCCATTACATCTCAACGATTCAACGGCTAGGAAAGAAAAGACAATGAGAAGCCTTGGATCTTGCAAGAAACAAAGGGCTTGGATGCAAAGAGCTTTGATTGCCATGTGGGAACCCATCTTCATCTTTGGATGGAGCGCAAAATCAAGGGGATGAAATGAGAAGGTGCTTTTTCACCGAGTTTTCACCTCCTTCAACCCCCTTGGCCATTGGACAAAAGTCCATTTTCCCCTTGGGCCATTACGCCTAATACCTACCCTTTCACCTTTTGAAGAATCAATTTCACCTTACAAAAGTGAACTTCCACCTCACTTAACGTGATAATTTTCCCATTCCACCTCTCGAGGTATTACCTTTTCACGTTTCAAAGAGTCATTTACACCTTACAAAAACTATTATGTGACCTCTTAAGTACTACGAGTGAGACTCCCTCCACTTTTGGCGGAGTGGCCGCCTATCCACTCAACATGTGGCGGAAAAAGAAATCAAAGATAGGCCACTGCATTCAAGGGTAGTGTCTGCTAGTCAAGGGGGACGATGCCCAACTACATTGCCCGTAGCTCAAGGACAAGGGCAATGATGGGTTGTTGGCTGCTGGGGCAGCCACGCTGGCTGAGAAATGAGTTTTCTAACCTATAGTTGAGGCTCAAGTTTGAAGTGTATCCGGCACTCCTATTGTAGGCAGGCGCAAAAGGCAACGGGTCTGACTCCCATTGCTCGAGTCCAGGCAAGTGCTCTCTCTCTCTCGCTTGCTCTCTCTCTCTCTCTCTCTCTCTCTCTCTCTTACCTAAGAGAGAAAATGTAGTAAATGATGTGTTTTATCTTTGGTATAAAGGGTTTGGGCTGATTCATAAGGTTTGTTAGTTATGACCAAAACAGTGTTCCTACCACCTCTATGACGTGAAACGAAAAGCGCTTGTTATGCACGCACGTGATCATAAACGCATCATGGGCATAAATCAGCGTGTTAAACATGATGAAATAATCATGGAAAAACTTCATACGTACTCGGATAATCCATACATGCCCCCGTATACGAAAAAACAATCACCAAGAGGGTGACTACTCAGAAAAACGACATAGAGAGAGAGATGATGATGGCTATGGAGTTTAGAGCTTCTCACATTGCTTTAGAATCGATTAAGGGTTGTTGAAAGGCTTCTTGCTTTGCAGCAAGAGAGCGGTGATGAGAGCTACGTAGAGGTATCTGCCAAGAAAGCTTCCGGAGAGCGCGTACACCGTGAAATGAGAGAGAAGATAGTAAGCAAGTACAGAGAGAATATCCTTCTTCTTCTTCTTCTTCTTCTTCCCGAGAGAGAAGAGATTATGGAGATGGTGGTGAAGAGCTTACACCACTCTGTATAATAGATACGTACAGCCTTACAGTAGTAGACGCAACAGATGGCCCTGAAAACTGAGGCTTGCAGGTCAATTTATAGGCATTGGGTCAGGGTGGAGTAACCCCCAAAAAGAAAACTAGCACTACTTTTTGGCCCCAAGAATAGCTTCCTGATTTTGACAACTTTGCTAAAAACATGCCTTTCCTTTTGGTGGTCAACTTTCCCACTTACCATTCAATTTTTACAACAAAATTGGCCAATTGAATAGTATCCGGTCAACTAATGGAAACCTTAGCTAGACTATGCCGCACCGTAATGTCCTGACATAATTATGACTTTCCCGTACTGCTTCAGCGTATTTACGATGTCGCTTTTTATAAAAATAATTCTTGTAAAAATCCCGTTGGGTCCCTTTTCTGCTCCAAGTGATCATTTTTAAGTTCAACGGAGACTAAAATTAATTGCTATGTTTAGGTCATCATAAAAATCACATTGCTTTTCAAAAACGTCGAAAGCACGAAAAGCTAAAAATAGTGTAAGAAGCAATTTTCTTTTTCTAGAATTGAACCACGGGTTCCTCTTGTTCACAGGAATAAAAAAGTGGACTCCTTTTCACTAAAAAGTACTGAAAAACATGAAAAGCTAAAAATAGTGAAAAGCACTCGAAAAGGAGATTTTTTCAAAATTGAACCATAGCTTCTTTGGAACACGTAGATCAAGGATCCGACCTTGCTTTTTGCAAAAATGCACCTAAAAGCATAAAAAGCATGAAAAAGCTAAAAATAGCAGATTTGTCCAAAACTGAACCAAACGTCCGTCTAACCTACTAGAACATGGAAACGGTTTGGCTTTTTACTTTAGAACTTCCCAATACTGGGAATCAAGCATCTTAAATTAAAACTTGACAAAATAGATATTAAAAGCTATCTTTCTTATTTTTAAAAGAGACCCAAAAATTAGGGATCTTACAACTTCAGAGCGCTTGTGCTTGCAGTACTTGCGCATCCGTACCTTCATCAAGTCTTCATTGAATCGCTTATCTCGATTTGACACGAGAAACTGCTCATGCAACATGCTGATGACTCTGTCTTTTAATTCATTTGGTACTTCACTCCGTGTGTTTAGGATGTAGTGTCTAAACACCTGAGAGCAAAGGCCGCCCATGCATGAGATCACCTTCTTTTCGTTGTCATTCAAGATGATGCTGTTGCTGATGTCAATCGAGTACGGCAAGCCCTTTAGCATGTGACACGTGAACCTAAGTATGATTGCAGGCGTCTTGCAGGGGTCTTGAGTGACATCTTGATGGGGGTACGTGGCTGTATGTGCCTTTAGTAGAGTCTGGGAACATGAAAATGGAGAGAGAAAAAAATATGTGAGCTATAATATGAGCGGGAATTTTTGCGGCAATGGTATAAAAGAAATATCCACGATAAAAGACGCGAATATATTGCCATGAGTATTCCTGTGTATATTTTTGTTGCTATTACCACTCGTATTACCGCTAGACGCCTATTCAAAAATAAAGGTGCTCATTTGGGCCACCCAAAATTCGATGACCCAAATAAGCACCTTTATCTTTGACCTGCATAAAACATATAAAGCATCAATTGTTTTTTGAGAAAATGTACAAAAACTAAACATTGGAGTTAAGAAATACATTACCTTGACAAATTGAAGTGCAAAAAACCAATAATTTAAAAACTTTACGAATAAGATCAAAATTCTAATTGAGTTTTATATACATGTGATCATAGAGTTCTTTGTGCCACATTTGCCATTGTAAAGAAGGACTACAAGAAATTATCTCCTCCTCCTCCTCTTCATCCTCTTCATTGTCCATAGGTTCATATGTTTGATCACCTTCACTCTATATTTGTGGGGTCTTGATGATGCTCAGGTGAAACTGAAGTGTCATAGGACCCTGTGATGGAAGGGGAGTGGATCTGTGCGAGGGAAGGGGAGTAGGTCAATAAGAAGGAACCGTCAAAGGAGGCGCCATTGGTACGAAGCTCTAGATGAATGGAGTCCCACCCTGGCTCCCCCATGGTGTGCTTTGCTGAGAAATACTATAGGCCACAAGCTACTATGGAGTGTAGTGGCCAAATAATCTCTTCCTCAAATAGAGATACTCACGCTGGAGGTCTGGATCTACCACCGATGTAGGAACCTGAGTAGTTGGACCGACACCTCTGTAGGTGTAGGAGGGTCATGCCTGCAAAGGACAAAGAGAAATCTACACTCATGCTCCCAAAAAACTAGGTACAAATAAGCTTAATTTCATTGTTTGGACTAAGTACCTCAAGACTCGGGTCCAGTGGAGGCGATGTCCACCCTAGATGAGAGCTCATATGAGACGTGAACCAATCAAAGAAGAATGTGATGGTTGCTCCCCACCAGATGGTCTCTTATCTGATATCTACATTAAAGACTAATAAGTATTAGGACCTAGCTCTTTCTAAATATATCTCTCTATCTCTACAAATTTCCTCTCTCTCTCTCTAATGTATAGAGAGGGGGTAGAGATAGATTATGTCAGAAAATCTAATATCTAACCAACCCAAATGATTTTCTCATATTAAACTGATCATTCTCTCTCTCTCTCTCTAATGTATAGAGGGGGTAGAGATAGATAGTGTCATAAAATCTAATATCTAACCAACCCATATTATTTTCTTATATTAAACTGATCATTTAATGTGGGAGAATAAACGGGAACAAGGGTTAGAATATAGACATGTGCTTACGGATCTG
Organism: Adiantum capillus-veneris; assembly: GCF_014529385.1. NCBI lineage: Eukaryota > Viridiplantae > Streptophyta > Polypodiopsida > Polypodiales > Pteridaceae > Adiantum > Adiantum capillus-veneris. The sequence continues at coordinate 132,685,888 of NC_140947.1, forward strand.
TCTCAACACGGGGCCAAGGTTAAAGGGGTCCAAATGAGAGATGTTCTATTAAAGAGAAATGCTACCTAATGGAGCTTAAAGACCTTAGGGTTAGCTTCATTAAAGACCTCCAAAAAGTTAGTGTTAATTCCTTTGACCTTAGGCAAGCTAGGACAGACCTTGAGGTGGGAATCCTACCCAAGCATGAGGTGCTTGTTGTGCTTGCTAGCTAAGGTGCTTAAGGTGTTTGTTGGAACCTTGCCCAATATTGAGGTGCTTCTCATGCTTAAATGACTAAGGTTCTTGAAGTGTTCAATTCAAACATGATCTCTAAAGAGGCATAAATGATTTTCATGCTTAAATGATTGAGGTGCTTGAAGTGTTCAATTCAAACATGATATCTTAAGAAGCATAAAAGACTCATGTCAAGATCCTCCCCATTTTGCCCTCATGATGTGCCTATTGGATAGGCTTTACAATGAGAATTTATATGCATAAAAAGAAATAATTAATTTCTTTCTCTCAAAGAGAAAAAAGAGGATGCATGTCCAAATGATATAATTAAGTAATACAAAAGAGAGAGAGAGAGAGGTGGACCAAGTATGAGAGGGGGTATACTCTCCCACAAACACACACTCTCTCTCATTGTGTGAAGTGAAAAGTGCAAGAGCTCCATCTCCTTCTCCAATCTTGTTGAGAAGTTGAGAGCCTACACCAACACTCTTGGCTATGGAATGCAAATCCAACCAAGAGCCATGTTTCAATGCTTAAGCTTGCCATATTCTTCATCTTCATTACTATGCTATTATGATATGCTAAGCAAGAAGAGTGATGATAAGTGAGGAACTATTTCTTTCTCATATGAATGATTATTCTTCAAATTCCCTACCCTCATTCCCCGCTAGCTCTCTCCACCTTCTGAGGCCTTAGCACTGAGGCTTGGGATAGTTAATGCTTTTTGAAAAGTTTATATTATGCTCCTAATACATGAAGCTTTCCATCTTCATCACATCGCCTAGGTCACAAGGAGCACAAATATTGTATTGTACCAAGTCTCTCTTGATGAAAGAATGTATAATACAAACACCTTTTGGAGGGGGGACCGGGCTCCAAGTAAATCCGGTCCTCAACTATTGTCATGCTCTCTAATACTCTCTCTTGAAAAAGTATTGTTCATGCCAAGTTAATTAAGTACTATGTTTATGTTGCTACGATCAATTAAGTTCACCCTCTATGTTCTCAAAGTAATCTCACAAAAATGCTCACTCTAATTCTCTTAATTCCGCTATTCTCAAAGTTCATAGGCCATTTCCATTACATTGGTATCAGAGCATTTGGTTTATCTTTTCTTGCTTAAGAAGAGAGGTCCTTTAGCTTATTAATGGTTGATTTTGTTAATTATATTAGGGTAAGTGGGATTGTGATCTATTATCGGTTTTGTTGAGCCAACTATGTGGATATGGTGCACACCTCGGAAGAATTGCTCTTAATAATGGGGGATTTTTAGACTTGCCTATGACTTTACCATTATTGAGCCATAAGAAGTCTAAAAGGAGCTAGCCCTTTGCAGTTCTACAATATTAGACCCACTCCACTACCCTCTATAATTAACCAATTTGATTTGTGGATGTCGATACTTAAGTGCTGATTTTTAAAGGCTAAGAGGAGGAGCAACTAAGGTTTTGAATTGCCAAAGAATAATCTAAGTAAACATATAAGTATAATTAGCACGGCTGACAATAACCAAGAAAGTAAAATGAACATTGATAACTTTGATTTTGTCCATGAAGGTGCTAATGATGACGCCCCCATGTTTGTCAATTACTAGGTTGTAGCAGCAAGCTATGGGCAACCTTGCTTTGCAAGCCAAAGTTACTCAAAAACTTCGTGCTTATGGGATTTCCCTTCCTCTCCAAGAGGAGCGAGAGCTTAGGAGGCCTCTTGATGAGACCCCCAAAAGAAGACCCTCACCCATACAAGAGGAGGAATCCAAAGAACAAGAAAGTAATGAATCCCTAAGTTCCTCTGAAGATGTGGCTCCACAAAGATGGCATTCTAGACGATTTCTAACTCCTTCCAAGAGGAAACGGTCAACAAACAGTCCTTCTTCTCGTCACTCCAAAAGGAAAGAGAGAGAACAAAGGAAGAAAAGGTCAAGAAAGAGGTCAAACGGTCAACACACAGACCTTCTCCTCGTCACTCCAAAAGGGAAGAGAGAAAACAAAGGAAGAAAAGGTCAAGAAAGGGTCACCCTCTTCTCCTTCTTCTTCACCTTCCTCCTCTTTCAACAAAAGCTATGGCTATTCTCCTAGAGAATACAAGAGGGGAGGACATCACAAATCATACCCCGCATGGAAAAGCTCAAAAAATCTCAAGAAGTTCAAAGACGGAGGAAAGAGTACCTCTTTTCTCACCTATGATGGCACCTTTGGTGCCACCGATAAAGTATTAGCCTTCATCCAACAATTTGATGCGGCCTTTGGAGACGAGGGCTTCATGGAGTCCTCCAAGCTATGCCATGTAGCTATGCACTTCCAAAAATCAGCCCGTCAATGGTCGCTAGCCTTTGTGGCAATGGAAAAGACCCAAAGACATGGAAAACTCTATGAGTTTCCATCATGAAACAATTCCTTGCAAGCGATGCAAAGGACCAAGTACTTACCGAATGGCGTAGTTTGAAGCTTCTCTCCCATGAGTCTACTCACAAATATGTGGAAAAGTTTTGGGATTTACATCTCAAGGGTACTGTCTTGCAAATGATAGACTTTGCCAAGAAAAAGCAACAATTATGTGCAGGATTACGTGAAGAAATAGACGAGTATGTCAACTCTCAATGGCCTGGTTCTATCACTGAAGTAATCCACCACACCATGGTTGCTTCCTGCATCAATTTCCAACAAGGGGCTAGATGGAATGTCAAGCACATGGAAAACAAAGACAAAAGTGATGCAAAAGAAAACCAATATCCAAACCCAAGGCAGTTCCAATAACAACAACAACAAAAATTGGTCCAAGGAGAAGGGAGTTTACAAAGGTAAAAACAAACTCTCTCCTGACCTTGAATCTTTTCGCAAGGACCATAAGTGTTTTAAGTGTGGGGAGCAAGGACATGGCTATCATTCTTGACCCAAGAGAAATGCCCATAGTGAGACCATCGAAGCTTCAAAAGAGGATGCTCATTGCAAAGGTTCACCTCTCCTATGCTTGGGGAAAGGTAAGGGAACAGGATGCCTTCATCTTGTTTGACCCTGGCTCTACTCACAACTTCATATCAACGGAGTTGGCCACCAAGTTGGGCATTCAATCTTTTGAGATGGAAGATACTGTAACTGCTGACACAGCTTTCAAGGGATAGCAAGCCTCTGTTACTCCCTTGATTGGGAAGCTGAGGCTTCATGTCCAAAGCTATGTCGACAAAGAAGAATTTTTCATCTCTCCTCTCCAACACGAGGATGCTATCCTAGGGGCACCATGGTTCAACCGTATGGACACCAACATGAAGTTCCTTGAAAGGAGAATCTACTTCACCTACATGGAAAAGAGCATGTATATAGATGCTAATGAGTCTGATCATACTATACCACTTGTAAATTCATCGGATTTTGATAAGTCAATGAAAAGCTCGATTTTTGCGTATACGATTTTTGTCAAAGAATCCACTAATGACGCTAATGATTTATCAAATGAAAATGGTAGGAATCAAGAACAATTAGACTTGTATACTTTTTATAATGGATTCAAAGATGTTTTTATCGATGATATCCCTATGGAATTATCTCCAAAACGAGGGGATGATGACCATCGAATTGAGCTCCTACCAGGAAGCTCACCACTTAACAAGCCTCCTTATCGAGTTTCCAAGCTCAACAAGAGGAGATCATGAGACAAGTACAAGAATTGGTAGACAAAGAGATGGTGATGCCTAGCTCCTCTTGCTTTTGTTCTCCAGTCCTTTTAGTGCAAAAGAAAGATGGTACATACTGTATGTGTATGGACTATCAAGCACTAAATCATATCACTATCAAAAAAAGAATTATTGTGGCTCGGGTAGAAGATCTGTTTGATAAGCTTCAAGGATCTCCATACTTCAGTAGGATTGACCTTAAAAGTGGCTATCATCAAATAAGGATAGTGGATGAAGATATCCTAAAGACTGTGTTTTGTACAACGTTTGGCCTTTATGAATATCTAGTCACGCCTTTTGGCTTGACCAATGCACCAGCCACATTCAATCATTTGATGGAGAAAATATTTAAGAAGATTTATCAGTATGTGTGCATACTAATAAAGCTCTTTATAGAAAAATTTTCTCAAATAGCAGGACCATTACATGACTTAAAGACAAAGAAGAACATTAAGCATTCATGGCATGCTAAGGAGCAAAATACTTTACAAGCTCAAAGAGAATCTTACCTCTCAACCAGTCCTCATGCTTCCGAATCTCTCAAAGCCATTTGAGGTCCAATATGATGCTTGTGGTGATTGCCTTGGAGTAGTCTTGCTTCAAGAAGGGCATGCCATAGCATATGAGATCCAAACGGATAAATGAGTCTTGGGCATTTATGAGAAAGTGCTTTTAGCTATTCTACACGCTCTAGACAGATGGAAGCATTATTTATTGGTAACTCCATTCATTTTACGAACAGACCACCAAAGTCTCAAGTACTTCATGATGCAAACCAAGCTTTTCGACAAACAAATGAGGTGGGAAAGTTTTCTTTCGCAATTTTATTTTCATATTGCTCACGTTGTTGGTAAGCACAATCAAGTGGCTGATGCACTTTCACGATGACCAAAAGTTAATAGGTTGTCTATAACAACTCACAATGGTCTATCTTCTATGATAGATGAGTATGCTACTAACCCTGACTTTAAAGATGTAATATCAGCCCTTGATTTGGGGACGAAAGAGGGACCATTCACCTTGCAGGATGGTTATCTTCTCCATGCAATAGGCTATGTGTTACCCACTCCTTCGTGATAAAGTCGTGTATGAATCCCATGCTCCCCCCCTATGCAGCGCATAGAGGCATTCAACCTAGTCTTCGAGGAGTAGAGACGTACTTCTAATGGACTACCATGAAAGTGGACATGAAAGAGTATGTTTCCAAATGTGTAACATGCCAAAAGACTAAGTATGATAGGGGGAAGAAACCTAGATCACTCCAGCCATTGCCAATCCCTAATTCACCATGGGACAATATATCCATGGATTTTATCTTTGGATTACCCAAGTCTATCCATGGGAATACAAGAATATGGACAATAGTCGATAGGTTTAGCAAGCAAGCACAATTTATTCATGTTAGAAATACTTTTAAGGCACACCAAATGGCAACACTCTTCATATTTCAGATTTTCAAGCACCATGGATTACCAACATCCATCATGTCAGATAGAGATCCTAAAATGACTAGTAATTTTTGGAAAGGTCTCTTTGAAAATCTAGGTGCAAGATTGAATTTCTCTTCAGCCTGTCACCCACATACGGATGGCCAAAGTCAGGTAGCCAATCTTACAATACTCGATCTACTAAAGACTTATGTTACAAAATTCAATCAATGCTCACAATGGGAGAAGTAGTTACCCTTATAGAGTATGCATACAATAATAGTGTCCATACTACTACGGGAAAAGTACCTTTTGAGATCATAGAGGGAAGACCTAAAAGACTCTTGCTACTTAAAGTACATGGGAAGATCTTCGATGTTGCTGATGAGTATAGCCGTGACCTACAAGAATCTCTTCAAAAGGTTAAGGAGGCTATATACATCTCTCAACAAAGGAAAAAGGTTGTTGTTGACAGGCACAGAAGGGCCTTAACATTCAAAGAAAATGATTGGGTCTTACTTAAGTTTCCCAAGGCTCAACTGAGGCAAACGTAGCCCGCAAAAATCCTACGAGCCATCAAAAGTATTATGCTAAACTAGCAAAAGGATACTATGGTCCTTTTCAAATCTTGAAGCCAATCAATGACATGGCTTATCCACTCAAGTTTCCCAACTTATTGGCTCATACACAATGATTTTCATGTGAGCCTACTTAAGACCTACAAAGGAGAGCCACCAAGTGAACCAATTATTGAAGACCCTTCAAAAATCAAAGGCCAAGAAGAGGTGCTACAACCCAAAGCTATCCTTCGACATGAAGACAAGGTACTACGACATGGTAAGATTATCCGATGGTATCTTATTAAGTTCAAAAATTACTCTTTTGCAGATGCTAGATGGATGCAAGGAATACAGCTTAAGGATAGTATGAACCTTGTCCAATGCTTACAATGCTACACTAGAGTAAGAAAATGTAAATGCTTTCTAAATGAACAATGTTTTTGTCTTATAAGACTAATCCTCTTTTGTGTACAGATTTAAATAGTATGCATGCTTAGAATCCTGTTTGTGATGGCAATATCACTCAAACACCAAGTAGAATTTGTCACTCTACTTTGGGAGTATGATATGAACTAAAGAGCAGACATGCTTGCGGCAACTACGTCTCGCAAGCACCAAATGGACTAGTCATCCATTTTGGAGAGAGGTAATGTCATAAAATCTAATATCTAAACCGAAATTATTTTCTCATATTAAGTTTATCATTTAATGTGGGAGAATAAACAGGAATAAGGGTTAGAATATAGACATGTGCTTATTGATCTATCTCAACAAGGGGCCAAGGTTAAAGGGGTCCAAATGAGAGATGGTTTGTTAAAGAGGAAGGCTACCTAATGGAGCTTAAAGACATTAGGGTTAGCTTCATTAAAGACCTCCAAAAACATAGTGTTAGCAGTGGCTAACACTGGCTACACGGATTATGCATCAAGCGGGAGATATGCTATGGATGTGCACAATATCTCCTATCCACTTTGTATTTAAGGTTTTGGGATCATTGGGAGTTCCAAATTTGTATATGCTAGCTAGAGGGCTCAACTTAAACCCATAGTAGAAGGGATTGTGGTGCAAAACTTTATAAGGAACACTCTTGAGGATCCACTTTTGAGAGACTCTTTCTCTCTTGAGTGTTCACTCTATGGATGGCCTAGACTTGAGCTTAATACCCATGCTTAAGAGGCTAGTGCTAATCCATTGTAATTAGAGAACCATTTCTTAATCTAATCTCTACTTTTTTCATTAGTTTTAATTCTTCTATTCCATTATGTCATGAAGTAGTCTCACCTTCTCATTATTCTAGATTTGAGTGTGTGTGATGACTTCTTGCTTATTAACCACTCCTATCCTTCTATGAGCATTCAATTTGTGATATTTAACATCTCTAATTATGTCGATTAAGTTGATTCTTAATCTTGTGATTAATGTATGTGCCCTATTGTTTGCTTGTGTGTGGATGGGTTTTATGAAACTGGAGCACCATTCACCTTGTGTGTGTAGCTTTTGATGGAGTACCTTGATTGGCATGTGGTGATTGGAAAGGCCAACACTAATGCAATTAGTGTGTGCTTGTCAAGCGTGTGCTTTGAGATTCTAGTCTATGGCAAGTCAAACTTTGGTGGGCTTAATGTGTGTAGGTGATGCTTGATTGATGATGTGATTAGAGTTAGTGATTCATGGATAATCTCTATTGCATTGGATGAGCATTCTCTTGAGTCCTCTCATTCGATACATCCGATGCTCGTGCTTCCATGCCCTAGTCGGGTTGCCAATCCTAGGATTGATAATTTTGTTGGTCTTGGGCTGATTAGGCTATGCTACAATTGCCCCCAACATTCGACTAAGGCATGGAAGCGCGAGCATTGGATGTATCGAATGAGGATTCAAGAGAATGCTCATCCAATGCAATAGAGATTAGCCATGAATCAATAACTCTAATCACATAATCAATCAAGCATCACCTAGACACATTAAGCTCACCAAAGTCCGACTTGCAATAGGCTAGAATATCAAAGCACACTCATGACAAGCACACACTAATTGCATTGGTGTTGGCCTCTCCAATCACCACATGCCGATCAAGGAACTTCATCAAAAGCGACACACACAATGTGATGGTGCTAGAGTTTCATAAAACCCATCCACACACACAAGAAAACAATAGGGTACATACACTAATCACAAGATTAAGAATCAACTTAATCAACTTAATTAGAGATGTTAAATATCGTAAAACGAGTGCTTATAGAGGAATAGGAGTGGTCAATAAGCAAGAAATCATCACACATACTCAAATCTAGAATAATGAGAAGGTGAAACTACTTCATGACATAGTGGAATATAAAAGAAGTAGACTAATGGAGAAAGTAAATATTACATTAAGAAATGGTTCTCTAAATACAATGGATTAGCACTAGCCTCTAAGCATGGGTATTAAACTCAATGCATAGAGTGAACACTCAAAAAAGAGAGCTCTCAAGAATGGATCCCCAAGAGTGGATACTCAAGAATGAAGCCTTCTTGTATAAAGGCTTCCTTATAAAGGCTTGCACCACAATCCCTTCTACTATGGGTTTGAGTTGAGCCCTCTAGCTAGCATATATAGCTTTGGAACTTCCAATGAGCCCAAAACCTTATACAATGTGGATAGGAAATATTGTGCACATCCATAGCATATATCTCACTTGATACACAATCAATGTAGCCAGTGTTAGCCGTTGCTAACATGCTTCCTTTTCTAATTTGGCACACGTCCTTGTGTGTCGGTGAAGCCAAACATAGTGACATGGTAGAAAGCAAGTCCATGGAAGAATGTTGAGCTACAAATCATAGGAACAAGTAATGATCATCAAAGGACAACAAGGATAAAAAATATGAAGTACAATGAATAATCATGCAAAGTGAGTTTTTTGTTTCTAAAAGATGGGTGAATCATAGTCAAAAACTAAACAGCATAAAGCAAAAAAACACTCAAACTATCATGAAGATTAAACCACTTGAAATTTCAGTTTTATGCATGAAACACAAGCAATCAATTAAGACCCTAGGCTAATGCACGTTCATAAACCTACTAGCCTAAAAACTATGTGACCAATCTTAATAAATCATTCAAGTCTATCATGTCTATGGGCTATAAAAAAGCTCCTAATCTATTAGTACATTGTCACACCTTTTTGAAGCTCATGGAAGTTTTGTTTTTGTCACTAATATAAAAAAGTAAAGCACAATACAAGGCTACCACCCCAAGGAAAGTCTAGGTATGACTCACGGCTCCTTGAACCCTCAAGAAGGTGCTCCAAAAGCCTACTAGCCTACCAAGGCAATGACTAACCCCTATCAGCCCAGGGCATTGGTTTAGGGCCTTGACCAAGAAAGCTAAGGTGATTCCCTTTGCCTGCCAAGTGCCAATAAGGCACTAGGCCTCACAAAGACACATCATAACATAGAAATTTTATTTTCATGTGTCTAGTAGCATTTTTGCTACTTTTTTTTATACTTTTTTTGCTTCATTGTCTCATTTTTTAGCACTTTTTTTATTTCTTCCAACATGAGATGCTAATGGCAGATGGATTAAGAGACTAAAGCCTAATCATAGCCCTAGGTCATGTTAAAAATGAATGGAGTATTAAGACTATCACTAAGAGTTTAGGACTAGCAAGAAATGATCCTATATTAGCTTAAGGTCAAGGCCAATTACCTATGATTAGCACACATAAAACCAATTTTTTTGATGAGTTAATATACACAAAGCAAAGTGTTGAAACTTTAGTATGCTTAGCTTTTAAACATGAAAGAACCATAGCTTAGAAGCAAAAATTACTTAAGCCAAGCATAGAGAATGGAGAGATGAACAAAAGAGCAGAATCATGGAAGGATTTCACCTATTCATGCTCTTTGTGCATCCTTGATGAAGCATCCACTTGGTAGAGAAGTCTCTTGATCCTTTTATTGCAATCGAAGCTGATTGAAGCTAAGTGTAAACATAAGCTCCAAAGGCCTTTTATTGAAATTCAAAAGCACACAAAAAAACATTAATGAAAACCTAAAGCTAGGGTCTTGAATACCTATGATATGCCAAAGAAAGAAAACCCAAGGGAAAAAAGTGTCTTTGGTTATGCACATGGTGCTCTTTGTAGCAAATTTATGCATACATATAAAATGAGAGAGAATGAGCTTCTATAATTTTTACAATCTCTCATGCATGATTAAAAGTTGATTAGTTTCTAGCTTAATGAAATATGGAATTTAAAACAAGTCAAGAGCTAGAAATAATGCAGTTTTTGAATGAATTTGAAGTGGCTCTTGATAGCCAAATTTTACAATTTAAAGCTTTCCAAAAAGGTAGCTAGCAACTAGCTCACATGAAATTTTCAAATTAAGAGCAATCTATGAGCTAGAGATGGCTTCAACTATTAATGGAATGAAAGTAAACGGCTCTCAATAGCCAAAATTTGTACTTGAAAGCTCTCAAAGAGGTTGGGTAAACATTAGATCAAACGAAAACATTTTCACTTTAGACCAAGCTATGAGCTAGTATGTATACAACTTTTAATCCAAAGAATTGGAATGGCTCTAAATGGCCAAGTTTTGCAATTTTTTGCAATGATGACCCCTTCTTGGATCAATGAAAGTTCAACCTTGCCACATCCCTTCAAAGTTCTTATCCCTTTCAGCAAATTGGCTTTAGCTTTAACTGAAATGGATAGATTACATAGCTACAGACTCACCCCCTCATAGGACGATTAGTTTTGTACAAACCTGAATTACCACATTACCATATATGGCTCCTGTTACGATTTACGAGCCAGTTGCATCTGACCCAACGATAGTCATGGATGGTTGCTCAGTGCTTATCCAGTCATCTTGGAATACAATTGTCAATGATTTGGGATAGATGATGGATGCCTCAACATCCACTGATGAAGGGAACAAGTTAAAAGAAGAACTAAGGATTAGTGAGCAGCAAGTCAGAAGTTGAAACAGGTTATAGGATCACAATCCTTGCGGCATAGTATTCTTGAAAATCAGTGAGCCAGGACAATTCCGACAAAGGAAAGTAAGCTGTTAAAGCTTGAATTTAAGAATAAATAGTGAACTAAAGACAATGCAGAGACTGAGAGAGCTGTTGACAGATCTGAAACTATGTTGAGGATGAAGAGGGTTGATTTCAACACATTGCTGACTAGCCACGCTGTATTAAAAGCCTCTTTAACAGAAAAATACATATACAATAACTTGGCTGATATGAAGGCAATGCCATTTTCAATATGAATAATCTAAAGTAACTCATGGAAACTATGCAGAGTGATTTGTAGGATAAGGTTTTTGAATATAACAGTGCTTTGGCAAATCAAGCTCTTCTGGACTACCTTGATAAGCAGAATAATCTTGATGAGGATTTTAAGAAAGCAGAAGAGAAGGATGAAGAGAGGGAGGATGAACCATCAGATAAACATGATGATGATAATGACTCTTCTCCATCTTCACCTTCAGGATCTGGTGCTGGTGCTGGTGGATCAGCTGCCACAGGGGGAATTAGCCCAACACAGACCAGCCACGCCAGTACAAGGATCAGCAATCGGGAGATCAGGGGGCTGATGATCAACAACCATGTAACACTGAAGACTCCCCAATACACCAATCATAGCACATTTCAGATGTGAAAGGAAAATATAAAGCTATGAATGAGACTTTGAAGGGTGATGAGCAACATTCAATATAGCTCATCACACCGAACAAGAGGCTAAGACATCAGCAAGCTCCTATTACGAGAATGTATCTGGAGGATGATGCTCTTCTTTCTAATCTGGAATGCTTTCAAAGACTATATGTTGATGCCAGAGAAATAATCCAACATTGGAAATCATCCGCTTTCCATGATCAGGAGTTGTGCCAACTACCTATGCATCCCAATAGCATCCAGCTATTGGAAAGGGTACCTGAATGGGCACTAACCTCTGATGATAAGCTGGTCAATCCACACTGGCAGTGGCAGTCTACTGCAGACTGTCATTCCCTAGCCATTGAATTAGAGCTCCTACTTGGGAATAGGCCTACATATAAATGTATGAAGGAGGTGAGGAATCAACTGAAAGAAGTTCTACTTCAAATGAAAATTGCCAAAGGAGTCTTAGACCAGAGAGTGCATGCTATGATTGAAGATCATGCTTCTAGCAGTAAAGGACCGCATACTCAAATGACAGTAGGGAAACAGGCAACTGCTCTCCAAAAACTCTTTTAGTTGGTCTGTAATTCGGAAGATGATGCAACAGGAGAATCAGGTTGTACTTAGTTTCTTGGAATTTGGGTCTGATTCACCAGTTCTCCTGTATGCATTGCTTCAGTTGAGCTGCCTAGGTTTTTCCCAGGTTTGTATCCTCAACATCCAGAACCAGTGGATTGGCTCACATACTTTAAGATCATTGACGATCTTCAGGATTGGTACGAGCGGGCCACTGTAGAATGGAAAACCTGGCAAACACTGATCAATGATGCTCTCCAAATAAATGATGTTATGGAACTGTAAGAAGAGATGAAGAGAGTCGGACTTTGTATGGGACAATGGAAGATCCAGCTCAGAGGTCTCACTAAGATCACAAATCAGTTGCTTCAACTTACTATGGAGTCCTCTAAGATTCCTGAAAAGGATATTACGGCTAGACCAGGGCTGGGGGCTACAGTACAGAGAAATGGTTGAGATCCTCTTTGAGGCCAGGATAAAACAAATCATCCTCTTCCGGAAGGATGGATCCACATAGCTTTGCATTGTCATAAATTGGCCAGAACTTGTCTGACAAACGATAGACGCACGATGTATGATCCCAACACCAAAACCTATAATCCTCTCACGCCTTATGAATTGGAGATGACTAATGAGAGGCAGGAGCATCTTGAGCAGGGGGCCCTTTATAGACTTATCCAAAAGGACAATGCTGGCATTACTTCTGAAGCACCACTACAGAAGAAGGGCAAGAGGAACGGGTTCAGTGGAAGGATGCTGTGGGTAGTTCCATCTCACAATCAGACGGTAGATTTTTCCAGTGAGGTGTTGGAATTTCTTTGGCTGGGCACCCTTGGAATTACAATTATAGGGGAGTCAAGCACTCAACAAGCATGAAATATGGCACAAAGGTAGCAATACCATAAGAGCTAGCGACTCCAGAGGAGTACTATCATGAGGAACATAGGCCAAGAGTCATGAGGAACATCAGTCAACTCAGCCAAACAGACAAATGGGTTTAGGGTTTAGGGTTTGGGTCACAACCAAAAACCTAGATGGGTTCCTGAACACCAATTCAGAATCAGGTGGTGGATTTTTTTCCAGAAATTTTGGAGTTATACCAAAATTCAAGAAAGGAGGGAAGGATGTAGAAGACGAAGACAGTCCCAGCAGGCAGGAACTGTCTCGTGGAAAGCTGAACAGTGGATCAATCACACGTCAGTAATTACCACGATAGTTACTATAGTAACTTGTGGAAGGCTATAAATAGGATCCATCACATTGTAATCGGGCTTCTTGCTTCTTAGTTCTCTTGGATTTAGCTTTCAAGTATTTCCAAGCTACAATCTCTTTGCCTTTAACTTCACCTTGTAATCATTCATGTTGTGATCATTTGAGCTTCAACCCGTTACACCTTGTACTAGTTGTCCCTGAACTATAAATCTAAAACTGCAAACACTTTTCTAGTTGTCCAGTATGTCTCTCATTTCAGTATTCTATTTTAATTCAGATAACTATTTCAGTCCAGTTTCCATTCTCTATTCCAATTTCACTAACTGAATTGACGACTTACCAATAGCCTTAAATTCCAACACTGGAATCAGCTATCTGAAGAGATCAGCTCCAATTCCATTACCAAATGATTTTCTCATATTAAAATGATCATTTAATGAGGGAGAATAAACGGGAACAAGAGTTAGAATAGAGACATGTGCTTCTAGACCTATCTCAGCAGGGGACCAAAAGGACAGATGCTTGCATCTCAAAACGGGTACAAAAGAATATGGTCTACCAAAGGGCAATGCGTAATAAGTTCTTCTAGACTTATCTCAGCAGGGGACCAAGAGGAGAGATGGTTACATCTCAATAGGGGTCCAAAAGGAGATAGTCTATCAAAGAGAAACGTGCATCTAATGGAGCTTAAAGACCTTAGGGTTAGCTTCATTAAAGACATCCAAAGGTTAGTGTTAAAAGTCCTTTGACTTTAGGCAAGCTAGAGTTGAGCTTGAGATGGGAACTGACCCAAGCTTGAGGTGCTTGTCATACTTGGTGACTAAGGTGCTTGAGGTGCTTGTCATGCTTGATGAGTAAGGTGCTTGAGGTGCTTGTCATGCTTGTTGACTAAGGTGCTTGCTGACTAAGGTGCTTGAAGTGATTGTCATGCTTGATGAGGAAGATGTTTGATAAGCTTCACATGCATTGGGGGTAAGGTGCTTGAGTCAAAAAGCGACCCTACAAAGAGGAGGGAAAGTCCCAAAGTTAAGGAAATCTTTGACTTAACCTCCCCAAAGGGCACCCCCTTTCTCAAGGGGCACATGGACACATGTCAGGCTCTCCCTATGCTTAGCCACATGGTGTACTTGTGTGAGATCCCCATCCCACCAATACCAAGACCGGGATGGGGTCCTTGATAGGTGTCTAGACATAATAAAAATCAGAGTCTTTAAACCAAAAAAATCCAAGAAATAGACCTTTACTATTGACAATGGCTTGGGTAATTTCCATCTTTAATTTTTTAGCTAAAATTAGTATAATTTGACTTAGATAAAAATCTATATTAATTTTCTAACCTTGACATAATTATTGTGGCCTCTTTATCATGTAATCTAACTCTAATAAATAGCATGTAATCATATAACATGATTTACTAATTTCCCCCTTTAGTTTTTAACTAGAATTAGTATAGTTTGACTAAACTAAATATCTATACTAATTTTCTAACCTTGAAATAATTATCAGCTCCTTTATGATGTAATATAGCTTTAAAAAATATCATGTAATCATCTAACATGATTTACTAATTTTCCGATTTACTTTTTAGCTAAAATTAGTATAATTTGACTTAGATAAATATCTATACATATTTTCTAACCTTGACATAATTTTTACAGCCTCTTTATCACGTAATCTATCTCTGATAAACATCATGTAATCATCTAGCATGCTTTACTAATTTCCCCCTTTACTTTTTATCTAAAATTAGTATAATTTGACTCGAATAAATATCTAAACCAATTTTCTAACCTTGAAATAATTATCACAGCCTTATTATCATGTATTATAACTCTCATAATAGCATGTAATCATATAATATGATTTACTAATTTTCCCCTTTTATTTTCTCTTTAAAACAATGTTTTTCTACTAAGATAATTAGATAAACTAATTATCTATCATTAAGATAATTATCACAGGTTTCTTAAGATGTGTTTTTAACTCTGAAAATTGTTTCAAATCTTTTTAGTCTAATTTGCTAATTTCTCCCTTTTCTTTTCCCTTTAAACTAATGTTTTTCTACTAAGATAATTAGCCAAACTAATTATCTCTAAGTAAAATAATTATCACGGGGTTTTTTAGATGTGTTTTATCTCTACAAATTATCTCAAAGCTTTTTAGTCTAATTTGGTATTTTTCCTTTTTGATTTTCCCTTGAAAAAAGTTTTTTTCTACTCGGATAATTAGCTAGACTAATTATTTGTCATTAAGATAATTATCACTAGTTTTTTAAAATGTATTTTACCTCTAAAAATTATCTCAAAGATTTTTAATCTAGTTTGTTATTTTCTCCCTTTAGTTTTTCCTTAAAAACAATGTTTTTCTACTAAGATAATTAGTTAAACTAATTATCTGTGGTTAAGATAATTACCACGGGTTTTCTAAGATATATTTTTATCTCTGTAAATTATCTCAAATCTTTTTAGTATAATTTGCTATTTTCCTTATTTAATTTTCTCTTAAAAGCAGTGTTTTTCTATTAATATAATTAGCTCAACTAATTATCTGTGGTTAAAATAATTATCACCGGTTTTCTAAGATGTATTTTATCTCTGATAATTGTCTCAAAGATTTTTAGATTCATTTACTACTTTCCCCCTTTTATTTTCTCTTTAAAAACAGTGTTTGTCTACTGATATAATTAGGTAAACTAATTATTTGTAGTTAAGATAGTTATCACGGGTTTCTTAAGAAGTATTTTACCTCTTATAATTATCTCAAAGCTTTTTAGATTAATTTTCTATTTTCCCTACAGCGATGACAATTGGGAATATTTCAAAGAAGCTATTGTACAAGTAAATGATGAGCATTATTGAAGATATCAAGAACAGATTCCAAGTACACAAACTTAATATATATCTGAGAGCAAGTACAATTTAAATTAGAAGCTATGATTGGTGAGTGTCTTCTACATGATGCTACTTTCTTACAGGATAATGATGAAGATATAGTTCAAGCTATGTATGAAAAGTTGGGTTTTACATATGCTTTTCGTGAAGTAGAAATCTTTGAGACTGAGGCTATACAGCCTCAATATACACATGGTGAACTTTGTAAAGAACCTATGCATGAAATACAGGAGGAAAAGAAACCAGGAGATCAAAACAACGAAGTGGCTAAAGCCCATGAAGAAATTGTGTAGGTGTGTACAAGAGCAACCAGATTCAAGTAGACATGCATGATGATTTGGTTAGAGTTGATGCTTTTGCGATTAACTCAAAATTAGAGCAAAAGAAATTTGGTATAGATTCTACCCTAGAATTGACTGATGATGCAGATGTTACAGGTCAAAGCAAGGCTGCTATTGAGAGACACAGGACCATAGATTGGGTATACCAAATTTATAAGGGTTGGATACACCAGGTTTTGAGGGCTTGGATGTGCAAGAGTATGTGCCTGAATATCTGCAAAGTGATGATTTAGCGGGGGTACGGAATCCTTCTTTATCAAGATCACAAGGCTCACACTATGGAAGAATGATCATGAACTTGATGATGCTTACTCAGAGGGGGTGCATAGTGAAGTGCAATCTCTAGGTGTTGTATATGATTGGGGTCATTGTGCCGATGATATGGATTGGGTAGTCAATGCCGTTTTCAATGTGCATGTTGAACTTTATGCTATAGAAGCTCAAAGATATTTGAATGAGGGTGAGAAACTTGAAGAGCATTCTACAATAGATTTGTCTAATATGGGTGTCATATGTGGGGAGACTAGTTTGCAGCCTAAGATGTGCAGGGTAGAGGAATCTTCTGAAGATGAATCTTTGGTAGGATCCTCGAAGACAGATGCTAAGGGTATTGAGAAACCTAAATTTGTGCATGAGAAATTTTATCCAGATGCAGCTAAGGATGACCTTATGCAGTTGTTGGATGATGCTCTACTTGATTTTTAGCATGTGCAAGATAGAAAAATGTTTTTCCATGCATGTTGGGAGCCCAATGAAGAGGGTTTTGCCAGGAAACCGATGTACTCAGATATGCAACCAGAATTTCAATGAGAAAGGGGGTGAAGGTGCATTACCAATGCTCCTCCCATGATGGATGATCAAAAATTGGATGAGCCAGTTGCACAGGGGATATGGAAATATTGAATGTTACCACATACTATAAGAGATTTGAGGTTACCCTATGATGTAGGGGATTTTGAGCTAGTTTTTTTAATCTAGGAGGATACAATTATATTCATGGTTTGGGAAAATTGATTAATATGCCATTTGATTCAGGCGTGGATGGACATATGTGGTTCTAAAGTGGTTTATGGAAAATTGATTAATGTGTTCTGGGTTCATTATGGTTTATGGGTCAATACATGCTTACATTTTGTGGCTGGGAAATTTTTGTGTTTTCCCTGTGATCCTAGAGGAGGGTATATTTTGATAAGTCTAGAGGTTGGAAAAAAATATTAAATCATGCTCATAGTGGGTTAGTGATTATACATTTAAAGTTTTTTTCTTGTATTTTGGATAATGGTTCGCACGGACCGGAGCCTTTGCAGGTTTAGAGGGGTGCATGTTGTGCAGCTCCGCTTCCATGATGGGGAAAAGAGCAAAGGGGTGAGAGTTAAGCCTAGTTGAAGGCTATATGTCTATTAATTAGTGATAAGGGCTTGGTAACAAGCATATTTAATGCTAAATATATGCCAGATGCGGTTTTGAGGGGGCTAGAAACTATGATTTTGATGCTAAAAGTGAGTATGTTTAAGGTGAGCACATATAGATGTTTATGGATTAGAGATACATTACTCAAAGAGCTCTACGGGACTCTCTTTATGACTGGGCAACTTGAGCTATGATGGGAAGGTTATGAAGTTTGAGCAGTTTGTAATTCTGTACCAGTTTGGGTGCCTCGATCAGTGTCCCATCTGGGAGTTTTTGGGCTTCACCAAGTACTGGAATATTGTGCACTTAATAGAGCAATAAGTGCCCAAGGAGAATCTTGTCCGGAATGTGATCTCATGTAGTGCATTGATAGGAAGGTATGCTACCAGAGTTGTGTTGAGCACTATTGGGGTCGATATGTAAGCCTAATGTGATGATCATCGATGCTTTTGTTAGGATGTATGCCAAATGTGTTGTAATTGGCGATGCTTTGGGATGTACGTAATCAAATGTAGTGCCCTTAAAAAATCACATAAGGTTCGTGATGAACTCTATATAGAATGTTGTCATAATATCAATATCTAATTCTCCTAAATGATTTTCTCATATTAAATTGATCATTTAATGTGGGGAAGTGCCAGGGGAGACAAAGCTAGAATATTGGTTAAGCTAGCAGACCGGCCACAATAGGGATCCAAAGGAGGGAAAATAGGGATCCAAAGGGGGGGCCATTTGCAAAAGAGCCATGTGCAACAATGGGCTAAAAAGACCCTAAGGTTCATCCCATTAAGACTTCCAAAATGCTAAGGTTCCAAAATTCAAAGGCTATGTCCAAAGGTCAACCCTAGGGGAATTGGATGCTTTGTGTGTGACCAAAAAAGTCTTTGTACATCCCTACTTGGGAGGGGGAGAGCCTTTCTTCTAGGGGATGAGAGAGAAAGCCACACACACACACACACACACACACAAGCTCCCTTTACACAAAGGGAATGAGGGACATATGTCAGCTCCCTAGGCCAGATGCCCACAAGGTGTACCCAATTCCTATTGGATGGCCTTGGAGGTGGACCAATGAGAATTAGGATAGAGTAAATCTAGTTTATTTATTTAAAAACACCTTATAAAAGAACCAATGAGAATTAAGTCTCTTAGATGACTATTGGACAGTCTCCCAAGCGGTCCAATGAGCATTCAGCAACCCAATGGCTTGCCTGATTCCTATTGGCCAGGAGGCAAAGGGGTCCAATGAGAGTTCAATTGAATTATTAATTTACCTAAAGCTCTCACAAAAGGGGAAAGGGGGACATATTTCAGAAGGCTATCACCTATGCTGCTTAATAGTCATTGGCTTGACTTGGGGAGGGCCAATGAGGGTTGAGCAAGAGCAAATAGCAAGAGGGCTTGCCCAAGAGAGAGAGGGGGCTGATTTTTGCAAGGCATTTTCACACACACACTCACATAATCTCATGTGTGAAGAAAGAGAAGACTATCTCTTCCCAAGCTTTAATGGAGAGCTCATCACCTACTCCAAGCTTGTGAGATAGAAGTCTACATCGACACACTCTTGGCATGTGGATGCAAATCCAACCAAGAGCCAAGCTTCAATGCATGCTCATCTCCTCTACCAAGCTAATTGCTAAGCTAAGCTATGCTAATATGAGTGATTATGTGAGGAGATGTACATCTTTCTCGTAAGATACTCCTTCTTCCTCTCAATCTACTCTCATACCCTGCTAGCTCTCACCATCTTCGAAGGTGTGTGAGGTCTTGGGTCTGAGAACGGGGATAATTGATGTTGTGTTTGCTAAGTGTTTTGCTTAGTACATGAAGCTTTCATCTTCATTGCACTAGCTAGTCTTGAAGGAACACAAAGAATTGTATTGTACAATGTCTCTCTTGATGGGAGAAACCATAGTACAAAGCCTTTTGGAGGGGGGACTGGCTCCATGCAAATCCGGTCCTCAACTGTTGTCAATAGCTTAATTTCTCTCTCTTTTGAAAGTATTGTTCATGCTATCTAACTGGGTGTTATGCTTTTTGTTGCTCTCTCCACCCAAGCACTCTTGTAATTCTCATTAGGAATCTATTCTAATGAAATGCCCACTATGTTCATGCTAGTTTCCGCTACACACAAGTTATTAGGCCATTAAATGTTACATTGGTATCAGAGCACAAGGTTTCTCTTTTCTTGCTCAAGAAGGGAGGTCCTCAAGCTAGCTATAAATGGTTGGTATTATTAATTGCCTGTGAGTAAGTAGAATAGGGATTTTTCAGCCTTGCAGTGCTCCTACCTTCATGCAATAACGGGGCATCACAGTCGAGAGCTATGGTCTTAATAGTGGAGTCCTATGGGGCTTGCCTACGGCTTAACCACTATTGAGCTATTAGAAGATTGATAGGAGCCGGTGTTGTTTTGGTGTTGAAAGACCCTCTCTTGTATTCCTTGCAATTAATGGTATTCGAGCTGCGGGTACAGTAGCTTGAGTGCTTTTTCTAAAGGGGTAAAGAGGAGTAGCAACTAGGGCTTGAAGTGCCAAAGTACACCTAAAAAGTTTACACCTAAAAGTTGTTAGAATGGCTGACAATAGTAAAGAGAGTGAAACTAATGTTGATAACTTTGATTTTGCTAATGAGCAAGATACTAATGATGCTCTAATGCTTGTTAATTATCTTGTTTCTAGGCTTCAACAAGCCATGGGATCCAAAGTGAAGTGCAACGGTAGCTCCGTGCTCACGGTATTCTCCAAGCTCATCACCATGACGAGAGAACACCTAGGAAGCCTCCTTGTGAGACTCCCAAAAGAGGTCTCTCTCCGATTTGGGAAGAAGAAGAGAATCCATATGAAGTGCTCATGAATTTACTTCTTGATGGTGCATCTCCTTCCCAAAGGAGAACTCAAGAGCCTCCACCGAAGGAACGAGAAAGAAGTGAGTCTCCCACCACCTCGGCGGAGATGGCTCCACGAAGATGGCGGGCTAAACGCTCTCCATCACCACCAAAGCGGAGAAGACCATCACACTCTTCT
This sequence comes from Adiantum capillus-veneris, assembly GCF_014529385.1. Lineage (NCBI taxonomy): Eukaryota > Viridiplantae > Streptophyta > Polypodiopsida > Polypodiales > Pteridaceae > Adiantum > Adiantum capillus-veneris. The sequence continues at coordinate 132,706,873 of NC_140947.1, forward strand.
CCACGCCATAATTCAAAGAGGGATGATAAAAAGCAAGAGAAGACAAAGGCGAGAAAGAGGACACCCTCTTCTCCATCTTCTTCATCCTCTTCCTCTTATGAAAGTGATGTGAAGACGCCGAAGATCAAGACAAGAAAAAGGCGAGAAAGAGGTCACCCTCTTCTCCACCTTCTTCAAATTCTTCACCTTCTAAAGAAAGTGATGGTGCAACCTTTGAACCATAAAAAAGAAGAGGCCATAGGAAATCCTATGCCGCATGGAAGAGGTCGTCCAAGTTTAAGAAATTCAAAGAGGGAGGGAAGAGCATATCTTTCCTTACCTATGATGGTACCTTTGGTGCTACGGAGAAAGTCTTGGCCTTTATCCAACAGTTCGATGCAACGTTTGGAGATGAGGGCTTCACAGAGTCCTCTAAGCTACGCCATGTAGCTATGCACTTTCAAAATTCCACCAGGCAATGGTGGTCTAGCCTACGAGCCAACGGTGAAGCTCCACGAACATGGAAATCTTTAAGAGCTTCCATTATGAAGCAGTTTTTGGCCACCGATGCCAAAGACAAAGTATTCACCGAATGGCAAAGCTTAAAGCTCTCTCCCTATGAATCCATCCACAAATATGTAGAAAAGTTTTGGGACCTACAACTCAAAGTCATTGTCTTCAAAAGTTGGATTTTGGAGAGCAAAAGCAAAAATTTTGTGTGGGCTTAACCGAAGAAATGGCGGAGTATGTCAACTCCCAAAGGCCACGTACCATATCGGCGGTAATACACCATTCTATGGTGGCCTCTCGAATCAATTTCCAAACGGGGGATAAAAGAAATAATAAGCCCATGGAAAACAAGGGTTCCAATGAGCCTAAGAGGAAGGACAATGTCCAAAAGTCTCCTAAGGGCAACTCCAACAAAGCTAAAGAGAATGGAGTTTACAAAGGTAAAAAAAAATTTGTCCCCAAAAGAACAACCGCCAAGATCCTCCTAGAGCTTCCTTGGTTGAAATCTAAGAGGAGGAGACTCACCAAACTCATCACAAAGGATCTCCTCTATGCCATGCTTGGGGAAAGGTAAGAGAACATGATGCTTTTATTCTCTTTGACCCTGGTTCTACTCACAATTTTATATCTATAGAGTTGGCCACCAAGCTAGGCATACAAGCTTACGAGATGGGAGATGTCCTACCCGCGGACAATGCCTTTAAGGGGCAAGAATCTTCAGTCACTCCCTTAATTGGGAAATTGAGGCTTCATGTCCAAGGCTATGTGGACAAAGAGGACTTCTTTATCTCTCCTCTCAAGCATGAGGATGTAATCCTAGGGGCACCATGGTTTGACCGCTTGGCTGCCAACGTTAAATTTCCTGAAAGGAGAATCTCCTTTAAGTTCAGGGAAAAAGACATGTATATAGATGCTAAGGAAATGGGTAACACTATCCCCATTGTACATACACCAGCTTTCAACAAGTCAATAAAGAGCTCTATTGCCGTGTACATGATTTTTGTTAAAGATTCTCAAAATGAACCTAATGCTTTAGCAAAAGAAAATAAAAGCAACCAAAAGGAATTAGAGTTATCCAATTTTCTCAAGGGGTTTCAAGATGTTTTTATTGACGACATCCCTTGTGAGCTACCTCCTAAACGAGGTAATGATGATCATGCAATTGAACTTCTTCCAGGAAGCTCACCGCCTAACAAACCTCCTTATAGAGTTTCTCAAGCTCAACAAGAGGAGATTATGCGGCAAGTGCATGAGTTACTTGAGAAAGGCATGGTTAGGCCTAACTCATCTCCATTTTGCTCACCTGTGCTATTAGTGCAAAAGAAAGACGACACATATCGTATGTGTGTCGACTATAGAGAACTAAATAGGATCACTATCAAGAATAGGTTTCCCGTTCCACGGGTAGAAGACCTATTTGATAAGCTACAAGGATCGACCTACTTCAGTTTGATTGACCTAAAAAGTGGCTATCATCAAATAAGGATAGTTGATCAAGACATTATAAAGACCGCATTTCACACCACATTTGGTCTTTATGAATACATTGTCATGCCTTTTGGCTTGACCAATGCACCAGCCACATTCAACCGCTTGATGGAGAAGCTGTTCAGGCCTCATCAAACCTTCACTAGAGTCTTCATTGATGATATTATCATCTACTCTAATTCATTAGACGAACACAAGCAACATCTCCAGGTAATATTTCAAGTTTTGAAAGAGAATAAACTTTATGTTAATCGAAAGAAAAGTGAATTTTTCTTGCAAGAGATTCAGTAATTTAGATCACATTATCTCTCAAGATGGCATCCAAATGGATCCATCAAAGTTAGAGGTAATAAAAGGATGGCCTAAACCAAGGAATCTTCATGAACTAAGAAGCTTTATAGGTATGTGTGCATACTATAGACGCTTCATAGACAAGTTCTCACAAATTGCGGGACCATTACATGACCTAACAAAGAAAAGCGTTAGGTATACATGGTCTACTAAGGAGAACAATGCTTTCGAAAAGCTTATCTCTCAACATGTGCTTACACTACCGGATCTCTCAAAACCATTTGAGGTCCAATGTGATGCTTGTGGTGATTGCCTTGGAGCTGTTTTGCTCCAAGAAGGGCACGCCATAGGCTATGACAGTCGAAGGCTCGACCCTGTTGAGAGAGCTCTAGGCATATATGAAAAGGAACTCCTTGCACTTCTACATGCCTTAGACTCATGGAAGCACTATTTATTGGGGACTCCTTTCATTCTGTGAATGGATCATCAAAGTCTTAAGTACTTCATGACGCAGACCAAGCTCTTCGACAAACAAATGAGGTGGGTAAATTTCCTTTCGCAATTTCATTTTCATATTGCTCACATTGCTGGCAAGCATAATCAAGTAGGTGATGCACTCTCAAGACGACCGAGAGTGAATGCGGTTTCCATAGCCACTCACAATGATCTATCTTCAATGATAGATGAGTACGCTATTGATCCCGATTTTAGAGATGTGATTTCAACCCTTGCATTAGGGAAGAAAGAAGAACCATTTACTTTACAAGATGGTTATCTTCTCTATGGCAATAGACTATGCGTTACTAACTCACTACATGAGAAAGTAATGTATGAATCTCATGCTCTACCGTATGCGGGGCATAGAGGGATTCAGTCTATCTTAAAGGGAATTGAAACATATTTCTATTGGCCTACCATGAAAGTGAACATACAAGAGTATGTTTCTAAATGTGTGGTATGCCAAAAGACAAAATTTGATCGACTCGGGAAGCAACTTGGATTGCTTCAACCTTTGCCAATCCCTAATTCACCATGGGAGATCATATCCATGGATTTTATCTTTGGATTGCCTAAGTCTATCCATGGGAATACGGGAATATGGACGATAGTAGACAGGTTCAGTAAACAAGCTCATTTTATACCTGTCAAAAAGACTATCAAAGCCCATCAAATGGCAACCCTCTTCATTTCACAAATTTTCAAGTACCATGGCTTGCCAATCTCCATAGTGTTGGATAGAGATCCTACAATGACCAGTAATTTCTGAAAGGGCCTCTTTGAGAATTTAGGAACAAGGCTAAACTTCTCTTCGGCCTATCATCCACAAACGGATGGCCAAAGTGAAATAGCTAACCTAACCATTCTCGATCTACTAAAAGCCTATGTAACGGAAGTAGATCAAAGATCCCAATGGGAGAAGTACTCACCCTTAGTGGAGTATGCTTAAAATAACACTGTACATACTTCCACGAGAAAAGCACCTATTGAGGTAATTGAAGGAAGATAAAAAAGTCCCTTGCTACTTAAGGTACATGGGAAGATCTTCGCTGCAGATGAGTATAGCCGAGACCTACAAGAATCTTTTCAAAAGATTAAGGATGTTATCTCTATCTCACAGCAAAGGCAAAAGGCTACTGCTGACAAGCACAGAAGCACCCAAGCCTTTAAAGAAAATGATTGGGTCTTGTTAAAGTTTCCCAAGGCTTGATTAAGGCACACGACGGGCAAGAATCCTACGGGCCACCAAAAGTACTATGATAAACTAGCAAAAAGTTACTATGGTCCCTTCGAGATTCTTAGGCCAATCAATGAGATGACCTATCAACTCAAGTTGCCCAATCATTGGCTCATACACAATGCCTTACAAAGAAGATCCACCTCAAGAACCAACTGTTGAAGACCCACCGGAGATCAAGGACCGAGAGGAGGTGTTGCAGCCCGAGTCCATTCTCTGACATGAAGATAGGGTATTAAGAGGCGGTAAGACTATCCGACGATATCTTATTAAGTTTAAGAATTATCCTTTTGAAGATGCTAGATGGATGCAAGGCATACAATTAAAGGATAACCTAAACCTTGTCAATGCTTACAATGCTTCCCAAGAGTAAGCAAATGTACAAAATGTTAAAAATGAACAAAGTTTTTGTCTTATAAGACTCTCTTTTTCTTTATTGTGCACAAAAATGAAGTAGTATGCATGCTTAGATCAAGTTTGCGGAGACGACATCTCCCAAACACCAAGTAGAGCTTGTCACTCTACTATGGAAGAGTGATAGGACTAATGTGCAGACATGCTTGCTGTAGCCTCAGGCTCTCAAGCTCCAAATGGACTAGTCATCCATTGTGGAATGATGTCGTAGGGTAACATAAGGATCCTCTACCCGCTAAGAAAAGGACTCATGAATATGCTTTATCTTCTCTACACCATAGTCGAGGACGACTATGATTTCAAGAGAGAGGTAATGTCATACTAATCAATATCTAGTTCTCCTAAATGATTTTCTCATATTAAACTGATCATTTAATGTGGGGAAGTGCCAGGGGAGAAAAAGCTAGAATATTGGTTAAGCTAGCAGACCGGCCACAATAGGGATCCAAAGGAGGGAAAATAGGGATCCAAAGGGGGGGCCATCTGCAAAAGAGCCATGTGCAACAATGGGCTAAAAAGACCCTAAGGTTCAGCCCATTAAGACTTCCAAAATGCTAAGGTTCCAAAATTCAAAGGCTATGTCCAAAGGTCAACCCTAGGGGAATTGGATGTTTTGTGTGTGACCAAAAAAGTCTTTGTACATCCCTACTTGGGAGGGGGTGAGCCTTTCTTCTAGGGGATGAGAGAGAAAGCCACACACACACACACAAGATCCCTTTACACAAAGGGAATGAGGGACACATGTCAGCTCCCTAGGCCAGATGCCCACAAGTTGTACCCCATTCCCATTGGATGGCCTTGGAGGTGGACCAATGAGAATTAGGCTAGATTAAATCTAGTTTAATTAATTTAAAAACACTTAATAAAATAACCAATGAGAATTAAGTATCCTAGATGACTATTGGACAGTCTCCCAAGTGGTCCAATGAGCATTCAACAGCCCAATGGCTTGCCTGATTCCTATTGGCCAGGAGGCAAAGGGGTCCAATGAGAGTTTAATTGAATTATTAATTTACCTGAAGCTCTCACAGAAGGGGAAAGGGGGACACATGTCAGAAGGCTATCACTTATGCTGCTTAATAGTCATTGGCTTGACTTGGGGAGGGCCAATGAGGGTTGAGCAAGAGCAAATAGCAAGAGGGCTCGCCCAAGAGAGAGAGGGGGCTGATTTTTGCAAGGCATTATCACACACACACTCACACAATCTCATGTGTGAAGAAAGAGAAGACTATCTCTTCTCAAGCTTTAACACTAGGTTGGTAACCTAACAGGACATAAAAGTGTCCTTTCAGGGTTTTGAAAAAAACCTCCAAAACCATAGTAGATCCATTCATTTTGTAAAATCCTTTCATGAGGTTATAGTTCAAGGCCTACTACACATGGAAAAAATAAGAAACCTGTAAAATTTCTCATCTTTTGGTCACACCAAGCCTCCAAAGTTGATGGACCAATACATTTTCATCAAAACAGTCATTTCTTACGTTTTGATGCATAAAAATAAGTTTAGGGATTTTTGTAGGACTTGAGATAAATTCCCTAGTTAACTTCAATGGGTTGGTGATCAGAACATATAATTGCTTCTCACTCACTATTTTTTGTTTTGCCAAAAGAAATAGGTACAAAAAAGTTGAATTTTTACCATTCTGCAAACCTATCATCAAAGTTTCTATAGCCAAGCTCAATACAAATAATATATGCATGTTTTCTTAGTTCCCTATTGTCCTTTAGGTTCATAAGGAGCCCTGGAGCATGTCAAAAGAATAATACATCTCTTACCAAGGGGAATCTTGGGGACAAAGATGAAGTACTAAATATAGCAAACATGAAAAAACTGGGTTCAACATTATGAGTTGTAGAATCCCATAGAAACTATTCAATATCTAGCCAAATTTGATCCTTATGACTAGATATGGTTACTACCTACAAAATGCATGTAGTTGTCACAAGAAACTTATAACAATATTGAAAAAGCTATATTTGATATACTAGAATGTTTTGTTTTCTTCTATAATTGAAAAAATCAACCATCATTGTCTACTATGCAAAATAGGGTATTAGGTGCCCCAAAACTCAAGGAATATTAGCTTTATGTTACAATATGCGACATAGAAAATCAAAACTGCATTTGGATATCATGAAAGCCACCAAAAAAATCATAGAAGAGCTAAAATTGGCTAAAAAACAGGATTTGACAATTTTTGTAATTTGGTCATAACTTACAACTTTAGCATTTATTTCTCCCTAGAAGCATCGGGACATGTTGAGGACTACTAAAGATAGTTCTCTAGCATTATAGACCTCACAAACATGAATTCTAGAGTGGTATAGTTGCAAGAAGTTGAAAAAAGCCAAAAACAGGACCCATTTTTTCACACAGTTTAGGTTGTGAAATGTTGTGCAAGCACAAGGTTAAAGATGAAATTGATATTCCAAAAAAATGTCGAGTTTTTTTCAGGTCATGAGACAACTTTCTAGACAGATAGCACCTCAAAATCCATTTTGAAACTCTTGAAATAATTCAAGGAAAATGGTCACTTAACAGGACATAAAAGTGTCCCATTACCAACCTAGTGTTAATGGAGAGCTCATCACCTACTCCAAGCTTGTGAGATAGAAGCCTACATCGACACACTCTTGGCATGTGGATGCAAATCCAACCAAGAGTGAAGCTTCAACGCATGCTCATCTCCTCTACCAAGCTAATTAATAAGCTAAGCTATGCTAATATAAGTGATTATGTGAGGAGATGTACATCTTTCTCGTAAGATACTCCTTCTTCCTCTCAATCTACTCTCATACCCTGCTAGCTCTCACCAACTTCGAAGGTGTGTGTGGTCTTGGGTCTGAGAACGGGGATAATTGATGTTGTGTTTGCTAAGTGTTTTGCTTAGTGCATGAAGCTTTCATCTTCATTGCACTAGCTAGTCTTGAAGGAACACAAAGAATTGTATTGTACAATGTCTCTCTTGATGGGAGAAACCATAATACAGAGCCTTTTGGAGGGGGGACCGGCTCCATGCAAATCTGGTCCTCAACTGTTGTCAATAGCTTAAGTTCTCTCTCTTTTGAAAGTATTTTTCATGCTATCTAACTAGGTGTTATGCTTTTTGTTGATCTCTCCACCCAAGCACTCTTGTAATTCTCATTAGGAATCTATTCTAATGAAATGCCCACTATGTTCATGCTAATTTCCGCTACACACAAGTTATTAGGCCATTAAATGTTATAGAATGTTGTTTATTGGAAATTGTTAATAACAGGAGATGCCCATTATGCATGTGACAAGGAAGTTGCGGGTCATTTTAACCGAATGCAAAGGGAAGACCTTTTGCCCAATGCAATCACTTGTACTTGCATCTTGAAGGCGTGTGGTAGTGTCCAAGACACTAGTATGGGCAAAAAAATTCATGATGATAATGCCTGTCAAGGGCTGCTCAAAATTGAATGCTGTGTTGAGAAATGACTTGGTCGATGTGTATGCCAAGTGTGGTGTATTTTGAATGCTAAAGGACCACAAAGGGACCAAGCATGGACCACCCAAAAGAATAAGGATGATGGCCGCACAAAGGCACACAAAGGTAGGCCACCCAAGGACAATGAAAATGGAGGGATTATAGTGTGAATAAGGGAAAATTTAAAAGGGGGACGATGCTGAACAAGAGTGAGCAGAGAAAGGAAAGAGGAAGGAGGAGTTGGTAGTTGGCGCTACGATGCTCAAACAAAGTTGAGGAAGAAGGCGAAAAAATGGAGCATGTCAGGGCGCCCTTGTTCGTTGATGCCAGCCATGCAACATTCAATGCTTGTCCCAAGCCCGCTGCCTGCCACCTAGTAGAAGGCTTGTCATGCCGCCGTGACAAGCAAAGAAGGGATTTTTTTATATGGCCTAAAAATAGGAGAAGAGAAGGAGATTGCATGACGAAGGGGTGGAAGCAGAGGAAGCAACGAGGAGTGGAGGAGAGGAGATGAACGAAGGGTAGGAGAGGTGGTATGGGCATTAAGGGGGAGAAGGCCGGAAAGATTTTCCTCCCTCTCTCAACTAAGGCCGGCGAGATCTCTATCTCCCTCTCTTGACCAAGGTCTCTCTCTCTCTCTCTAAACCAAGAACTTTCTCCCTCTTTCAGCAAAGCTTGGCCACAAACACATCTCTCTCTCTCTCTCTCTCTCTCTCTCTCTCTCTCTCTCCAGATAGACTTGATAATCTCTCACTCTCAATTTGGAGAAGCAAAGGATACTAGTGACGCTCAGAGATGGGCTATGTCCCCTCTCCATCGACTTAAGAAGAAGGCATCAAAAGGAGAGTTTTTTGGCAATTGAGGTGGGGTAAAGAAGAGAGCAAGACAAGAAGAGAAATTCTTCTTGGCCATTGAAGAAAGAAGAGTGTCGTAGATGAAAGCTCCACGATTGAAGATTTTTTTTTCATCAATCACACTGTTAGATTGGTTTAACCAATTTTAAACTCCTTAATCTTGATGTAATCTAGGTTATAGTGACGTTAACATCCACTTTGATTAGTGATTAAGATTTACTTGAGGTCTATTTATGCTCATGGTGGATGTTGAGTCTATCTACATTTGTTGTTCTCTCTCTCTCTCTCTCTCTCTCTCTCTCTCTCTCTCTCTCTCTCTCTCTCTCTCTCTCTCACAACCAAAGGCCCCCTACCTTCCCGACTCACCTTTCAAACACATATCCCCCGACAACGAGAGGTGTCAGAGAATCCAATACTTACTTTTAAATTCAATACATTTTTAGCTATTAAAGGAGAGAGTTTACCCTTAAGAGACTTCAACACAAGGAGATTAGCGGTTGTGCCAGGCTATTTCTTTACATGGTTACACATTTAAACACTAAAATCATGTACATAATTCAAAGAGAAAAACACAATTAAGATTGACAAATTAATAAGGACAGGATTTTCTTGGAGCATATCCCCCCCTCTAAAAGGTCTTTGTAATAATTCTCTCTTAAAGGGAGCTTTGATTACAACAAAGCTTCTTCTCTTTTGGAGAGTTCCTTGAACCAAAAAGATGGTGTTTTTCAAGACTCCATGGTATAACCATCCTTCCCAAGCCGTAACACCCCATCCGGGAGAAAGAACTATGGGGTAAGAGGTAGAGGAGGATGAAAGAAGCATTTTTCAAGTAGTATATTTTGTATTTTGTATGTGGTTACTCAAGAGGAAGCTCTTAGTATCGCTTTGCATAATAGAATAGTAGAGATAAAACTTTCACTTGCTTGGGTTTGCATCCATAGCCAATTGCTTGAGCATGATATTCTCCTCTTAAGCTCCCATGAGAGAGAGAAAGACATGCAATCTCATTAGAAGAGTAGAGGAAGCAGTTAAAGTGGAGGAAGATGTTGATTGGGCATGAGCAAAGATCTTGCACTTGCAACCTCTTGGCCTTTTAGGCAAAAGATCTCCCATGTGAAACCTCTTCTCCAAGCCTTTCAAGAAAAAGGGTTACATCCCGCTCTCCACATACTTGTGCACCTAAAGGATCGAAAACTATGTGGACATCAAGGTCAATGGAGATGTGCACAAGGGTATGCCTCACAAGTTTTACCATGGACCACTATGAAAACCTCAAAATGTTTATCACGTCCTTTTTACCGCGTTCTGTCCAAAATGGGATGGCTAGAGAAGAGAGAGGACGACAAGGGGGCATTTTTTTAAAATTCAAATATTACTCCGAGTATAGCTACTCATACCACTGCAATTATTGCCGCCCTAATTGCCGCATCTATTACCGAACCTCTCTTTAGCACTTAAACATTTAAATTTTGGTGTTTCCCTCTATTTTTCTTGTGAATAAAGAATAAAGAACATTATTTAAAATTTCAAAAAAATAAAAATGTTATTAAAATATGAAACAATAACTATGTGGATAAACATGAAACTACAAAGAGTGTGCTCCATCCTAGAGTTATGCATGTGCCTCCATGTAAAGCAAGCACCGTTAGAGATGAGAAGCCAAACATGGACGACATCTTCTGTCAAGGAATGGGCATGATAAAGGGAAGTGTACCCATATTTTACCAAATGGTAGCACCTAGTTAGTTTCTTCAAGCTCTATCTTGTAACAATGTGCACATGGCCTACACTTTTGCAAGAGTATTTCTCATTCTCTTGCTTACCACAAATATTTTTGCTTTTATTACATCTTCTACTATTCCACACACATTTCACCCGAGCGACTGCATCCATGCACTCTTTGCATATTCTGAAAGGCTTTATGTAGTTGTGCCAAAGAGCTCTCTTGTCATGAAAAGGTGTTGAGCAAGGAGCACAATAAAGACTTTCTTTTTCAAAGCACTCTCATACTGCGCACAACACAAAATGCTAGCTCCACTTGCACCCATAACGCTTCATAATAACAATGTTTCTTAGAAAAATGCAAAGCATCTGTTATTTTTCATATATTGTTCCAAAGAATTATAGAAATTTTTTCATCATATAAATTAATCACTGCCACTTGATTAACATACTTCAACATGCTTCACAAAATTAGAGAGAGAAAGAGGGAGAGACAGAGAGAGAGAGAGAGAGAGAGAGATGAATGGACGATACCATAAAAAAATTTCATAACTTAAAGTATACAAAATGTTTATGAATCATCTTCCAAATAATCTCTACAAGAAGTGTCATCCAATGCTAAGCCCATGGCTCCTGAATCAACAAAGAGAGAAATAGAATTATCGTTTGTTGTTCACTCTATGGATGGCCTAGCCTTGAGCTGAATGTCCATGATTAAGAGGCTAGTGCTAATCCATTGTAACTAGAGAATCATTCCTTAATCTAATCTCTAATTTCTTTATTAGTCTACTTCTTCTATATTCCATTATGTCATGAAGTAGTTTCACCTTCTCATTATTCTAGATTTGAGTATGTGTGATAACGTCTTGCTTATTGACCACTCCTATCCTTCATAAACATTGAATTTGCGATATTTAACATCTCTAATTAGGTTGATTAATTTGGTTCTTAATCTTGTGATTAGTTTATGTGCCCTATTGTTTGCCTGTATGGGTTTAATGAAACACTAGCACCATTTACCTTGTGTGTGTAGCTTTTGATGAAGTGCCTTGATTGGCATGTGGTGATTGGAGACACCAACACCAATGCAATTAGTATGTGCTTGTCATGAGTGTGCTTTGAGATTCTTGCCTATGGTAAGTTGGACTTCGATGGGCTTAATGTGTGTAGGTGATGCTTGATTGATTATGTGATAGAGTTAGTGATTCATGGCTAATAATCTCTATTACATTGGATGAGCATTCTCTTAAATCCTCTCATTTGTTACATATGATGGTCGTGCTTCCATGCCCTAGTTGGGTTTCCAATCCTAGGGTTGATAATTTTGTTGTTCTTGGGTTGATTAGGTTATGCTACAATTGCCCCCAACATTTGGCGCCGCTATCGGGGATTGATAACCTAAGATAGTGAGTATAGAATATTTAGAATAGAGTAATTTCACTACTAATTTCATTGTTTTTTGAGTGTGTGTGCCCATCCAATACCACTTGAATTTCAATGAGTGATGGTCAATTGAGGCACCCCAAATGATTTTTGATTGTAAAATTTTCACAAAAACTGTGTGCAATAATTAGGTGTAAGCCTAAATGCATTGCCAATTGAGCCAAATTTGAACTTTTGTGCTTAATTTTTGAGTGTGTGCATTGCTTGATTGTGTCAAAATAGTGATAATTTTTTAGAAATTGAGCATGCATCCATTCAATTATGCTTGATCAAGTGTGAAATTTTGAGCATTGCATTGTGAAATTGATGTATTTTTTGCATGTAATTTTGGCCTTAATTTGGGTGTGTGCACCAATCAATGGCATGTGCAATCCGGTGCTTGAATGAATAATTGGTTTTTTTAATCAATTAAGATGATGAATTGGACAAATACTTGATTTGTGTGTCACAATTGGCTTTAAGAATATTGGTACTCAATTGTGTAGATTTTTAGTGGATTGTCATGCTAATGAATCGATTTGATGAACATGGAAAAAACGCACTAAGGTGTGTGCCTATGCAATGGCATTATCTGTCCAAATTGGAATGAATGATTGTTGTTGATCACTAATCATAATGATTGAGTAGACCTAAACATTTGTGGGTGTTTCATCAAATCAATTGAGATGAATGACTCAATTGCACACAATTGAGAATGACTTTATGTATTGCCATTGAGTTGTATGCCAATTTGATTGGCTATGGAAAAAAATTTCATTTGATTGTGCATGTGCAAATGCCAGAATCAAATGTGTGCAGCCTCATAAATTGTAAATGACAAATCCAAATGGGGTTTGAGTGATTTGATATTAGATATGAGAAATTTTGGAATGATTGAATATCAAGATGGATTGGCCGATGAGAACTTGTGCGCTCATTTAGTCTGCAATAACCAAGTGATAGGTTTGATGTCAAATCGGTGCATAGAACTACTCTCAATTAAAGAAAGTATGTCCAAATGAGAAAAATTTGAATTGTTGTTGAATCCAATTTTTTGCATGTATTGAGCGAGCCTAATTGAATGAATTTTAGAGATGTTTTGGTGTAGTGGTCCATATGCCAAATGACAATAATGGTTGTTTAAATTGAAGTAAATCAATGCATCACTAAGACCCTATCTAAGGAGCTTAGGTGTTACCATTGGGATACACACACACACATACACTCACGCTCTCTCTTTTGTTCTCGGTCATGGATTCAACTCAACTCGTGATTTCACTCATGCCTAGAGATGCAAGACTCATCATACGTGCATACACTTGTTCTTCGTCATGCATTGCTTACCGTGGCTCAAACTCACTCATGCAAACGTATATTCAAAACACCTTGCCATGGGAATTAGATTCCCTTTAAAATTTAAAAAAACGAGAAAAGCCTCCCTCAAATCTAGCATGCCAACTGGTCACCCTTCGCGGGTTCCTGTTCTGGGCTTGGCAAACCCACACGCTTACACACACATTTTTTTCCCACGAATATTGGCCTAGGATCCAAATTGTTGAGCTATTCACACTGCAGAGGGGCCATTTCTGTTTTGAACTATCTATTGCGTGCTTGGCTTGACTGCGAAGGCTACAGAGGCACGGACTTTGCCTCCTACCCCAGCCACTCGCTCGGCCTGCCTCGATTGACAAATATGGTGAGCTCACATGCAATCTCTTAAGCTGGTCCACCCATGCCAAGCTCGCGCTGGTACAACACCCTTCAAACACACTTGTAAGCTTTGTCGGTAGTTGAATTTCTGAATAGTGCTCCTGCCCCTCAGGCCTCGCACCCGCTTATCCCCCTTATGGCATTCCACACATACACACACCCGTTTTTTTGCAGTGTAGCCTTAGAGTAGGGATCTTTCAAACCAAATTCTCACACACTGTTCACACCGCTCTGGGGCTCCTCCTCATCTCTCTCCTTGGGCCCATAATTCTCTGCCGTCATCTCTCTGCACACTGTTGAGCAAAAAAAGGATTTAAAAAAAGTGAAAAAAATAAATCGCTTTTAGAAAATGAAATGAAATATAACAAGAGGTTCCCACCCCTCTCTCCAACCAAAGGTCAAAAGCAAGGATTTAAAGTCACCTAGAGCTGATCAAAATCTGAAAATTAGCTCCACACTTAACCTTGAGTGTAGGGTGGTTTGTGTGAGGGAAATTGCATCTCGGTTTAGCCTTGAAAAAACTTGTAACACTTGATGAAGAGCAAACCTTGGGTTACAATTGTCAGTCACATGAGATGGGATTACCAATGAAAGGGGTAAAATGGCAAAGAGATTTTCATTAAAAAAACTCTGTCCCATTCTTTGCCATGTATGCCACCAATTGTGCTTATTACAAGAGTCCACTTTATGCATATTCATTGTCGGTATGTGCATGAAAGCATTAAAATTTTGGGATTTTGGTGCTTGGACAGAGGGAGAACTTCTTTCTTGCATTAATGATTGATTGTTGTAAAGGGGATACTAATATCAAGTTTCACCGGGCATGTGAGAGATTTTCATTGCTATGAATTGCAAAATCTAGCTATTATGATATACACCATTGACATTGAATTGGCTCTTGGTCGAGAGATATTATTCTTGGACTCAACTTGCTTGTTATACGTTAGTGCTTAAATTGAATGAAAAATCATGGAAAAGCACTCAAATTGAGCTTTTTGATAGCAAAAAGAGATCACTAAAGTTTACGCTTCACATTGATTGTGCATTTTTAGTGCTTGATATTAATGTAAAATCTTTGCATAACACTAATTGGGCTTCTTGAATGACCATGGGATAGTCATAAATTTGTGGGCTTGTGATTGATTTTGAATTCCTTGAGTACTTGTGTTGAGTTTCCAAATGCTTAAGAGCACTAACGATTTGAGTTATTTTGAAAGGAACTGATACACATCATACAAATCTGGATCAATTGTTTCCTCAGCTATCATCTAGAACAATTCTGCATCCACTGGCTCATCTCTCAAGGATGCCTCAGAGTAGCCATCCGTACTCCTGGACAAGAAATCAGCACCACAATGGGTTTTATCGGGCTTATGAAAAATGCAAAATTCAAATTCCATCAGGAACATCATCCATTATATAAGTGTGCCTTGAATAATGACTTTGTTGATAAAAAATAATAATGCCTGATGATCCACATAAAACTGAAATAGCTTGCCCAACAAATAATATCGAAATTTAGTAGCACTAAAAACCATTCCTAGGGCTTCTCTTTCAGTAGTTGTATATCCTTGTTCAGCCTTACTAAATCTCAGTAGTTGTATATCCTTCTATATAAATTGATATATCCCAAGAAAGAACTTAGCTCTGATGCATTGCGGAGCGGCTTGGCCTGTTGGACACATTGAATCTTGTCATTGGACATTTCTATACCATTTCTGGACACTACATGTCCCAGTAGTTTTCCTTTTCAGACCATAAGAACAGATTTGAATGGACTTAAACAAATCCGCTTTTCCTGACAACGCTAGAAAACCATTTCCAAAAAAAGTAAATGCTTATCCTCTACTAAATATATAGTGAAGTCATTCATAAATATGGCAAGGAATCAGTGGAGAAATTCACTGAATATTTCCATCATACATCGTTGGAAATTCGTTGAAGCATTGCAAAGACCAAACGCATAACTAGATACATGAATGCTCCCCACTCATTAATCAAAGTAGTTTTATTCCGGTCCTTAGGAGCAATCTGTGACTAGTTATAACCACTATAACCATCCATAAAGCTATACATCTCATAACCTGCAATTTTGTCAAGCAACATGTCCGTAAAGGGTAATGAAAAGGGATCCTTGATGGTCTGAGCATTCAGCTTCCAATAATCCACACAGAGTCTAAGCTTTCCATTCTTCTTGGGTGCCACTACAATGGAAAATAACCTGTCACTACTGGCTACTTCAGTAATGAGCCTCGCCTTCAAAAGGTTATCGATCTCTTCCTTGACCTTCTTAGCATAATCTGGATTCATTTTGTATCGTTGCAACCTCACTCGTCTGGTATCCGGTTTCAATGGTATTCGACGTTGACATATCTCCAGATCTACTCCCTTGAGATCAGTATGTTCCCATGCGAACACATCTTTGTACTGCTGGACCATGTGTCGGGCCTTCTCTTTCGTTACTGGATTCGGATGCTTGTTGACTTTAATCACTCTGGGATTTTCCTTAGAACCCAGATTCCATTCCTCTATTTCTTGATCGTCTTTAAGCAACCAGTTAGGCCCACCACCCTTTCTTTTGATTGACTGCTCAACATAATCCCAAGACGGACCTCTAAGCTTTGAACTGCTATTCTGATTTTTAGTAACTCCAGAGTGTGCTTGTTCAGAGGCCGCTAGCGTACTGGAATCAATTGGTTCTTCAGGCCTTCTAGTTAGCTAAACTGGTCGTTCCTCAGAGTTCAATTCACTGAATTGATCTAGAAATTGCTTCTTTTTCTTTTCAGCCTGATCTTTGTCTAGTAATATTGCGTTTAGATCTATTTCGGCTAGTGGAAAAATATCTTTGCTGCCAGCATCCTCTCAATTTTCTTCACCCTATACTTCTGGCAAAGCTCTTCAGGTTGTAGCTCCTTTCTCCAGCTCCTAGTGTTGTTCGTCTGAATCTGAATACTGCTACTGGCACCTTATATTGTCAGAGTCTGATTGGCATAGTCGTAAACAACCTGTGCTGTTCGCAACCATGGGTGCCACAGTAGCATCCCATATGTGTCTTGCACATCTATTACTAGGAAATTGGTCTTGAACTTCTCTTTGTCCACCCGTATTTGCATACTCTCTATCATCCCAGTTGCCTATACAACTCGATGGTCCTTCATTCGAACTTTGAAAGGTGCTCGTGTTACCATATACATGTGGTAGTGATGTGTGTGAACACACTAGGACTGCCGGGGCATTTTTTCCCTCTTTAGGAGGTTTTTTCCCCCGTGCATTGTATATACGCCCCCCCTACGCCCATCACTCTAGGGCTATCTATCTTTCCATTGCACACAAAGTAATACACTCTCTATTGTGTTCCTTGAGATTCCTTCGTCTTCTCCAAGCTGTGTGTGTTTCTCTGCAACCCTAATTCCAACAATTGGTATCAGAGCAGGTCACGTCCTCCCGAGCTTAGTCGCCAGCTACTCCAGCACACGCCTCCTCACTTTCTCTGATTTCAGTGAGCTTTGGTGAGCGTTCGCAGGTCAACAAATATTTTGGGTGAGCTCGTAGAGCTCGGTCTGCTAAGTATTTTGATTTGGGCTCATTTCGGCCTCCGATTCCACTTCAGGCAGTATTGCACAGGCTATTTCATCATTTTGTGCAGAATTTCTGTCAATGCCGTTTTCTGCATAACAGGTGTCTTATAGTCTTCTACGGTTTGCGCTATATAGCACAGGTTGTTCCCACTCCGTTTCTCCTATTTTCGGGTAGTTTTCACATTAGGTGCAACATTTACCATGGCTGACAACAACAACACAGATGTGTTCAAGATGTTTGCTGCTGAGGACAGGTTGGATGGGGAAAACTACCCTATGTGGGCTTATATGATGCAACATGTTCTTGCGTCAAAGGGTGTCTGGAACATTGTGGAGGGCATTGATGTACATCCTGGTTCTGTAGATGTAGGCTATGTTGAGGATGTTGCATGTCTTGCTGCAAGGATTGCAGCTGTTAGAGCTGTTTTTCCTACGACAGAACAAGCTCGTTGGGATGTTAAGGATTCACATACTCATGCATTGATTGTGTTGTGTGTGAAGCGCACCATTGTTCCTCACATCCGTTCAGCAAAATCTGCAAAACAGGCTTGGGATATTCTAGTAGGTCTTTATGCGAGCCGCAATGAGGCTAAAATTCTTTGTTAGCTGGAGTCCACTACAAGAGGCTATTCATATTAGCGACTCTCACACAGCGACGCTCAAAAAAAAAATTCCCGGCGTCGCTATGAGCATCGCAAATTTACTTGTAAATTTGCGACGCTCATAGCGACGCCGTCTGGGCTAAAAAAATCACAGAGAGCGCCCAAAAACTCAGATCTCAGATCTGAGTTTTTTGGCGCCCTCAAGCAAGGAGCAGGTAACACTCTCCCTCTCTCTCTCTCTCTCTCTCTCTCTCTCTCTCTCTCTCTCTCTTTCTTCTCCACACACACACACACACACACACACACATACAGACACACACACACGAGGAGAGGAAGGAGAGCCAGGTATGCTCCTTCCCTCTCCTCACTCTCATGTTCCCTTCCCCTCTTTCTCTCTCCCTCTCTCTCTCTCTCACACACACACACACACACACACATAGTGTTTTTGAGAGAGAGAGAGAGAGAGAGAGGGTTTTGAGAGAGAGAGAGAGAGAGAGAGAGAGAGAGTACAAACATAAACAAAAACGCACACACACATACATAAACAAAGCATTCACACACACATTGAGAGAGGAAAAGAGAGAGAGAGAGAGAGCATGCATAAACAAAAAACACACACATTGAGAGAGGAAAAGAGAGAGAGAACATGCATAAACAAAAAACGCACACATTGAGAGAGAGAAAACATGCATAAACAAAAAAAGCACACACATTGAGAGAGAAAGAGAGAGAAACTAATTTAACGTCGTAGGAAACTAATTAAAATTAAAAGACCTAAAGATCTAGCCGACGAGGAGTTGAACTCAAGACCTATTATTCAAGAGGGAAATGGCATAAACAATCTATCATACTTGGCATGGGTAATAGAAAGGTTATACCATTTATCTCTTTTTATTGGCACACACATCCACACACGCGCACACACACAAGAAGAAGAGAGTTATAACGTCGTAGGAAACTATCCTAAAAGACGTTAAAGATTAGGTTAGATGTAGACTTACGTTAAATTAGATTTAGGTTTATTTAAGTTAAATTAAATTAGATTTAGGTTTATTTTTAATTAGATTTACGTTTATTTACGCTAGATTTAGATTTACGTTATATTAGATTATATTTAGGTCTCCATAGACTGCGATGCCTGCATGAAGCGGGTGAAGAAAGCCCTCAATGGAATATAGGGTATTGCTGCCTTCAATCATGGTGGGCTCCGTCGATCCAAAAGTACTGGTGAAATGTCTTCAGAAGATAGGGAAGAAGGTGGATCTTCAGGGCGGCAAGAGTCACTACATCCCCGACACAATGACCATCTAGACAACCTCTAGTCATTCAACAGCAACTTCAAAGTTAGTAACAAGAGCAAGAACGGTCTAAAGGGCCAATTGTTGTCGTCAGATGTGGATGGAGATGAGGCAGCGTCACCGCCTGTAGGCTCTCCAGAACCGTCGGATAGTGCATCGGTGGTCGTCTTCCCCGTCTCCACTCGATTCGTGCCCTTTGTCGCTCTTGCTTTGCATCCTCATATTGTGAAATCCACTTTTGCATCACTGGATTGTGAAGCATGCAAAATCAGTTGATTTTAGCCTCTACATCTTCCGTCATCTTCTTCTCACACCGAGATTGCACATGACAATCCTAGATATGCGCTCATCATCTATGGTTCGCCATAGCGTGTCCCGGGCTTTATCAAATCCGTCTAGCCACTCTCCAATGTACACTAGGGACTCTGATACCAACCAACCTTCTGCCATGCTACCCTCCGGACGTGCCTTTTGACGCACATATCCCTTAAGCGTTTTCATGAAACGTTCTAAGAAGAACATCCATCTGGAATGAACTGTGCTAGCTATTTCCACCTCATCAACTATGTGAACAAGAAGATGCACCTGAATGGTTAGCATGGTAGTAGGAAAATGTTTCTCAAACATGCACACAAGCTCCGCAGCATTTAGTTTGGCGAATGGTATGGAGTCTACGTTGATCTCCTTTTGTGAGATCCATTGCACCAGCTTTGCAAGTTTGTAGATTGTGCTACGGATGTCGAGAGACAAATATCCCTCAATGGCAACCGGTAAAATAAACTGTAAAGTATGTGCAGCAATGATATTAAAGTCCACATTTTATGCAATGATATTAAAGTCCACTATGAATGTACCTGACACATTTTATGCCAATCGTGTGACTTCAAACCGGTAAGCTTTCCTTCTTTAGTAAAACACGTTCGTAGCGAGTGCATTACGTGACTGAGGAAGAGTGGGAGTACTCTCGGGGTTGCGCGACCAAGGTAAGTTTGCAATGTACGACTAGCTAGTGACTTTATTTCTAAACGTTTGAACGGCCACTCATAATCTTTGTTCGTTGTAGTATAAGTCATACATAGCAGCATGGTGTAAAGGTTGACATTTTAGGGTGGAACGAATCGACAAAAAGCGTTTTACTCAAGATTGTGGAATCATGGCAAAATTTGAACAGTCTAGTCAACGACGTTCCTCTGATGCAGATCCTGTGGTGGCGGAACTCACTTACTTCGGCACGTTGCAAGAGATTTTGAGGATCGATTACAGAGGATTTTTTGTCGACTTGTTCGACGTGCAATGGTTCAAGATAATCATGGAGGGTCGCAACGCTACTGTGCGTAGAGGAGAGTCGGGTTTTCTTGAGGTGGATTCTACTAAGAAATGGACTGACCTAAGAGAAACTTTCGTACTAGCCGAGCATTGTGAACAAGTAAGTATGTAAATAGTTAACATCCCCCTTTTACAAGTTATGTGCTTGAAAGCTCTCATGTAAGTTATGTGGCTCTGGCAGGTAATATTTCATCCTACAAAGTCTACATCAAACTGGTGGTACGTCATAGAGGTAGCCCCTCGTAGTGCAAGGACGTATGAAGGCTACCATGTGCCAATCACAACGGAATCAATGGAGGAGATTAGAGAAGATGCTCAATCAGAAGCCGCTGCGGTGGTGCCAGACGAGCATCAAGATGCTACTACTCTATATGGGGTGCATGCAGAGGAGCTACAAAATGAAACAGAGGATACGTGTTTAGATGGAGAGCTCTATATAGATATAGGAAGTTATGCTGAGTTATGCGAGGATGAGAGAGAGATCTCTTAAAGCCACAAATATTGTATTTGAACAATTTTGCTCCGTGTTGTAAAAGCTCTGGCTCTCTAAGTACCTTCCATGGTGTATAACGCTCTTTTCTACTCGTGCTCACATCTTTTGATTGAAAATTCTGAGTTTTCGACTTGCCTCTTCTATCACTCAATTCATTGCGTCATTAAGTCATTGTATTTAATGGTCTTTGCGTCATTGTCTACTCTATTCATTCAATATTAAGTTTAAATATTCGTGTGTTTAATGCAGGTATTGATGATGAAGAGTTTCTTTCTTCTTTGTCACCGCAGCAGAGACAGTGGTACGTGGAGCGTCATCGCTCTGGCGCATCATCGCGCGTTCCTACTCCATCCGCATCTCCCTCTCTTTCGGAGAATTCGGCGCGCTCCGAAGCTTCGGCGTCGACGAGACGAGCTTCACACTCGTCTAGACACCGGCGCTCTAGTGGTGGCAGTGGCTGTTGTTGTGGGGATTCCGCCATCGATGCCTCCACACCGCCTCGTGTTCGACGAGGCTCTTTACCCTCCCCTTCTTTGCCCACCCCCACACCAGCCACAGCATCGCCATCTACGCCAAGTTTTACACGGCTGACTGTTCCTAGCAGCTACACACCTCTACCTACTCCGCCAGGAGCCACCCCACTCGACACTCCTCGCTTCGGGGCCCAGACGCCGGTGGAGACACCTGACGTCCGTACCCCAATCGACACGCCGCTAGAGACCCCTGCCGGGACACCCAGGTTCACGCGTCACCGGCCAGAGGGCTTGCCTTACTCTGTCGGCTTCAGCGGCGGCATCATCATGGATGATGACGGCAAGAAGGTGATCTCGCGCATGCGTGGTCTTTGCTCTCAGCTGTTTAGACACTACATACTAAACAAATGGAGTGAAGTACCAAGTGATTTAAAAAACAGAGTCATCAGCATACTTCATGATGAGTTTCCCGTTCCAACACGGGATCAGCGCTTCAATGAAGACCTGATGAAGATTCGAATGCGCGAATACTGCAAACACAAGCGTTCCGAAGTGCAAAAAGCAATCAAGCATGGGTGGAACAGGCCAGATTGGCTGGCCAAAGAAAATTGGAAGAATGCGAAGAAAGCAGCGCGCGAGAATCCTGACAAGTGGAAGCAACAAAAGGATGCAGCCAGAGCGCGAGTAGAGGCAGGGAGGTCGCACCACTTGGGGAGCGGTGGATGGGCATCATTTGAGGCCGATTTTGTAAGTGTTTTCGCATTGCTCTTTATGTTCGATAGTTTAGGGTTTATGAGTTTTTTAATTCTAACATAATGAATTCTTTGTATGTTTTTACAGTGGTCGATGACAGGACGTGATCCCACACCGTACGAGCGCGAGTACGCAGGCAGGAAGGGCTTAAACGCCCTGATGGACATTCTCAGTTCTCGTGGCGGCATGGTTAGTATTAGGGTTTACTCTTTACTATTTTTTGTATTGTTTTATAAATATCGTTATATGTTTATACTTACTGAAAGCTGTCTTATTGTCTTTTTTTGCAGAATCTGATATATACGCCGCTTGGACGCGATGAGACGTCTGACTAGACGACGTCAGTTTAGCCGTAGCTAGATAGCATTAGTTTAGGGTTTCTCATAGCTTATGTATCATGAGACGAATTTTATACGTCTTTTTGAACCATGTATATTATTACATTTGTCACCGCAGTTCATTTTGCCAATCAATTCTTTATGCCTATGATGTTGTACAATTGTCATTATTACATTTGCCAATCAATTCATTTTGCCTATGATGTGTACAATTGTCAATTTTACGCTTGTCAATTTTGCAAACAATGCGTCTTGTGGGTGACTATTTTGGGTCTATTATCTACCCTTGCACTTTTTTTAAAAAGTGAATCAAGTACAATATGGTTGATGGGTGGCAGGGCATTCAATGACCTGACACCAAAAAAATTTTCTCTTGGACGTCGCTATAACCGTCGCTATTTATGGCTCTGTAGCGTCGCTATGGGCGTCGCTATAGACTTCTGTGTAAACGTCGCAATAAGCGTCGCTATGACCGTCGCTATGAGCGTCTCTATATAGCGTCGCATATAGCGACGCTCTCGTAGCGACGCTATTAGCGACGCCGGAGGTTATAAAAACCCAGTGTATTTCCATCGCTAACAGCGTACAAGAGCAGACAACCTCTTGTAGTGGTCGAAGATTATGCATGAGGAAGATGACATGGACACTTTCCTTGCTAGTGTCAAGGATATCAATGAGCAACTTATTTTTGCAGGTGGAGTCATTTCAGACAATTCCCTTGTGCAGACTGTTCTTGATGCCTTACTAGATTCCTACCAGACTTTTGCTAGTACTTGGAGACTGATGACCCAAGGAAATCCTGAAGGTGTCAAGTTTGATGCATTCTGCACACTGCTCTTGCAAGAGTCACTTTCTAGAAAAAACAGGACTAGGCAGCGTGCAATTGAACAGGCTTTTATTGCTTCTCAAAGAAAGGGTGGTAACTGTAATGCAGCCACTTCTTATGGTTCTCCTGCAAGTGGAAAAAATTCTATTCCTAATGCTTCTGCTGGTAGCAATTCGTCGGGAAATTCTGGTGATAAGGGCAAAAAGAGATACGTTGCCATTATTGTAAATCTAATGATCACTTGATCAAGTCGTGTCCTAAGTTGAAGGACAAAGAGGCTAAGAAGAAAGAGGGTGGTTCCACTGCAAATGCTGGTTCCACTACAAATGCAGCCATTGTTGAGTCTTTTGTGAAAGGAGACTGTAATGTTGATGTTGATGCAGAATGGGCTTTTAGCGCAGAGTGCACTTACAATCCTGCTGTCCATGATGCATGCTTGTCAGTTGCTGCAGATTCACATGTGTGGTATTTCGACAGTGGTGCTACAAAGCACATTACCTCACATCGTGAATTGCATCTTTACCTCTCTCGAGTTTGTCCCTCATGGGAATTATGTCACTTGTGCCAACAATGACTCTTATCCGGTTCAGGGAGTTGGAAAGATTGTGCTTACTGCTGCAAATGGCAGTTCCTTCACACTTGTTGATGCACTTTATGTACCTAGGATCAAGAAGAATCTCTTGTCTATATCCGCACTTGCTAGACTTGGACTTGTAGTCAAATTTGTGGATGAAAGATGTACAGTTCATGATCTCAATTTTGGTGATGAAATTGTTGCATCTGGCCTTTTGTGCCATGGGCTGTATAAGCTCACTTTGTATGAAAAATGTGGACAAAATTTTGGAAATGCTGTTGCAGATTCAAGGACTATTTCAAATGAAAAACTTTAGCATGCACGTTTTGGTCATCTGAATTTTGCCAGTTTGCTGCGTTTGCAAAAATATGATATGGTTGCTTCTTTGCCAACTCTTCAAGCACCTATCAAACATGTTTGTGAAGGATGTATTTTGGGTAAGATGCAGCGTTCTAAATTTCCAAAGGATGGTTCAGTTCGGGCCACATCCAGGTTGCAGCTTGTGCATAGTAATGTTTGTGGGCCCATGCAAACTTTGTCCTTGGAAAATTACCTGTACTTAGTGACTTTCATTGATGATCACTCCATGCATGCATGGGTATTTCCACTTAAAGCGAAGTCTGAAGTTTTTATGTGCTTCAAACAATATCTAGCTATGGCTGAAAATGTCTCAAAATGTACTATGGGCACCCTCCATTCCGATCGAGTGGGGGAGTATATGTCTCATGAATTTAATGCATTTCTGGCTAGTCATGGGATAAAACACCAATGTACAGTGCCTTATACACCTCATCAAAATGGTATTGCTGAGAGGAAAAACAGGTCACTGATGGAAATGGCACGATGTATGGTCAACAGTCAAGCTTTGCCGCATTCTTTTTGGCTTGAGGCCATCATGTGTGCCGCTTATGTACTTAACAGGTGTCCTACAAAATCAGTCTATTACTCCATATGAAGCATAGCATGATAGAAAGCCTTCTATTAAGCACATGCGTGTTTTTGGTTGTTTGGCGTATGCTTTGGTGCCACAAGTGCAGCACAGAAAATTGGATGATAAGGCTGTGAAATGTATTTTTGTTGGTTATAGTGCTGAAAGCAAAGGTTACAGGTTGTATCATCTCCAAACAAAACGTATCTTGGTTTCTCGGGATGAAGTGTTTGTGGGAAATTCTGTTTAGCCCTTGCTGTCATGTACTAGAGACAGTAATGTAAGCTCACAGGACATTTATGACACTTTGTTGCCTCTTTTCAATGGTGGAAATACGAATGTAAGTTCGAATGAGGCAAATGTACAGCCTATGGGGGTTTTTGAAAATGTTTTAGATCAGCCTATTACTGATGCAGATGTACATGATGTACTTGATGAGGAAAGGGCTGAAAATGAGCAAGCTAGAGGTATGCCAAAATGGCTGGTGCACACTTTGCGTGACAGTAAATTGGATGCACCTTTGTCTAGTCGTACTCGTTCAGGCTCTCGCCATGCATCTTATGCATCAGATTGTTATGCTTTGGTTGTGTCTAGCTTACATGATGTTGAGGAGCCTCTGTCTTTTAATGAAGCACAGAATTCAGAAAATTGGATGGCTGCCATGCAATCAAAATATGATGCACTTATAGAAAATGACACATGGACTTTATGTGATTTGCCTCCTGGCAAAAAGGCCATTGGTACAAAGTGGGTTTACAAGTTAAAACGCAAGCCGGATGGTGAGATCGATCGCCATAAGGCTCGACTTATTGCAAAGGGTTATGCACAGCAAAAAGGCATTGATTATGAAGAGACTTTTGCTCCCACTTTTCGTATGACTACTGTGCGTTTTCTATGTGCATTGGCAGCTCATTTTGGTCGAGATGTACATCAATCAGACATTGTTACTGCTTTCTTGAATGGTGACATATTTGAGGAAGTTTATGTAACTCATCCTCGCGGTTTTGTCATAAAAGGACAAGAGGAGAAAGTGTGCAGATGTAAGAAGGCTTTGTATGGGTTGAAGCAATCTCCTCGTGCTTGGTATGAGAAAGCTAACACTCATTTGGTGAAACGAGGCTTTCGTAACAGTCCAACAGAAAACATATTGTATGTAAAGCGTGAGGATGATGTACTTCTCATTGTGGTTCTTTATGTCAATGATTTGCTCATCATTGGACCAAATGAGAGACATATTGCTGAATTTAAAGCTGATTTGAATGCTACTTTCAAGATGAAAGATTTGGGGCTGTTGCATCATTCCTTGGGTATACAGTTTAAGCAGTGTGATGGTGGTATTGCTTTGTGTCAGAAAAGTTACATAGAAACATTGCTATGTAAGTTTATACTTGAGGATTGCAAACCTATTGCCACTCCCATGGAAACAGGTTTGAAATTGAGTCTACATGATGCTCGCAATCCTGCTGATGTCACTCTTTACCAAACTGCTGTTGGCTGCCTCATTTATGTATGCAACACGAGGCCAGATATTCAGTTTGTAGTCTCACAAGTCAGCAGATTTATGCATAGCCCTGGGTCTAAGCATTGGCAGGCTGTCAAGAAGATTTTCCGCTACCTTAGTGGCACTTTACATCTTGGCTTGTTTTATCCCAAGGGGGGGTTATTGCTGCCAGAATTACATGCTTTTTTGGACTCAGATTGGGCTGGTTGTTTTTACACGCGAGTGTCCACAAGTGGATTTTGTTTCATGCTTGGCAGTTCATGTATATCATGGTTGAGCAAGAAGCAACCTACTGTGGCCACTTCGAGTTGTGAGGCTGAGTACAAGGCAGTCTTCACAGCTACGGTTGAGTGTGTATGGCTCAGACGCCTTATGGTTGATTTGGGTGTTGGACAGGACACTACCAACACTATCTACACTGACAGTCAGAGCGCATTGGTAGTTGCGAGGAACCCAGTTTTTCATGCTCGCACAAAGCACATTGAGGTGCATTACCACTATGTCAGGGAGAGGCTCTCAGCAGGAGAGATCAGCTTGGCTTATGTGCCAACACAGGACAACCTTGCAGATCTTTTCACAAAGACATTGTCTTGTGAGAAGCTTGAAACTTTCCGCAAAGCTTTGGGCTTAGTCCCCTTTGTGGACTGATCATTTCCTTAGGGCATGGCACTTCCCTTTACTCATGTGCCATCTCTCGTTCACCGCATCACTCCAGGGGGGATTTGTTACCATATACATGTGGTAGTGATGTGTGTGAACACACTAGGACCGCCGGGGCATTTTTTACCTCTTTAGGAGGTTTTTTCCCCTGTGCATTGCATGTATGCCCATCACTCTAGGTCTATCTATCTTTCCATTGCACACTAAGTAATACACTCTCTATTGTGTGCCTTGAGCTTCCTTCTTCTTGTGCAAGCTGTGTGTGTTTCCCTGCAACCCTAATTCCAATAGCTCGTTTCAGGTTTGTGATACCCATTCTTTGCTGAAGGTGTGTCCCAAAGATATTTACTCGGGATTTACTCCTTCTCCTCCATCCAGTATGATACCAGATAGTGGCTCCCACTATTTTCTAACCTTGTAGTCTACTTGGATCATCGGCACTTCATCATCTCTGACAGAAGCCAAGTCAAATTCTCTAGCTGCCGCTTCAGCTTTCCTTCACTGTCTGATGAATTTCGCTGCTTCAGGCAAAGTTTTTCTAACGTCATCTAGTTCAACTGTGAGTTTCTAAATTCTATCACAAATCTTGACATGAATTTCTTCTCTCTCTTGATCAGAGTCATTCTCAAAACTTGAAGAATCGAGACTATTTGCACAGTGCCATTCCTCTGTTCTGGTACCTACTGTGCCTCTTTCAGTGTTTTGTGTTGTAGTTATATCTGATTTAACGTTCACTAGTTCTTCTAGCAGTCCCTGAACTACAGCCAACATGTTCTTAGGAATTCCACACCCTGGCTGATCTGGTTGTGGTTTCTCAGAAGACTAGGCTAGTGTCTTCTGAATGACTAGGGCATCAGAGCTTTCTGGCTGCTCTGGCAGCTTCTTGGCTAAATCTTCTGTGATCTCCTACCACTCATCAACTACCTTTTCTTTACCCTTTTCCTTTCACACCTCTCTCTGCTGAGCCCATTTGATACTTTCACTACTGACTGGTTTTGCCGGCTCATATGGAATTTCCTCAATGACCACCCCTTTACTGCATGTAACTGCTCGTACAGGAATTGGCTCTAGGACCTTCGCCTCAGAAGGTGCAGTAGTAGGTGTTTCTGGACACTGAGCCGCAAAATGCCCATACTTGCCACAAATATAACATTTTAGGCTTTGGTCTTGGAAATTACCACAACCCTGGCGCCGGCCAGTACCTCCCTGGTACCTGCCACGCCCAGTACCAGTACCATTGGTACATGATTTCTCCTCTTGGGGTACATCAGTTGTCTCTACTCTGGCTGGTTCGGCATTAGTAAATGCCACTACATATAAATATTTTTCCTCCTTGAAGTGATGAATGCGAATGCCACAATTGTTCCAAAAATGACCATATGCTTTGTAATAGGTACATTGTGGACACTCATTAGAAACATGATCTTTAGATTTACACTTTGAGCGCCAGGTTTCCATTCTTCTAAGTGGTTGTTTGGTTTGGCTGATGTTGACCGCTGGGTCAACAACACAACATAACTCAAGTTTCGTACCAAAGTCTTATCTTTTGCGAGTTATGAAATGCTGCGGATTATGGCTATAAACGTCATTTGTAATGAGTAGTTATTCTAGTTTCAGAAGCCGGGGTGCAATGGCACTTCCAGATTGTAAATACAAAGCCATTTGACCCATTCAACCCCATTTTTGGTTAAACCTAAGGTAGCCTTAGTATATAAGGTACCTAGGTCATTTTGTAAAAAAACTTTTATCATAATCAAACTTGAGCGCTGCCGGCTACTGTGTGTGAGAGAGAAAGAGAGTGAGTGTGAGCTTCATCCTCTCGCTACGCCCCGCTCGCTCAACACATTGGAGATCTGACTGCACCATTTTTGTAGGCTCGAGGAGAGCTACGCGACAACGCCAAGCATTCCACGCGAGACGAAGCGCACACACCGACGCATCTACGAGCTATTTGTGGCCGTAAGTGTATCAAACGATGTCTGTTTTTTGCGTGCTAGTAGTCTATAGAATCGTGGCGACATAAGCTACGCATAGGTACACATAAATTTCAGTTTCGGGCACTTTCAAAATTCTGCTCTGTCATCCTACGCGTTTTCCGCAGACGGGTTTAGAGTGAGGGTTTTGAGTGTAGAAGCTTAGGGACAGGTGTATCCTAGTGAGGGTATGGTGTTTCTTAAGTTTCGTATGAATCTGGTATGATTAGGTGAGTTACCTTCCGTATGTGTGTATGTGGCTAGGTGGTGTAGTTGAGAGCAGTGAGGATCTGGATTGTGATTTAGTTGGCCTTCCAGAGTGTTGTATGTGTAGGATGGTCTCAGCTTGACAAGCTAAAGAGATTTCCTCCGTGTGCCTATCGTGTCATCTCTGTCCTCGATTGACATTATGTTGATCTAGGTAGTGTTTGCATGCACTTCATGGGTGTGTGAGACTTCCCGTTCAACATTGGCGCCGCTGCTAGGGACACAAGGACCTAAGTAGGTTTCCTACTAACACTCGTGTGATGGTTGCTTGATTTAGTTTCGGCTAAAGAAAGCGTTTTTCTCAAGTGGATCCAGAAAGAGGATATTCCGCAATCAAGTGGATAGCCAGGAAGCGTGTGTCTTGCCGAGGGTCTGTGACTAGATAGGTTTAGTTAGGATTTGTGGATTATAGTAGTTGTTGGTGGTCGAGTGATTTGTGAGGTGATCAAAGCGTTTACTAGTCCGCGTGTGGCAGTGAAGCATTTTTCTACTCAGATGCAAAACTCCATATGATTTGTAGGAGTAGCTTTAGGTAAGTGATCCGATTCTGATCTAGATCTATTCATCACTGAATTATTTGCTAAAGTGCTTGATTGCATTTGAAATCACGGAAAAGTGTGCTTTTGAGGGTAAAAATGCATTAAACAAGCTTTTGTAGACATTTTTGTATGACTGACTGATGTTGTGCATATAAAAGAGAATTTGCAAGGGTTCTGTGAAGAAAACCTGCAATTCTGTAAACACAGACATCCTACGCGTACGATGTCTGAAGGGGGTTCTGGAGACCAGATTTGAAAATTCTGACTGCACCAGTGGGTTCAGAGGGTAGGTTTTACCCTAGTAACATATTGACTTGGGTGTTTTTCCCTATTTTTGTTGACCAAAAGCCAAAAGGCGGAGTCAGAAAACGTAAAATTTCAGCAAAGGCTTAACTGAGTGATTTTTGCATGTTTTTGCAATTGTGAAGTATACTTGCACTTGCTGAGAACATAAGGAAGCATCAGGCACACTTCAGTCTGAAAAAATAAGAAAAAGACATCCTACGCGTAGGATGTCTACAGGGTGATATGGTGGAAATTTTGAAATTTTGAGGTTACCAGTGTGTTCAGAAGGTAGGTTTTACCCTAGTAACACCTGGAAAGTGGAAATTTGACCAAATTTTTACAGATCAAAGCCAAAAGACGAGAATTGCAAGACATCCTACCCAAATTGTGTCCAAGGCCTAATTTTGAGACCAAACCATAGGGTGACTTCATGTGCATGTTATACATGATGTTTTGAGTGCATGTGAGAGTTTTCAGCTCATTTGGGTCAGTAAAAGTGAAGATTGAGCAGACTTTAGCACTTTTGACTGAAAAGGCAAGAACAGCTAAAATTTGGGACTTTTGAAATCCAAACCAAAATCTAAGCATACCACTGGGTTGCTGACATCAAGGGGAAGCTTTGGGTCAAGTCTGGGGTCAAACAAGCCAAAAAGACATCCTACGCGTAGGATGTCATATGTGTGATTTTGCACTCCAAACTTAATTTTGAGCATACCACTTTGATCAGCACCTTAAGGAGAGTCTGTGATTCAAATTTGGGTTAATTTTGAGCAGTTAGACATCCTACGCGTAGCATGTCTAAGGCATGATTTAGAGGCCAAACTCAAACTGTGACCATAACAGGGTGTTGTATAGCCTTATGCAAGCCTCCTAGTCAATTTTGGTCCAATTTGGAGTTGATTTGACTTGGGAATTCATCAGAACAGACATCAGGATTTTGGAACAGGTTCTTGATCATTTGACCAACCTATAGGTGTCAGAATCAAAAAGTAAAAATAGCTGTGAGTTTAACACATCAAGGGGAAGCTACAATGAAAGTTTGAGCTGAAACAGAGCAAAAAGACATCCTACGCGTAGTATGTTTCCAGCTTGATTTAGGACTCCAAACCAACCTATGAGCACACCACTGTGATCAACACATCAAGGAGAAGTTGGGGTGAAAATTTCAAGTCATTCTGAGCAAAAAGCGTAGGATGTCTCAAGGCCATTTTTAGGACCAAATGAAAATCTGAGCATACCATTGTGTTGCTATACTTAAGGGGAGTCTCTGGACCAAATTTTGTTAAATTCTGAGCATATAGACATCCTACGCGTAGCATGTCTCTACGCCAGTTTTAGGGTCCAACTGTACTTTTGACCATACAGAAGTGTTCACAGTGTCACAGAGATCCCAAATCTTCTTTTAAAATTGAATTTGGACTCATTTTGACCATTCTAAACTGCATTTCACCATTTTGGCCATAACTTTCACAAACGGTATCGGATCGGAAAAGTTTTTATATCAAAACATAGCCTGAGAGCGGCTCAACAGATCTTAGTGCAAAACATGAACTAAATGCATGCCTACAGCAACATTTAGTTTAACTTTGAAAAAAACATCGTTTGAGGCCTCAAAATTCATCCGGAAGTCAGGGGTGTCTAGAAGCGGCAATTTGCGAGAATTGTGACGAAACGGTTGCGGTTTTGGACATAGTTTCGACTTTTCCCTAACCAAAGAACTTGAACACAATGGACTAAGTCTACTTGAACCAAGCAAAAGCTCTTAAGCCCAGAAATTATGTCTACCCTAGATTCAAATGCAGCTTACACAAGCTTGGAGATCCCAACGATAGAGGAATATCCTCCCACAATGGATCTTCCAAACTTGCAATTGATAAAGATCCATCATGTTGAGAGAATTTGGATGATTGGTCATGAGAGTGAAGGACTATATAGATACATTGACGACGATGAGGTCAATCTTTATAGGTGCTCAGATCCATACCTAGAAGAGATAACGGATTACAAGCTCTTATATGTCTACACATACGAAGTCGACTATCAATGGAGATCTATAGTTGTCGACAAGTATGGAAGAGAATACAGAGTTGTAGAAAGCACAAATCCACAGACTGTACGAGAAAGAGGTGGATATTTGGTCAATGAAGGACCACAAATGCCTCCACCAAACACGAGAATTCCTATAGGAATTCCAAGAAGAGAGCCACCAGGATTCCCTTCAAGAGCGATAACGAGAGAAGGATTGGGAGAGTCTCTGGTTAGACTTGTAGACAATCGACGAGTTAGACCATCCCAAGTCTAGAAATGGGTAAACAGAAAATACTCCGGAGATGAAGATCCGAGAGATCACGTAGCGGCTTTTAGAAGAGTGATTAGAGCAGAGGAAGTTTCAGATTTTGCGACACAGTTTGCGGGATTTGGATTGACTCTAGAAGATGATGCAGCTACATGGTTCGACTCGGTGGAAAAATGGGATTTTGAGACACTAGATGAGCTGTTTGAGGAGTTTATTGAAGAATTCTCGCCAAAAGGCATTGCTCACAACACAGTCTCACAAATCCATTGATTCAAATAGAAAGAGAATGAATCAGTACGCAAAGCATCATTACGGCTCAAGAGATATGTTAAGCTCTGTCCGAGAGTGGAATTACCTATGCAAGCACGACTAATGCTGATCTTTATTCAGGGAATGAGACATGCGGGCCTTCAGAAGGATCTGCATATGATAAGGAGGATGACGCTAAACGAGTTGATCAAAGAAGCTCTTTATCTAGTGGATAACTGTGAGGCATACAAAGAAAAGGACTTAAAGAGTCAAGGAGATGACACATCCTCTCAGCACAGTGTTTCACAGATAAGTGAGTCCATTGCCAAGCCAACGGCACCTATTGATCAAGAAAAGCTTATCGACGACTTGGTCAAGAGGTTGATTCCTCTTGTAAGGTCTGATTCGGGAGAGCCAAAGTGGTGTGAAATTGAGAGAAAATGGACGAACCATACGGAGGAAGAGTGCTATTATAGCATGGAAAATGCTAGGGAGAGGTATGTACAACCTGTTCCAGAAGCACCTACTTCACGATACATTACGGGGAATGCGCCAAGACCAGTGGGAGTATTAAGGCCATAGCTTGTCTTAGGACAAAAAACTCCGCTCCTAAGTGCTAGAATGCAGGTAGACATGAGATACATGCCAATGATGAAAGCATCACATAAACCAACTCCAGTACCAGCTACAATGTGGTATAGCAACCAAAGTGAATACTACCCTTCGGAGCAACAAAATGTGAGAAAAACACATGGAGTGGTGAGGCCAGTACAACCTCCACCTCCTGGGTTTCAGTCGAAAGAAAGAAGGTATGAAATGGACGAAAGGATGTTGCGATTCATTGAAAATAGCGACTTATCTAGGTCAAAGCTTGCTTATAGCCAAGAGGAAATGCTAAAAGAATCTCCTCAACCAGAGACAGATTGTCACAAAAGTCGTGACAACCACTTGGTCAAACAATGTCCTCATACGGAGATCACTGAAGTAAATGCCTATTGTCTTGAGTGTGGCATCACTCACTTGATCCCCGATTGCCCGAAAAAACCAAACCAAATCAGGAAAATCACGAAAAATGTATCAGGGATTGTTCAGCTCCCTTGTAGCTCAGAAAATGAAAATGTCGTACCAGTTCAAGTGGTTACGAGAGTGCAAGCTCAAAAGGAAGCCGATGAGAATCTAGAGACAAAGAACATGGAAAGTGACACGAGTCCAAAGACAGATGATGGACCAAAGACAGACGCACCTAGTGAGAAAACCAAGAGCAAACGAAATAGTTGGAAAGCTAGAAAGACTAGGATGAAATCACGCAAGGAACGAGAGCAAAAATCCCTAGCTGAGAAGCTTACCGAAGCTGAGGAGAAGATAAAACAACACGAGGAAAAGGAGGCACCTTCTCGTACACAGATGGTTAAACCTCTAGAAGAACCATCCACAGATGAGAAACCGAGAAGTGCTAGTTCAGGAGGATCTGTGTTGGCAGAGAAGGCTAATGAGACATTAGATGCCCTCTTGAAAGCCTATGATGCGAGGCTCAAAGACAACCAAACCCAAGAATAAAGGTGGATGACATATCCCTAAACGGAACTAGAAAAGCAAAGGTTTGAAATGTGCCATAAAATGATTCAAACAGCCCAAGCTTTACTAGAACCACCAGTTGCAAAACCTGAGGATGTGATCCGTGTCATGCCTACACAAGAAATCCCACCAAACCAGGAACTAAAAGAGCCAGATTCTAGTCATGAGCACAGAACAAAACTCAAAGACCCAGCATTAGAACCAAGGATAGTACTGAATACCATGGATAAATCTTCCGAGGGATTTCACCAAGCTATACATGAGGATTGTAAAGAGATAGATGGTCTTGACGAATTGTGGAAACAAGTCAGAGAGGCCAATGAAGCCGATGACCTAAGAAGACGAGTAGACAAGACTGGTGATGAACGAGGAGTGTTTCTACCACCAATAGAGGAATTTGAAACTGGATCTCAAATGAATCTAGACGTGCAATCGTGTTGGGGCGACAAAGGATTTGTACAATCTATGGATAGTCAACCCTATTCGCTAAGAACACTACCGTCTTACATGGGAGAGTACGAGACCAAGTTAGAAGTGGTTGAAGTCCCATCAAAGAGACTGTCTCCCAACAAGGCCATCGATTCAAAGGGGCTAGTAGATATTCTATCTACTCGAGTCACCTGTACAATAATGTTAGCCGAGTTGGTCAGAATAAGACCAAACATGTGGGCTAATGTGGGTAAATGTCTAGAGAAATTTGGTGTAAAAACCCCAATGACTCAAATTGAGGAAGGCATCAAAGAGCTTGAAATGCCTCAACTAAATACTAGGCCAGTGCCATTAAACAAGGTAGGCGAGTATTACGAGGGAAAAGATGGAAACACCACCCTTCCTGTGGAATTCAATGGTGAAAAAACCATGGCAATCCTTGACAGTGGAGCTGGTGTGGCCATTGCAACCAAAGAGGTTTGGAAAAAATGGGAAAAACCTGCCTTGATATC
This sequence comes from Adiantum capillus-veneris, assembly GCF_014529385.1. NCBI lineage: Eukaryota > Viridiplantae > Streptophyta > Polypodiopsida > Polypodiales > Pteridaceae > Adiantum > Adiantum capillus-veneris. Next base: position 132,741,928 of record NC_140947.1, read on the forward strand.
CACACGAATGACCCTGCAGCTTGCAGACGGACACAAGGAAAAGCCCCTAAGACTGCTAGAAAAAGTAATTGTTACTTCTTGTGGCATTGAATATGAACACACTTTTGTTGTTGTTAACTTTGGCAAGAAGAACAACTATGAAATCATTCTGGGAAGACCATTCATGCGACAATTGAAAATGGTCCAAGATTGGGGTTATGACCATATATACCTGAGACATATGGAAACTATAACAAAGGTAAACTTGAGGGACCATAGCTACAGGGATGTGACGAGAAGACCGGTTGAGGAGTTTGATTCCGCCACAGTAGCAACATCATAACTTCCAGCTTGGTTAGGTAAGCCTAAAGAACTGTGGATGTGTGGAGCTTCACAATGTGGTAGCTTGAAACGTGAGGAATGTATCCTAGAGCGGGTTATAGAAGATAAGGACTATATCCCAGAACCATTTTCTGAAGAAGAGTTAGAGCCTTTTGGATGGGAACACATCTTGGCTACTCTGGACGTGTGCGCCGTGGAGGATGCTCCCACAACAAAGTTTTGTGATGAAAATGGCTATGATGTCGTTCCTTATTTTGCAGTGAGTGTAATCCAGGAAAACGAAGAAATCCAGACATCAACAAGCTCTCAAAATAAGGAGCAAACAAAGAAATGTGGAGAATCAAAAGATGAAGAAGAGGATGAGTTCTATGACTCTGTAGAACACTTCGAGATTCAAGAAGATCAACGACCCAGGAATCAATGTTATCGCTACACGAATAAAGTGCATCAAAAGTGGATTCCAAAGTCCTCCGTGAAGACACAGCCACCACAATCATCCTCATACATGGCTCCTAATAAGGATGCAAAGACTCAGCTAGGAGGAATACGACCAGAGCAACGAGCTAATATTGCTCTAATCAATGGGCTAGAAAAGTCCTCCAAGAAACTACCACCCACGAGCAAACAGACAGTAACTTTCCACTACCAGCCAAAAAATCAAGGGAAAGTACAAGAAGTCAACCTTGCTGAGAATAGTAGCGATAGTATGAATCTTACAACATCCCCTATCATCAACTCAGGCCATCACTATCACCAACCCCTTCAGCAACAACCATGACAGGTCAAAAGAACAGGACAACAAGTCAAAGCCAAAAAGCTCGACAAATCTGGATACTAAAAAGCCAGATTGGCCAAAAACAGATATGGATCAAGAAGACAAAGATCTCTAATGACAAATCACAAATTCCAACACCAAAACAAAAGCAAGGAAAGCGTGCATGAATGGGTAAGAATATCACAAAGTCGCAAGCTTTCACAACTCAGGTATGGGCTCCAAAGAAGTTGATTCAAGCACAAAAAAGTTAGGAATTCATTTGGATTCCAAAACAACCACAGTATCAACTTTCAAAGCCTGAATCTCGTCACCAACCAAGCGTACAAGGGCTGAAGCAAAGACCACTGTTGACTCACACAACAAAAAGGTGGATCCCAAAGGAGTCTCTTCAAACACAAACGAAGCACGGGCAAGTATGGGTTCCCAAACGAGAGCCAGCAACAAAACAACCAATAATCGCAAAGAAATGGGTCCCAAAGAAGAACAACAAAACTGCTGTCAGTGCATCGCCGCTTGAATTCTTACAATTCTTCCTACGATTACAGTACAATTAGAAGAGAGCAAGTCGCTTCAATCAAGCAACGATACAGGAGCTTCAAAGACCATTACATTGCTTAGAATAGGAAGCCTTGCCAACAAATGCCAATAAGCAAATTGATTATACCCACATCTTGCACAACATAAATCTTTTCCATGCATTGACTGTGTATGAATAATAGGGCTACATTACAAGGCCTGCATAGGCACAACTTTTTGCCCAAGCACAACACATACCCTTTGCGATACCCTATCGTAAAGGATGACTCCAAATAGGAAGGGGGGAGGCATTCTGAATGTGGACCTAACATTATGACTATTAGAGGGCAATGTTTTGTGAGATGCATTGAATTTTTGCGTTTTGTTGTGATAATTTTTTGACGAAATTTAGAGTATATGCCCTCATAGTAGTGTTACAGAGGAGTATGGGGACAAAATCCATATATGAGCCCCTAGGGACATGTGTATAGTGTACATAGCATTTAGATTTCTATTTGAATGATTTTTCTTTTGTTGAGTTTTTTTTAAGATTTTCTTTGTTTATTATTAAGAAAAAATTAAAAAATCCATAATCCACATGAAGAAAAGACTGATGAGAGGCCTGAGCACTACAAAGAGAAGAAGGTACAGGGAAACAATGAAACTTCACGAAGTATGTCTCAGCAGCCACTACAACAGCCGAAGAACTTGTCACAAAGCAGTGTCAACATGCAACCGACAAGTCGTACAAGTCAGAGTCGAGCTAAGCCACAAAATGAGTGAGGTGTTAGTCCCAAAGCTTCAAGTAATATTCTCTGTGGTCTAAGCGTCTTAGCTATTCTAGGTACTGCTCAAGTTGGAAGAGTTGAGCATATTTAAGTTGTGTCGCTCATGCTGGTATAGGTGAGCAAAAGAGTCAAAGTCTACTATACTTAAGTCTGGTGAAGTGAAGGAGAAGGTCCAAAAGACACTCACGTACTGAGCACTGTGAGATACGAGTGGAGAAACTTCTACATCGAAAACCCTTCTTGGAAAGGTGGAAGATATTGAGACATATTTTGATGTCACATGTGCTACATTTATTCCTCGAAACACCCATCATCTCCTTCTTTCACATTGCATGCTTTTGTTGACAAATTTCTCATATGCATATAGAGTGTCCCATAATTGGCACTTGCATCAGGCACTCTTTCCGTGTTTCACCCAAGAACTCACCTTTCATGAACATGTACTTCACGTTCAACTGCTCAACTCTAATAAGAGCGTATACCAACATCGTTTCTGCCTCTTCTGACCTTAGGAACCTGACTCCGTCTTGAAGACTTCTTGTAATGGTATGTATTAGCATCCCAATCAATTTCTTCGTCAGTTTCAGTTTCTATCTCTTCTCTGGCTTTTCTACTGGAACTGTGACAAATACCCTTGTTGCCTTTGGCCCCAACATCGTCCGAGAACTCCTGGCCTTGCGTTCTTCCCACTCAGCCCTTCTCCTTCTAGACTCACTGGAGTGCTAAGAGTCCTTGGCATCATTAGCATGATTATGCTCCTCCTCAGCCTCAGTCTGAGTCACTAGGTCCTTCTTAGGATCAGAGTCTCTTTCGGATTCCTCAAAAATAGGGTCAACGCGGTGTGACATTTTACGACCACGAGTGGTTTTGGGTGCCCTCACTACAACGGAAAATTCTAACTCGGAGATAAGAGTTTTCTGGTCAACGAGCAAACATCTCTAACCACCATGATCGCCAAAATGAGATTGGAGTTGATCTCTTCAGATAGCTGATTCCAGTGTTAGAATTTAAGGCTACTGGTAAGTCGTCAGTTCAGTTAGTGAAACGGGAATAGAGAATGGAAACTGGACTAAAATAGTTATCTGAACTAAAATAGTATACTGAAATGAGAGACATACTGGACAACTGGAAAAGTGTTTGCAGTTTCAGATTCATAGTCTAGGGACAACCAGTACCAGTTGTAACGGGTTGAAGCTCAAATGATTACAGTAGTAATGATTACAAGGTGAAGTTAAAGGCGAAGAGCTTGTCGCTCGAAAATACTGGAAAGCTAAAGTCAAGAGAACTAACAAGCAAGAAGCCCGATTACAATGTAATGGGTCCTATTTATAGCCTTCCACAAGTTACTGTAGTAACTGCGTGGTAATTACTGACGTATGACTGATCCACTATTCAGCTTTCCAGGAGACAGTTCCTGCCTACTGGCACTACAAGAGGCTATTCATATTAGCGACGCTCAAAAAAAAACAAATCCCGGCGTCGCTAGCGTCGCAAATTTACAAGTAAATTTGCGACCCTCATAGCGACGCCGGCTGGGCTAAAAAAAAAAACAAAGAGCGCCCAAAAACTCAGATCTCAGATCTCAGATCTGAGTTTTTTGGCGCCCTCAAGCAAGGAGCAGGTAACGCTCTCCCTCTCTCTCTCTCTCTCTCTCTCTCTCTCTCTCTTTCTTCTCCACACACACACACACACACACACACACACACACACACGAGGAGAGGAAGGAGAGCCAGGTATGCTCCTTCCCTCTCCTCACTCTCATGTTCCCTTCCCCTCTTTCTCTCTCCCTCTCTCTCTCTCTCACACACACACACACACACACACATAGTGTTTTTGAGAGAGAGAGAGAGAGAGAGAGAGAGAGAGAGAGAGAGAGAGTACAAACATAAACAAAAACGTGCACACACATACATAAACAAAGAATGCACACACACATTGAGAGAGGAAAAGAGAGAGAGAGCATGCATAAACAAAAAACGCACACATTGAGAGAGGAAAAGAGAGAGAAAACATGCATAAACAAAAAAACGCACACACATTGAGAGAGAAAGCGAGAGAAACTAATTTAACGTCGTAGGAAACTAATTAAAATTAAAAGACCTAAAGATCTAGCCGACGAGGAGTTGAACTCAAGACCTATTATTCAAGAGGGAAATGGCATAACCAATCTATCATACTTGGCATGGGTAATAGAAAGGTTATACCATTTATCTCTTTAAGATTTGAGAATAAAACATGTGGGAAAAACATAATGATTTCATTTGGCAATGGTTCACCAAAAGATTTCTCCATAAGCTGTCCAAGATTCCACTTCTTGCAGGCTTTGCGTCTCCAGGTAGTACATCCGGTCTTTTGCCTGGTATGTCTCCATCGGATCACTTCGTCCTTGCAGCAAAGTCTTCTCTTGAATCACCTTCCAGAAACTTCTCTTGATGTCGACTCCTTGAGAAACTCCCTCTCGATCATTATCCACCTCGGTTAAGTGTGTTCCTTCTCCAAAATATGCCTTCTTCATGAATCCCCCCGATCGGAAATCTTTCTTCCATTGCATCCCCTCTTGCCACTGCTTTGGATTTCTTTTGATGTATCTTCATTAGCACAACTTTCTTCTGATTCGAATCTGCTGCAGCATCTCTCTTCCAAATGCTTGTCCTTCATGCAAATCTGCAGATAACAGGTTGTGGGCTGCTTGGCTGAAAGCTTGCTCTTCAGGTTGCACTAAGTGATGCAGAGAAAGCTATGGATTATAAAATCAGAGATAGCGCTATAGAAAGAGAAATCAAAGAATGGAATTGGGTATCGTCAAGAGAGAACGATGAAATCTTGCTCTCACAGATAGTGGATAGTGGAGAGATGGCCTCACCTCAGTAGTACAGGAAAGCATGAGTCTTCATCACTAAACACCATGATCGCCAAAGTGTTGAGGGCATACACCCTCAATAGGGAAAGATACAGAGAACGACTCTCAAAACTGCATGCGTAAAGATTGAGAGAAAGCAAGAAGAGAGAAATAGAGAGACTTGTAACCGATTTCTCATATGACTCGTTCAAAAACTCCGCAAGAACATTAAAATTTATAGCTTTTTAACCGCAACTGACTAAACCTACCAGAATCTGACTAACCAGAAAAATCCGACTAAGCAACATCTGACTGACCAACAAAATCCGACATACCAACATCTGACAGACCAACATTTGACTGACTACAGTCCGACTCACTACAATCCGATGAACCAACAAAACAGATCCGATTGACCAACCTATAGTGTCTCTCAACATGACCATTTGAAAATTAGATGCAAATGTCGCTCGACATGAATGGCTACAACCCTCTCTCCGCTATCCTCTTCTCAAATATGAGGCTACTACAATCAACAAGAGGATCAAAGAGGAGCCCACACTGCCACTGTACAATGAAGATGTCACCAAACCAGAAGGGGTTAAACTCATTGTAGAATCCCAACCAAGATGGAGGAAGGCATGGCTCACTAAATACCCTCAGTATTTAGTTCATTTGGTAGAGGCGCCTAAAATGATCAGAGACAACCTCAGCTTTTTCCCTCTACCAAGGATGCGGACATGGAAGGAGCATGAATTGCTGAAGAGAAGCCACCCCACGTGGCTCAACTACCCAAAGCTGCCAGGCTTGAAGGCAGGCGAGATAATGAGTGAGCAATACATGGTGAAAACCCTAACGGGCGCCATTAAATTGCTCATTGGATCGCCTAACCTCTCTTGCATTATGCTCAGGAAGATATGTAAAACCCTTATAGCAGTCTTTGAGGTCTTTAAATCTGGACAAGCCATAGACAGCATATTCTTCTTCGAAGATACATATAGATGTGCTTATGAATTGTCTGCACAACCTTCCCATGAGGTGATACATGCCCTCTACCAACGAATAATGTTCTTGCCCTCATACCACCTCCAGGCCTTTGAATAAGCCTTCTACACCGGCTTCTTCACCATCAATACAGATATATGTGGCCCTACATTACTGGCCCAGCATGCACGGTATGAGTTTGTTTTGAAGATGCGCGAAAGCCTCCACTTAAGCAGCAGCTCTACTGTCATGTCGGGGACGACATGAACTAGGAGGGGGCGAGTGTTAGACGAAGACTGGTGGCCACACTCAACTAGAGACTGGTGGAATACGAAAAGAAAGAAATCCTATGTATTGGCACACACATCCACACACGCGCACACACACAAGAAGAAGAGAGTTATAACGTCGTAGGAAACTATCCTAAAAGACGTTAAAGATTAGGTTAGATGTAGACTTATGTTAAATTAGATTTAGGTTTATTTAAGTTAAATTAGATTAGATTTAGGTTTATTTTTAGTTAGATTTACGTTTATTTACGCTAGATTTAGATTTACGTTATATTAGATTAGATTTAGGTCTCCATAGACTGCGATGCCTGCATGAAGCGGGTGAAGAAAGCCCTCAATGGAATATAGGGTATTGCTGCCTTCACTCATGGTGGGCTCCGTCGATCCAAAAGTACTGGTGAAATGTCTTCAGAAGATAGGGAAGAAGGTGGATCTTCAGGGTGGCAAGAGTCACTACATCCCGGACAATGACCATCTAGACAACCTCTAGTCATTCAACAGCAACTTCAAAGTTAGTAACAAGAGCAAGAACGGTCCAAAGGGCCAATTGCTGTCGTCAGATGTGGATGGAGATGAGGCAGCGTCACCGCCGAAAGTTAACTCTCACATCTTTAGTGATGAGAATGCCAACTCTTACCGAGTTATGTGAAAAATTATGTGTTAAATCAGTTTTAAGGTTCTTATAATCCCTGTTAGTTTAGTTCTTTGTTTTTAATATAACATAATTTACGTTAGATTTAGATTTATGTTATATTAGATTAGACTTAGGTTTATTTAGGTTTACCCACACACACACACACACACACACACACACACACAAGAAGAAGAGAGTTTTAACGTCGTAGGAAACTATCCCAAAAGACGTTAAAGATTAGGTTAGATGTAGACTTACGTTAAATTAGATTCACGTTTATTTTTAGTTAGATTTACGTTTATTTAGATTTACGCTTATTTACGTTATATCGAGTCCACACAAGAATTACTTACGATTTAGGGTTTAGAGTTAGACGAACAGTGAAAAGATCTACTGTGAAAAGATGTTAAGATGTTGTGAAGTGCTACAGCTAGAGAAGAGGCAAAGGGGTTTTGTCCACTACATGCAGTATCATGTAGACGTGGGTCTGTAGATTTCTTGTACCCACAAATATAGGTATTGAGCAATAAAGACGAGATTATAACCCGGTGGTTCTGATCTCCGTGCACCTCTAGACCGAGGTGTGCGGGGATTGGACATGACTAGAGAATGTGAGGTAGAGAGAGAGAGAGAGAGAGAGAGAGAGAGAGAGAGAGAGAGAGAGAGAGAGAGAGAGAGAGAGAGATAAGATGAAGAATGCCAATAGAATATTAAATTTGTTGTCCAGGTTATAAGATTTTTATGCTCATTATGAGTAGTGACGAGGATGTGGGACAGTCCACCTGAAACACCTATCTGTCAACGAGGGTCTTATGTCCTTGTAATCAATGCAAGCATGCTGTGCGACAGACAAGACGTGTTTCTTTGCAGCACGTTCGCGAATTTGGCGAGTTCGATCCATCTATTATAGATCGAGTTGTTGCCAATTATAACTCGTCGGACTCTGACGCTGGCCAACAAGCAGCAATCTTGCAACCCAATAGACGTGTTCGCAGGCGCTTTGGTCAAGCAGCATATGTGAGGCCACAAGATGTAGCCTCTGACAGCTCGGGGGATGATCATGCAGAGCACATTCCCAACGAGGCAATGTTTGAGCCCGAGATTGATGAAATGATCGAGACGATCATGGATTCAGAAAGGCTTATCTATGATGATATGAAAAGTGAAGCCGATACGCCATTGTATAATGGAGCACGTATGTCTAGATTGAAAGCACTCCTGGTTCTTCTCAACATGTAGGCAAAGTTTGGATGGAGTGACACTAGCGTTACAACGCTTTTCAGGTGATCTATTACAATTAGTTTACTTTAATAAAACTCTAAATGTATAATGATCTGATAGATTTTTACACGACTGTATCGTATTTTTATGTTGTGTAGATTGCTTAAAGAGCACATACTACCAGCTGACAATGTGATACCAGCAAGAAAGATTTTGCGAAACTTGGGGATGGATTACAATTCTATCCACGCTTGTCCTAATGACTGCATTCTTTTCAGAGGGGAATACATAGACATGGAGAAGTGTCCGAAATGTGATTCCGAAAGATATCGAGTAGATCTCCACGGGAAAAAAATTCCACAAAAGATTTTGCGTCATTTTCCTCTGCTTCCTCGCATCAAGCATTTCTTCGAATGTAAGTCCATGGCCGCCCTAGCATCATGGCATGAGGAGAATAAATCTTCGGATGGTGTGCTACGAATTCCTGCAAATTGCGCAACCTGGAAACATATAGATGGAACATGGTCGGATTTTTCCAGGAAAGCTCGAAATTTGCGCTTAGGCCTGTGGCTATGGATGGCGTAAATCCATTTGGTCAAAGATCAACAGCTTACAGTGTATGGCCCGTTGTCATCGTCAACTACAACATTCCCCCGTGGTTGACTACGAAGAAGGGGCACCTATGGCTAAGCTTGATTGTGCCAGGGCGATATAAAGTGGAGAATATGGATGTGTATCTTCGTCCACTATTGGAAGAGCTACAACAATTGTGGATTGGCATAGAGGTGGTGGATATGAGCCGACACACAGGACGACGGAATGCTTTGATCAGAGGCATTCTAATGTGGACCATGCATGACTATCCCGGGCTAACAGAATGCTCAGGTGATCTATTGACACTCCTCACTCAGACACTGTAAATCTTGTTTTTTTCCATAGTTGATCTATTATCATGTGTATACATGCAGGGCTTCAAACAAGCGGATACAGAGCATGTGTCACATGTGGACCTAGACTGAATGCACGTAGGGTGCCCTCACTGAAGAAGCAAATCTACGAAGGTCATCAAGCGTATCTTTGAGAGAATCATGTGTTACGCGACGGCTTTTTGGGAAGAGAGCCACCAAGGATGTCTGCACAAGCATGGTTAGAGCAGAAGGAGATGTGCGATGACGGATTGCCTCCAGGGATGAAGAGACTATCTCTATGGTACGAGTTACCATACTGGCCCCGACTCATGATCAATCACTTGCTCGATCCAATGCACATATTCAAGAATGTGGGTAATCTACTATGGGACCATCTGACCGGTAAGAAAGATACTTTGGGAGCCAGAGTTGACCTTAGAAATGTGGATCGTATGGAGCAATATTGGCCGCAAACAGCGTCTGATGGATTGATAAAACTCCCTAAAGCACCATGGATTTTCAGAGGAGCCCAAGAACGCAAAGTAAAAGAGACCATTCGATCTTTGCGGACCCCCACTGGCATAATGCGGTGGGGGTGGCAGTGGCGGTTGTTGTGGGGATTCCGCCACCGATGCCTCCACACTGCCTCGTGTTCGACGAGGCTGTTTACCCTCCCCTTCTTTGCCCTCCCCCACACCAGCCACAGCATCGCCATCTACACCAGGTTTTGCACGGCTGACTGTTCCTAGCAGCTACACACCTCTACCTACTCCGCCAGGAGCCACCCCACTCGACACTCCTCGCTTCGGGGCCCAGACGTTGGTGGAGACACCTGACGTCCGTACCCCAATCGACACACCGCTAGAGACCCCTGCCGGGACACCCAGGTTCACGCGTCACCGGCCAGAGGGCTTGCCTTACTCTGTCGGCTTCAGCGGCGGCATCATCATGGATGATGACGGCAAGAAGGTGATCTCGCGCATGCGTGGTCTTTGCTCTCAGCTGTTTAGACACTACATACTAAACAAATGGAGTGAAGTACCAAGTGATTTAAAAAACAGAGTCATCGGCATACTTCATGATGAGTTTCCCGTTCCAACACGGGATCAGCGCTTCAATGAAGACCTGATGAAGATTCGAATGCGCGAATACTACAAACACAAGCGTTCCGAAGTGCAAAAAGCAATCAAGCATGGGTGGAACAGGCCAGATTGGCTGGCCAAAGAAGATTGGAAGAATGCGAAGAAAGCAGCGCGCAAGAATCCCGACAAGTGGAAGCAACAAAAGGATCCAGCCAGAGCGCGAGTAGAGGCAGGGAGCTCGCACCACTTGGGAAGTGGTGGATGGGCATCATTTGAGGCCGATTTTGTAAGTGTTTTCGCATTGCTCTTTATGTTCGATAGTTTAGGGTTTATGAGTTTTTTAATTCTAACATAATGAATTCTTTGTATGTTTTTACAGTGGTCGATGACAGGACGTGATCCCACACCGTACGAGCGCGAGTACGCAGGCAGGAAGGGCTTAAACGCCCTGATGGACATTCTCAGTTCTCGCGGCGGCATGGTTAGTATTAGGGTTTACTCTTTTCTATTTTTTGTATTGTTTTATAAATGTCGTTATATGTTTATACTTACTAAAAGCTGTCTTATTGTCTTTTTTTGCGGAATCCGACAGATACGCCGCTTGGACGAGATGAGACGACTGACTAGACGACGTCAGTTTAGCCGTAGCTAGATAGCATTAGTTTAGGGTTTCTCATAGCTTATGTATCATGAGACGAATTTTATACGTCTTTTTGAACCATGTATATTATTACATTTGTCACTGCAGTTCATTTTGCCAATCAATTCTTTATGCCTATGATGTTGTACAATTGTCATTATTACATTTGCCAATCAATTCATTTTGCCTATGATGTGTACAATTGTCAATTTTACGCTTGTCAATTTTGCAAACAATGCGTCTTGTGGGTGACTATTTTGGGTCTATTATCTACCCTTGCACTTTTTTTAAAAAGTGAATCAAGTACAATATGGTTGATGGGTGGCAGGGCATTCAATGCCCTGTCACCAAAAAAAAATTCTCTCGGGCGTCGCTATAACTGTCGCTATTTATGGCTCTGTAGTGTCGCTATGAGCGTCGCTATAGACTTCTGTGTAAACGTTGCTATAATCATCGCTATGACCGTCGCTATATAGCGACGCATATAGAGACGCTCTCATAGCGATGCTATTAGCGACGGTTGTAGCGACGCCGGGGTTTATAAAAACCCAGTGTATTTCCGTCGCAAACAGCGTCACAAGAGCACACAACCTCTTGTAGTGTTGCCAAGTATATTCAAAGTCCATGTGTCTCTCTAGTAGGACCGGTCAGAGTAATAATTTCCTAAGTTAAAAATAGCCAAAAAGCTTTATAAGATAATGTTACCATATACATGTGGTAGTGATGTGTGTGAACACACAAGGACCGCCGGGGCATTTTCTCCCTCTTTAATACGAGGTTTTTTCCCCCATGCATTGGATATATGTCCATCACTCTAGGGCTATCTATCTTTCCATTGCACACTAAGTAATAAACTCTCTATTGTGTGCCTTGAGCTTCCTTCGTCTTCTCCAAGCTGTGTGTGTTTCTCTGCAACTCTAATTCCAACAATCGGTATCAGAGCAGGTTACATCCTCCCGGGCTTAGTCACCAGTAGCTCTATCACACGCCTACTCACTTTCTTCGATTCTGTGAGCTTTGGCAAGCGTTTATAGGTCGACAAAAATTTTGTGTGGTCTCGTAGAGCTTAGTCTGCTCAGATTTCTGATTCGCGCTCATATCGGCCTCCATTTCCACTACAAGCGGGTCTGCACAGGCAATTTCGTCATTTTATGTAGAATTTTTGTCACTGGCATTTTTTGCATAACAGGTCCTATACAATCTATTGCGGGTTGTCCTATAAAGCACGTGTAGGTCTCACTCAGTTTCTCCTCATTTCGGGCAATTTTCACATGAGGTGCATACATGTGTTCAAGATGTTTGCTACTGAGGACAGATTGGATGGGGAAAATTACCTTATGTGGACTTACATGATGCAACATGTTCCTGTGTCAAATGGCGTATGGAATATTGTGTAGGGCATTGATGTACGTCCTGGTTCTGGGATGTAGGCGATGTTGAGGATGTTGAAGGTCTTGCTGCAAGGATTGCTGCTATTAGAGTTGTTTTGCCTATGACAGAACAAGCTCGTTGGGATGTAAAGGATGCGCAAGATCATGCATTGATTGCGTTGTCTGTGAAGCGCACCATTGTTCCTCACCTTCGTTCAGCAAAATCTGCAAAATAGGCTTGGGATATTCTAGTAGGTCTTTATACAAGCCGCAATGAGGCTAAAATTTCTTTGCTGCGTGAAGAGATGGAATCAAAGATTATGCATGAGGAAGATGATATGGACACTTTCCTCGGGGGGTGCACTATGTAATCATGTTAATGTATAACGTGAGTTCAAAAGGAGGGGTTTTAAAATGCAAAAATTCTAGGCAGTTTAACAGAGATATATTAAAACAAGGGGTTTTTATATTCAATTTTGGAAAAAAATTGTAAAATAAGGGGTCATTTTATTCATTTAGACATGTTAAAAGAGGGGTTTTTATATTCAATTTTGGAAAAAAATTGTAAAATAAGGGGTCATTTTATTCATTTAGACATGTTAAAAGAGGGGTTTTTTAATACCCCACGAACACATTATATAGGAAGGTACTGAATGGTGAACCCCCGGAGACACTTTCCTTGCTAGTGTCAAGGATATCAATGAGCAACTTATTTCTGCAAGTGAAGTCATTTCAGACAGTTCCATTGTGCATACTATTCTTGATGCCTTACCAGATTCTTACTAGACTTTTGCTAGTATCTGGAGACTTATGACCCAAGGAAATCCTTGCTAGTGTCAAGGATATCAATGAGCAACTTATTTCTGCAAGTGAAGTCATTTCAGACAGTTCCATTGTGCATACTATTCTTGATGCCTTACCAGATTCTTACTAGACTTTTGCTAGTATCTGGAGACTTATGACCCAAGGAAATCCTGAAGATGTCAAGTTTGTTGCATAATGCACATTGCTATTGCAAGAGTCACTTTCCAGAAAAAATAGGACTAGACAGCGTGCAGTTAAACAGGCTTTTATTGCTTCTCAAAGAAAGGGTGATAACAGCAATGCAACCACTTCTTATGGTTCTACTGCAAGTGGCAAAACTTATGTTCCTAATGCTTTTGCTGGCAGCAATTCATCTAGAAATTCTGGTGATGAAGGAAAAAAGAAGATGCGTTGCCATTATTGTAAAGCTAACGATCACTTGATCAAGCAGTGCCCTAAATTGAAGGCCAAAGAGGCTAAGAAGAAAGAGGGTGGTTCCACTGCAAATGCTGGTTCCACTACAAATGCAGCCATTGTTGAGTCTTCTATGAAAGGAGTCTGTGATGCTGATGTTGATGCAGAATGGGCTATTAGTGCAGAGTGCACTTACAATCCTGTTGTCCATGATGCATGCATGTCAGCTGGGGTGCAGATTCACATGTGTGGTATTTCGATAGTGGTGCTACAAAGCACATTACCTCACATTGTGAATTGTTTACCTCTCTCAAGTGTGTCCCTCATGGAAATTCAGCCACTTGTGCTAACAATGCCTCTTATCCGGTTCAAGGAGTTGGAAAGATTGTGCTTATTGTTGCAAATGGCAGTTCTTTCACACTTGTTGATGCACTTTATGTACCTTGGATCAAGAAGAATCTGTTGTCTATATCTCCACTTACTAGACTTGGACTTGTAGTCAAATTTGTGGATGACAAATGTACAGTTCATGATCTTAGTTTTGGTGATGAAATTGTTGCATCTGGCCTTTTGTGTCGTGGGATGTATAAGCTCACTTTGTATGAAAAGTGTGGACAAAATTTTGCAAATGCAGTTGCAGATTCAAGATCTATTTCAGATGCAAAACTTTGGCATGCACGTTTTGGGCACTCTGAATTTTGCCAGGTTGCTGCGTTTGCAAAAATCTGATATGGTTGCTTCGTTGCCGCCTCTTGAAGCACCTGTCAAACATGTTTGTGAAGGCTGTATTATGGATAAAATGCAGCATTCTAAGTTTCCAAAGAATGGTTCAGTTAGGGCCACATGCAGGTTGCAGCCTGTGCATAGTGATGTTTGTGGGCCCATGCATACCTATACTTCATGACTTTATTAATGATTACTCCAAGCATGCATGGGTATTTTCGCTTAAAGCAAAGTCGGAAGTTTTTATGTGCTTCAAACAATTTCTGGCTATGACTGAAATGTATGAAAATGTACTATGGGCACCCTCCGTTTCGATCGAGGGGGGGAGTATATGTCTCATGAATTTAATGCATTTTTGGCTAGTCGTGGGATAAAACACCAATGTACAGTGCCTTATACACCTCAGCAAAATGGTGTTGCTGAGAGGAAAAACATGTCACTTATGAAAATGGCATGATGTATGGTCAAAAGTCAAGCTTTTCCGCATTCTTTTTGGCTTGAGGCCGGCTTGAGGCCATCATGTGTGCCACTTATGTACTTAACAAGTTTCCTATGAAAGCTTTGCAGTCTATTACTCCATATGAAGCATGGCATGATAGAAAGCCTTCTATTGAGCACATGCGTGTTTTTGGTTGTTTGGCATATGCTTTGGTGCCACAAACACAGCGCAAAAAATTGGATGATAAGGCTATCAAATGTATTTTTGTTGGTTATAGTGCTGAAAGCAAAGGTTACAGGTTGTATCATCCGTAAAAAAGTGTATTCTAGTCTCATGAGATGTAGTGCTTGTGGAAGATTCTGTTCAGCCCTTGCTGTCATGTACTAGAGACAGTAATGTAAGCTCAGAGGACATTTATGTCACTTTGTTGCCTCTTTCAATGATGGAAGTTCGAATGTAAATTCTAATAAGGCACATGTACATCCTATGGGGGTTTTCAAAACTGTTACAGATCAACCTATTACTGATGCATATGTACATGATGTACTTGATGAGGAAAGGACTGAAAATGAGCAGGCTAGAGGTATGCCAAAATGGCTGGTGCACACTTTACGTGACACTAAATTGGATGCACCTTTGTCTATTCGTACTTGTTCAGGCTCTCACCATGCACCTTATGCATCAGACTGTTATGCTTTGGTTGTGTCTAGCTTACATGATGTTGAGGAACCTCTGTCTCTTGATGAAGCACAAAATTCAAAAAATTGGATGGTTGCCATGCAATCAGAATATGATGCACTTATAGAAAATGACACATGGACTTTATGTGACTTGCTGTTAAGTATGGAGCCTGATTTACCCTTGTAATTTTTTGTGGTAAAAACGCACATTTGTAAGGCCCCCATTATGAGGAGAAGCCATCGTGCGTGAAGGAAAATCACTCACCGGAAACCAAAATTTTCGCGGACAAGAATCAGGGGCAACTTTAAAGGCCTCGGGGGCGGAGGCCCTTGAGACTTTTTTTCGCCGGAATATTCTTTTTCGTCGGAATATTATGGCCGAACGGCGGCCGGAAAGTGGTCGAAAAACAACCGGTCGGTTGGCCGGTGGCCGGTAGTCAATGGTCGGTTGGTCGGTGGTCGGAAGTCAATGGCCGGTGGCCGGTGGTCGGAAGTCAATGGCCGGTGGCCGGTGGCCGAATTCAATGGCCGGTGGCCGAATTCAAAAGCGGACTTGTCTTCTCAAGGGCGGCCACACATGGGCGGATTGGAGGGTCCGATTTGGACTTATTTGCACAAGGGCGGCTACACGGCTGTCTCTCATAAGAGAGGGCAGCCCTTTTGGCCTATAAAAGGAGGCCATTCCTACACACATTTCATAGTGTGAAGTTAATGCAACATGGTGAGTGTGAGGTGGTGAGAGTGAAGCAAGGCGGGAGCTCCATTAAGGGTATAATCCCTTTGTAAACTACTTCCTGTTTTGAAGTACTAAAGCCATTGAGTGGCTGCTTTCCCGTGGACGTAGCCCACATTGGGTGAACCACGTATATAGTGTGTACTCTCTCTCTCTCTCTCTACTCTATAATCTCGTGTATATAAATTTGTCTCTCTCCATTAAGTAATCTACTCAATTATCTATTTAGCTACGTCTTATTTCCTAACAACTGGTATCAGAGCAAGGTTTGCTCGTAGCTAAATTATCTCAAGGAAAGGATTCCTTGAATTGAGTGGGAGTTATGGCGGAGGAAGGGAAGCTCAAGATTGAGAAGTTAGACGGCAAAAACTACCAACATTGGAAGATGAAGATTGAAGACTATCTCTACCAGAAGGACCTCTATTTGCCACTAGGCGGTCTTGCGAAGAAGCCCGCAACAATGGCAGATGAAGCATGGATTGTCCTTGATCGAAAGGCACTGGGAACAATCCGGTTAAGCTTGGCGTCAACGGTGGCCTTCAATGTTTCGGAGATGAAGACCACGGAGGACTTGATGAAGTCACTTGACGACTTCTACGAGAAACCATCGGCATCCAATAAGGTATTTCTTATGAAGCGCTTGTTCAATCTAAAGATGGCAGAGAATGGTTCAGTTGCAGAACACCTAAATGACTTTAACACAAACATAAGTCAACTTCGATCAGTGAAAATCAATTTCGATGACGAAGTGCGAGCTCTTCTTATACTATCATCTCTACCGGATAGTTGGGGCAGCCTTGTGATGGCTGTAAGTAATTCTATCTCTGGCACAAATACTCTTAAGTTTGATGATGTTGTGGGTGTTCTTCAAGCGAGGAAATGCGAAGGAGAAGCACGGAAGAATCATCAAGTGCTGCACTATCAGTGGAAACAAGAGGAAGGCTTAAGGAGAGGTTCAAAAACCAAAAGGGTCGTGATCGCTCAAGGCGGAGCAAGTCACGGACAAAGTCAGTTCTTGAATGTTGGAACTGCGGCAAGAAGGGCCACTTCAAGAAGGATTGCTGGTCCAAGAAGAAGAAGGAGACAGAGTCTCAAGACAACAAGCCAACATCGGTGGTCAATGTGGCAGGTAAAGTAGAGCAAGATGCTCTAATTCTCTCATTAGACAATGTGTCTAATTCCTGGATAGTAGATTCCGGGGCTTCATTCCATGCGACACCACACAAGCAACATTTCCAAGACTACACCAAAGGTAATTTTGGGTATGTATACTTGGGAGATGATGAAGCTTGTGAGATTATCGGCAAAGGTACAGTTTCTGTCAAAACTGCTAACGGAATGAATGGAAGCTTAAAGATGTTAGGCATGTTCCTTCTCTTCGCAAAAGTTTGATCTCTACAGGCAATTGGACGATGAAGGTCACAACATTGCATTCGGAAACAAACGGTGGAAGATCTCAAAGGGATCTTTGGTGGTTGCCAAGGGTGAAAAAGTCGGTACACTCTACTTGTGTACTGTTAGGACACAACCTTCAGCTTGTGCAGCAACTACAGAAGTTGACAGTGCGGTGTGGCACTACCGACTTGGGCATATGAGTGCCAAAGGAATGCAAATCCTTCAAACAAAGAAGCTTCTACCAGGTTTGAAAGAAGTGGACTTAGAGTTCTGTGAAGATTGTGTTTATGGTAAACAAAAGAGGGTAAAATTTCAAAAATCAGGAAATGAAAGAAAAAATAAAAAACTTGAGTTGGTTCATTCTGATGTTTGGGGTCCTGCAAGTACACCATCACTTGGTGGCTCATTGTACTATATAACATTCATAGACGATGCGACTAGAAAAACATGGGTTTATGTCATGAAGAATAAATCCGATGTATTTTCCATATTTCAAAGGTGGAAAGCCTTTGTGGAGAATGAAATAGGTACCAAGGTTAAATGCCTCAGATCTGACAATGGAGGCGAATATTGCAGCCAAGCTTTTGAAAGCTTTTGTGCTAGCAATGGCATTCCGAGGCAAAGGACAACCCCAAGGACACCTCAATAAAATGGGATTTCGGAAAGGATGAACAGGACAATCATGGAACGAGCATGAAGCATGTGGCTACATGCAGGCCTACCGCTTGAGCTTTGGGCGGAAGCTGTAAGTACGTCTGTGTACTTAATCAATCGGTCACCCTCAACGGCATTGGATGGGGGAGTTCCAGAAGAGGCATGGACAAGTAAACCGGTGAATTATGCATTTCTCAAAGTGTTTGGGTGTGAGGCTTTCATGCACATAGATAGAAGCGTAAGATCAAAGTTAGATGCAAAGTCCAAAAAGTGTTTCTTCATTGGATATGGAGAAGGAGACTTTGGGTATCGCCTATGAAATCGTGAAGATGGTAAAATCTTAAGGAGTAGGGATGTAATTTTTAACGAACAAAATATGTACAAAGATTACTTGGAAAGAAAACAAACAAAAGAAACAGGTGATGAGTACATGGAGCTTGAGGACGGTGAAGACTCAAGGACTGCAAACGGTGACAATGTGCAACAACGTCAACCAAATGAGGAGCCTCAACCTATTCCCCGAAGATCTGCAAGAGCAAGTAGACCTCCAGAAAGGTTTGTTCCTTCCTTCAACCATCTCTTGATCTCAGATTCTGGAGAGCCGGAATCATATGAAGAAGCTATGCAACATGAATCCAAAGAAGAATGGACGAAGAGCATGCAAGTGGAGATGGAATCACTACATCGCAACCAAACATGGGAGTTGGTTGAGTTGCCTAAAGGTAAGCGGGAACTTCAAAACAAATGGGTGTACAAGCTCAAGGAAGAAGAAGGTGGGAAGAAAAGGTACAAGTTTAGGCTTGTGGTAAAAGGTTTTTCTCAAAAGAAAGGTATTGACTTCAATGAAATATTTTCTCCTGTTGTAAAAATGAACTCAATTAGGCTTGTCTTAAGCCTTGTGGCTGCTCATGATCTAAATCTCGAGCAAATGGATGTAAATACGGCATTCCCTCACGGTGACTTAGAGGAGAAAATCTACATGCTTCAACCAAAGGGGTATGAAGTAAAAGGTCAGGAGAAAATGGTTTGCAGATTAAAGAAGAGCTTGTATGGTTTAAAGCAAGCATCAAGACAATGGTACGTAAAGTTTGATCGATGGATGTTGGATCATGGATTCACAAGATGCAACTCGGATCACTGCCTCTACACGGAGAATTTGGGAGATGGGAAATTCATCATCCTAATGTTGTATGTTGATGACATGTTGATTGCAAGTGCTAACATGCAGGACATCAAAGACCTAAAACAGGAGCTGTCTAAATCTTTTTCAATGAAAGATTTAGGTGCTGCAAAGAGGATACTTGGTATGAAAATCTCAAGGGACAGGACGAAGAAGACAATAAAGCTATCTCAAGAAGATTACATCAAGAAGGTACTAGAAAGGTTTGCAATGCAAAATGCAAAACCATTTTCTACACCTTTGGCTAGTCATTTTAAACTAACGAAGGATATGTGTCCAAAGACACAAGAGGAGATAGCCTATATGTCTAAAGTTCCATATGCTGCAGCGGTAGGTTCTCTAATGTATGCTATGGTCTGGACAAAGCCAGACATTGCACATGCAGTGGGAGTTGTGAGTAGGTTCATGGACAACCCAGGTAAAGAGCATTGGCAAGCTGTGAAGTGGATACTTAGGTATCTAAAAGGGACAACAACAAATGCTTTGTATTTTGGAGGAACTGATATTTTTCTAGAAGGGTATGCTGATGCAGATATGGCAGGTGACAAAGATACTCAAAGGAGCACTACTGGCTATGTGTTCACGGTTCGAGGCACAGCAGTAAGCTGGGCTTCAAAGCTGCAGAAAGTGGTTTCACTTTCTACCACGGAAGCAGAGTATGTAGCAATGACGGAGGCAAGCAAAGAAATTCTGTGGCTTCACAGATTCTTAGAAGAGCTTGGATTCAAACAAGGCAATTGTGTCTTGTACAGTGATAGCCAAAGCGCTATCCATCTTGCGAAGAACTCAGCCTTTCATTCAAGGACAAAGCACATTGAGGTGAGATATCACTTCATACGCACTCTTTTGGAAGAGGGACAACTAAAGCTAGGAAAGGTGCATACAAGTGAAAATCCTGCAGACATGTTTACAAAGGTGGTCAACAAGGAGAACTTGAGCTTTTGCTCATCTTCAATCGGCATTCAAGGATAAGAAGCCAAAATGGAAAGTAGTCACAGGTTTGGTTTGGAGATCAGTCTCCAAGTGGGAGATTGTTAAGTATGGAGCCTGATTTACCCTTGTAATTTTCTGTGGTAAAAGCGCACATTTGTAAGGCCCCCATTATGAGGAGAAGCCATCATGCGTGAAGGAAAATCACTCACCAAAAACCAAAATTTTCACGGACAAGAATCAGGGGCAACTTTAAAGGTCGGAATATTCTTTTTGGCCGGAATATTCTTTTTCGTCAGAATATTATGGCCGAACGGCGGCCGGAAAGTGGCCGGAAAACAACCGGTCGGTTGGCCGGTGGCCAGTAGTCAATGGTCGGTTGGTCGGTGGTCGGAAGTCAATTGCCGATGGCCGGTGGTCGGAAGTCAATGGCCGGTGGCCGGTGGCCGAATTCAAAAGCGGACTTGTCTTCTCAAGGGCGGCCACACATGGGCGGATTGGAGGGTCCGATTTGGACTTATTCGCACAAGGGCGGCTGCATATGGCTGTCTCTCATAAGAGAGGGTAGCCCTTTTGGCCTATAAAAGGAGGCCATTCCTACACACATTTCATAGTGTGAAGTTAATGCAACAAGGTGAGTGTGAGGTGGTGAGAGTGAAGCAAGGCGGGAGCTACATTAAGGGTATAATCCCTTTGTAAACTACTTCTTGTTTTGAAGTACTAAAGCCATTGAGTGGCTGCTTTCCCGTGGACGTAGCCCACATTGGGTGAACCACGTATATCGTGTGTACTCTCTCTCTCTCTCTACTCTATAATCTCGTGTATATAAATCTGTCTGTCTGCATTAAGTAATCTACTCAATTATCTATTTAGCTACGTCTTATTTCCTAACACTTGCCTCCTGGAAAAAAGGCCATTGGTAGAAGTGGGTTTACAAGTTGAAATGCAAGCCGGATGGTGAGATTCATCGCCATAAGGCTCGACTTGTTGCAAATGGTTAGGCACAGCAAAAAGGCATAGATTATGAAGAGACTTTTGCTCCCACTTGTCATATGACTACTGTGCATTTTCTATGTTCATTGGCAGCTCATTTTGGTTGGGATGTACATCAATCTGACAATATTGCTACTGCTTTCTTGAATAGTGAAATATTTGAGGAAGTTTATGTAACGCAGCCTCGTGGTTTTGTCGTGGAAGAACAAGAGGACAAAGTGTGCAAATGGATTTGTATGGGTTGAAGCAATCTCCTGGTTCTTGGTATGAGAAAGCTGACACTCATTTGGTCAAACGAGACTTTCGTAACAGTCCAACAGAAAGCACATTGTATGTAAAAGCGTGAGGGTGATGTACTTTTCATTGTGGTTCTCTATGTAGATGATTTGCTAATCACTGGACCAAATGAGAAACATATTGCTGAATTTAAGGCTGATTTGAATGCTACTTTCAAGATGAAATATTTGGGCCTATTGCATCATTACTTGTGCATACAGTTTAAGCAGTGTGATGGCAGTATTGCTTTGTGTCAGAAAAGTTACATAGAAACATTGCTATGTAAAGTTTGAACTTGAGGATTGCAAACCTATTGCCACTCTCATGGAAACAGGTTTGAGTTTAGTCTACATGATGCTAGTGACCCTGCTGATGTCACTCTTTACCAAACTGTTGTTGATTGCCTCATGTATGTATGCAACATGTGGTCGGATATTCAGTTTGCACTCTCACAAGTCAGCAGATTTATGCATAGCCCAGGGTCTAAGCATTGGCAGGCTGTCAAGAGTATTTTTCACTACCTTAGTGGCACTTTACATCTTGGCTTGTTTTATCCCAAGGGGGGATCATTGCCACCAGACTTACATGCTTTTTCGGACTTAGATTGGGCTGGTTGTTTTGACACGCGAGTGTCCACAAGTGGTTTTTGTTTTATGCTTGGTAGTTCATGTATATCATGGTTGAGCAAGATGCAACCTACTGTGGCCACTTCTAGTTGTAGGCTGAGTACAGGGCAGTCTTTCACAGCTACGGTTCAGTGTGTATGGCTCAAACGCCTTATGGCTGATTTGGGTGTTGGACAGGACACTGCCAACACTATCTACACTAATAGTCAGAGTGCATTGGCAGTTGCAAGGAACCCAGTTTTTCATGCTCTCACAAAGCACATTGAGGTGCATTACCACTATGTTAGGGAGAGGCTCTCTACAGGAGAGATCAGCTTGGCTTATGTGCCAACACAAGACAACCTTGCAGATTTTTCACAAAGGCATTGTCTTGTGAGAAGCTTGAAGCTTTCCGTAAAGCTTTAGGCTTACTCCCCTTTGTGGACTGATCATGTCCTTAGGGAATGGCACTTCCCTTTACTCATGTGCCAGCTGTTCACCGCATCACTCCAGGGGGGATTTTTTTACCATATACATGTGGTAGTGATGTGTGTGAACACACTAGGACCTCCGGGGCATTTTCCCCTCTTTAGGAGGTTTTTTCCCTGTGCATTGGATATAGCCCATCACTCTAGGGCTATCTATCTTTCCACTGCACACTAAGTAATACACTCTCTATTGTGTGCCTTGAGCTTCCTTCGTCTTCTCCAAGCTTTATGCGTTTCTTTGCAACCCTAATTTCAACAGATAAAATATCTCATATACAAAAATTGAAAATTTGAAAATTACTTGAATATTTACCTTTCCAGGCTAGTTTGCCTCTGGATCCATAGTGCATAGGAGTTTTTTTGGTGCGAGCTTCGCATTGTTGTATGTGGGATGAGCCCATTGCCACTTTATTGCTTGTTTCTTGCATGGCTCACTTGGAGTCTACATTAGCCATTTTACGGCACCCATGATAGTACCACTCTAAATTTGCAATTTGATTGATCATGGTGTGTCGTACACTTGATTGCTTGTTTTTATAAATTTTCTAAATACTCCTTCAACCATTGCATAGAAAAATGCTCATTGAAGTGGTTCAGGTAGTGAGCATGTAGTGCTTTCTTGGCATAGCATGCATGGTTGGGTGGTTGGTCTTTGAACTTGATAAAGAAATCCTTATACATTGAGCGTATAAGAACTCGTAAGTGGCACCAAAATGCCTTGTCTGCCTAGTTCCAACAATCAACCTCGCCACCATACTTGAACCTATAGTAGCATGTGTGTGTATTTGGAATGCGCATGTCATAGTACTCATCCTCTGTAGTTGGAGAAACATGCTCCAAAAAAAGTGATCAATCCCCCCTCCACCATCAAAATAGGCATCCAAACAAGAACTCGTGTCGCTTCACTGCTCACAATGCTTGCTATCCTTAGAGGAATACCTACATGCGCTGCTAGAAGATGTTCTCGTTGACCACCCATGGAATGTCGACAAGGTCAAGCAATGCAGAGGGTATTAGTCATGCCTTAGGTGACATGCAAGTTGCATGTCCTTGGCCATGATTGTTGTACACACTTTGCATGGACAACACATAAGAACATGTCTTCAAAGAGACTGACCAAATAAGCCTCTGCAGCCTCCTGAATTGATTCAAGGGAAATTGTTGACATGCAAAGCTCTATGTTATAGCTTTGTAGAATTTCCTTACATGTCCGTGCAAATGGTGCTTTCCTAATAAGTAGGTCCGCTATCTTCTGGTAATGCCGAATTTCAGCAAACGCTCGACAAAATCATCGTGTTCTTTGAAGTCAGCGTTGTGGGGGCCTCTAAGATCGTTGTGGCTTTGCTCTTGCGGCTTCCTGTAGAATTGTGACTTTCAACGGTGCTTGGGAGGTGGCTGGGAGGCATCTTCATCCAGATCATAATCCTCATCTTCATTGCTACATTCATCATTGTTGGGTTGATCAAAAGGCAAGGCACCCATTTCTCTGGGTAGTGACTTGCCGACCATAGTGTAGCAACCTGGACCAGATGGAATTGTGCCCATTTTGTCTGGAAACATCTTCCCGCCCACCTTATCGTTCATTGGGATGTCCTCCCCTTCCCACGACGGACATTCATTGGACCTGTCCGTCTCTTTGCGCTCCGAGTCAGCTAGCTGTTTTGGTTATTGATTTGCAAGCATCTTATGCTTTCTGCGCGCCTCAATGGTCTTTGGATTCTTATTTGCAGTATGTTTGGTCCTTGCCATCGTGAAAGTGCGTTTGGGGGGCTTCTTAGAGCTTGTGGTGTTTGGTGAGGTAAGTAGTGTTATGTGTTTGTGAGGGGGGGGGGGGGGGGGGGGGGGGGAGGGTAGTACCCTCTTTATATAGGGTGGCCATATAAGGGTGGATTCACGTGGTGGAAAAGAGGCGCTAAAAGCACAAGAAAATAATCTTTTGAATTTTAAAACCACATGAAATTGGAGAATTATTCAAACACACTGAGTGAAATGTACACTTGTAAAATTGAGTAAACAATCAAACAATGCAAACACTTGAGCATTCAATGCAATAGATATTCCATTTTCATGAGATTCTAAATACATCTACTACCTCCTGACCCAAACTTTTCCAACCCTAGTCCTTGATGCTTGCCACACTGCATGCCATGCTGGACCTTGCGAGGATCTCCAGCGTTCTGAGGAACAAACATGGCCCAGTCGTCTGAAGGTGGTGCAATAAAACTAGTTGAACATTTCCTGAAGATAGCATGAGTGCACTAAACCCCCTCCATGTCTTGTATTCTTGAAGTAGACACCCATGGCACGATAGTGTGACTTCTCCATACCTTGCGTCCTCCAAAGATCCAATGAGCCATACATGGTCATAAAGTATGCACCATAGCCATAGAGGATGTGCTGTCCAAAAAGCCACAACGCATCGATGATCAAAACTAAAGCATAGTATAGACCAAGTCCTAATAGCAAGCACTCACCATATACTGTGTAATGTTTCATTCACCCCATGCAATGACGACTGGCTTTGTGAACTCCACCACCAAATTTTGGAATTCTTGTCGTTGCTCACTAGTTGTGCTTGCAGGTTGTAGTATCTTCATCATCTTCTCAAATATCACCCAAACATGTTGTCGGCTAAGCACAACACTTGCATTGCTATCATTTTCTGTTGTATACTTGGAGATATCCTTCCACAACTCCCATCCACCTTCAGATGTCGATGTTTCGGTAGCAGCACCCCTTTCCTTGGACCGAACCCTCTTCAAAAAATGCCTTGCCTTTAGTCCACTCATGGACACTAGTTGGGCCACTTCATAAGCGCTTGCATTGTTCTTTTGTGCAACAATGGAGGTGTTGGTCCCATGACAACCCATTGAATTTGAGAGCCCTTCCACTTTTGAGATAGCGTCAAACGACCTCTCCGCAGGCTTCATTGTAAAGGCATAATCAATATGAAACTTTAATAAATAATCAAAGATGCACATAAAAGCATAAAGTGTGCAAAAATGCACATTTTGAGAGGGAAGTTAATTATAGGGTTCCATTCACTGTCTTTTGCGGCACAATTGGGCTCCTCCAGCATATGACATCATAGAACCAAATTCTACCACACACATGTAATTTGTGAATTGTCATATTCCTCTATTTTGTTGACCATTGCAATCTTGCGTGGATTCCCCTTATAGCCCTTAATGAAAAATGGACAAGGATAGAGAGCTCTTGCCCCTTGTTTGCACCCTAGAATGCACTTGATTGTTTTCAAATCGCCACCTAAGTGCCAGTCAACTTCAGAATCCCCTATGCCATCTACTTGGAATTTTTCCCAGCTATTTGTGCCTTAATGACATTTGTTATCCATGGAATGTGTTCAAAAATCCAAGCAAGCACTCCACGGGTCTCCTTGGGAACCTTAGTAGCA
Source organism: Adiantum capillus-veneris (assembly GCF_014529385.1). Classification (NCBI taxonomy): domain Eukaryota; kingdom Viridiplantae; phylum Streptophyta; class Polypodiopsida; order Polypodiales; family Pteridaceae; genus Adiantum; species Adiantum capillus-veneris. The sequence continues at coordinate 132,768,025 of NC_140947.1, forward strand.
CCAAGCCACCAAATTTCTTTCTCTGACTACACACTGAAAGATGGTGCACATTCCTCGTTCATAGCTGCATGTTTTGCATGAAATAATGCCTCGTTCATGAGAGTAATACTTATCCTTTCTAATCTTTGTTTCTTCACAATCTGACACTCGTCTAGCTTGAGCACAAACACCAACTTTGAGCCTAGCAGTGAAAAATGTCCAAAATAACATAAGGAAAACCATAATTGAAAAAAAAGATTGCAATACTTTAGCCTCACTATTAGGTGGTACACCATAAAAATGTATCATTGCCATTTGAAGCCTTCTCGAATCAACAAAATTATTATTTGACATTGAGTAAAGAAATCCCTTGTCCACCCTGTCTGCACATATGCTTGCATTGGTACGTTTCTTAGCTCCTTTGGACCGCTTGGTGAAGATGGATGAAGGAATTATCTCCTCTATGTGAAAATAGCCTCCTATTTGAAAGTACACATCTTTGGTCGAGGCCTTCTTAGCAAGATTGACCTTAAGTGGTATAAGAAAAACATTCTCAGTAGTTCTTTTTTCCCTTGAAGAATCCTTAAGGAGACCATATAAGGCAATGTATCCCTTAGTACTAATTCCAACTTCATCACAAGCCTTTTATACATCAACATCACTCACAAGATTTGAAAACTTTCGCATCACCTCCTTAGTGACAACATTGTTTACATGTTTTACATTTGGTGCTCGTAAAAGGGCTACAACATCCGATTTCTTGAGGCAAGAACTTAACAAATGGATGCAATCCTCCTGGTTGTGGCCACCACACAGCTCTTGGATAAAATTCCTACAAGAATGAACAAAAACATTATTACAAAATTCCTACAAGAATGGACAAAAACATTACCACAGAAACATAGATTGGAGCGTAGCAAAATGTACCTTGTAGCTGTAACCCTTCTTTTTCTAGCACCACCTTTGGGGGCTAAAGTCTCTATGGCATTGAAGCTCCTCTTATGTTCCCTTGCACCTAAGGGCGTCTTTTTAAGATGCATGATCTTATCTTCAAGCTTTGCAATCTTAGCATCCTTCTCTTCCACCTGTAGCTTAAGATTTTCCACTTCCTCCTCCGCATGAAAGATGCTTTTGCGCAATCCACTAGTGGTATGGGAAAGAAGTTGACTTTGATGCAAAGACCATTCTGCACTATCAGCTCCAATAGTGAACAATCGCTTGCAGTATCCAAGAAGACCATGCTCCCCTCTACCTACAGAGTGTAAGAATGAAGCAAGGCTATTGAATGTTGGGTACACAATGATGGCTGGATTATTAGCATATTAGGAAACCATGCACCCAAAGGTCCACATTGGTTTGACCTGCAGCATGACGTTGTTGTGCAGCAAGTAATGACGCTTTGAGGGTGCAAAGTCCTTTGGCAACCAAACATGTAGAGAAGTAGTTTTTGAACTTGACAATCTTGTTGTGGATGGGAGGTTTGTGATGTCGCCTAGCTCCATGGCAAGGGGAATAAAGCTGGCCTCAAGCAAGAGTAGAGAGCTGCAGTAGAGGCACAGAGTGGAGAGGTGAGATACAGAGTGAAGAGCTATGGGATGGAGAGCTTTAGGTGAGCTACAGAGTGGAGAGAAGAGCTATGGAGTGGAGTGCTGCAAGAGAGCTACGGAGTGGAGATGGAGAGGAGGGATATGGAGTGAAGAGCCATGGGGGGGAGAGATTCAACAAAGCTATGGAGTGGACCTGCAACAAAGAGAGGAAAAGAGGAAGCTATGGAGTGGAGAGCCATGGGGGGGAGAGTTGCACCAAAGCTATGGAGTGGACGTACAACAAAGAGAGGGAAGGAGGAAGTGTGTGTGCAAAAAAGTAGGAGAGAGTAGAGAGAGGGAGAGAAGTGAGTGAGAGGAGGAAGAGTGTATGCTGAAACATAGGAGAGAGAAGAGACAGAGAAGAGTGAGAGAGAGGAGTGATTTTGGAGGGAAATAAAAAAAGTGGGGAAGTTTCATATTTTGCAGGTCTAACTTCTGTGAGACTTTGAGAGAGAAAATTGATTTTTGAGTATACATATAGGTTGGGTGTTAAGTATGGATCCTAATTTACCCTTGTAATTTTCTGTGGTAAAAGCGCACATTTGTAAGGCCCCCATTATGAGGAGAAGCCATCGTGCGTGAAGGAAAATCACTCACCGGAAACCAAAATTTTCACGGACAAGAATCAGGGGCAACTTTAAAGGCCTCGGGGGCGGAGGCCCCTGAGACTTTTTTTTTCCCTCGCCGGAATATTATGGCCGGACGGCGGCCGGAAAGTGATCGAAAAACAACCGGTCGGTTGGCCGGTGGCCGGTGGCCGAATTCAATGGCAGACGTGTTTTCTCAAGGGCGGCCACACATGGGCGGATTGGAGGGTCTGATTTGGACTTATTCGCACAAGGGCGGCTACACATGGCTGCCTCTCATAAGAGAGGGCAGCCCTTTTGGCCTATAAAAGGAGGCCATTTCTACACACATTTCAGAGTGTGAAGTTGATGCAACAAGGTGAGTGTGAGGTGGTGGGAGTGAAGCAAGGCGGGAGCTCCATTAAGGGTATAATCCCTTTGTAAACTACTTCTTGTTTTGAAGTACTAAAGCCATTGAGTGGCTGCTTTCCCGTGGACATAGCCCACATTGGGTGAATCACATATATCATGTTTACTCTCTCTCTCTCTCTCTCTCTCTCTAATCTATAATCTAGTGTATGTAAATCTGTCTCTCTCCATTAAGTAATCTACTCAATTATCTATTTATCTACATCTTATTTCTTAACAACTGGTATCAGAGCAAGGTTTGCTCGTAGCTAAATTATCTCAAGGAAAGGATTCATTGAATTGAGTGGGAGTTATGGCGGAGGAAGGGAAGCTCAAGATTGAGAAGATCAATGGCAAAAACTACCAACATTGGAAGATGCAGATTGAAGACTATCTCTACCAAAAGGACCTCTATTTGCCACTAGGCGGTCTTGTGAAGAAGCCCGCAACTATGGCAGATGAAGCATGGATTGTCCTTGATCGAAAGGCACTGAGAACAATCGGGTTAAGCTTGGCATCAATGGTGGCCTTCAATGTTTCAGAGATGAAGACCACGAAGGACTTGATGAAGTCACTTGACGACTTCTATGAGAAACCATCGGCATCCAATAAGGTATTCCTTATGAAGCGCTTGTTCAATCTAAAGATGGCAGAGAATGGTTCAGTTGCAGAACATTTAAATGACTTTAACACAAACATAAGTCAACTTCGATCGGTGAAAATCAATTTCGATGATGAAGTGCGAGCTCTCCTTATACTATCATCTCTACCGGATAGGTGGGATAGCCTTGTGATGGCTGTAAGTAATTCTATCTCTGGTACAAATACTCTTAAGTTTAATGATGTTGTGGGTGTTCTCCTAAGTGAGGAAATACGAAGGAGAAGCACAGGAGAATCATCAATTGCTGCATTGTCAGTGGAAACAAGAGGAAGGCCTAAGGAGAGGTTTAAAAACCAGAAGGGTCGTGATCGCTCAAGACGTAGCAAGTCACGCACAAAGTCAGTTCTTGAATGTTGGAACTGCGGCAAGAAGGGCCACGTCAAGAAGGATTGCTAGTCTAAGAAGAAGAAGGAGACTGAGTCTCAAGACAACAAGCCAACATCGGAGGCCAATGTGGCAGGTAAAGTAGAGCAAGATGCTCTAATTCTCTCATTAGACAATGTGTCTAATTCCTGAATAGTAGATTCCGGGATTTCATTCCATGCGACACCACACAAGCAACATTTCCAAGATTACACCAAAGGTAATTTTGGGTATGTATACTTGGGAGATGATGAAGCTTGTGAGATTGTCGGCAAGGGTACAGTTTCTGTCAAAACTGCTAACAGAAATGAATGGAAGCTTTAAGATGTTAGGCATGTTCCTTCTCTTCGGAAAAATTTGATCTCTACAAGACAATTGGACGATGAAGGTCACAACATTGCATTCGGAAACAAACGGTGGAAGATCTCAAAGGGATCTTTGGTGGTTGCCAAGGGTGAAAAAGTCGGTACACTGTACTTGTGTACTGCTAGCACACAACCTTCAGCTTGTGAAGCAACTACAGAAGTTGACAGTGCGGTGTGGCACTACCGACTTGGGCATATGAGTGCCAAAGGAATGCAAATCCTTCAAACAAAGAAGCTTCTACCAGGTTTGAAAGAAGTGGACTTAGAGTTCTGTGAAGATTGTGTTTATGGTAAACAAAAGAGGGTAAAATTTTAAAAATCAAGAAATGAAAGAAAAAATAAAAAAGTTGAGTTGATTCATTCTGATGTTTGGGGTCCTGCAAGTACACCATCACTTGGTGGATCATTGTACTATGTAACATTCATAGATGATGCGACTATAAAAACATGGGTTTATGTCATGAAGAATAAATCCGATGTATTTTCCATATTTCAAAGGTGGAAAGCCTTTGTGGAGAATGAAACAGGTACCAAGGTTAAATGCCTCAAATCCGACAATGGAGGCGAATATTGCAGCCAAGCTTTTGAAAGCTTTTGTGCTAGCAATGGCATTCGGAGGCAAAGGACAACCCCAAGGACACCTCAACAAAATGGGATTTCGGAAAGGATGAACAGGACAATCATGGAGCAAGCACGAAGCATGCGGCTACATGCAGGCCTACCGCTTGAGCTTTGGGCGGAAGCTGTAAGTACGTCTGTGTAATTAATCAATCGGTCACCCTCAACGGCATTGGATGGGGGAGTTCCAGAAGAGGCATGGACAAGTAAACCGGTGAATTATGCATTTCTCAAAGTGTTTGGGTGTGAGGCTTTCATGCACATAGATAGAAGCCTAAGATCAAAGCTAGATGCAAAGTCTAAAAAGTGTTTCTTTATTGGATATGGAGACGGTGACTTTGGGTATCGCCTATGGAATCATGAAGATGGTAAAATCTTAAGGAGAAGGGATGTAATTTTTAACGAACAAAATATGTACAAAGATTACTTGGAAAGAAATCAAACAAAAGAAACTGGTTTTGAGTACATGGATCTTGAGGACTATGAAGACTCAAGGACTGCAAACGGTGACAATGTGCAACAACGTCAACCAAATGAGGAGCCTCAACCTATTCCCCGAAGATCTACAAGAGCAAGTAGACCTCCAGAAAGATTTGTTCCTTCCTTCAACCATCTCTTGATCTCAGATTCTGAAGAGCCGGAATCATACGAAGAAGCTATGCAACATGAATCCAAAGAAGAATAGACAAAGTGCATGCAAGTGGATATGGACTCACTACATCGCAACCAAACATGGGAATTGATTGAGTTTCCTAAAGGTAAGCGGGCACTTCAAAACAAATGGGTGTACAAGGTGAAGGAAGAAGAAGGTGGGAAGAAAAGTTACAAGTCTAGGCTTGTGGTAAAAGGGTTTTCTCAAAAGAAAGGTATTGACTTCAATGAAATATTTTCTCCTGTTGTAAAAATGAACTCAATTAGGCTTGTCTTAAGCCTTGTGGCTGCTCATGATCTAAATCTCGAGCAAATGGATGTAAATATGGCATTCCCTCACGGTGACTTAGAGGAGGAAATCTACATGCTTCAACCAAAGGGGTATGAAGTAAAAGGTAAGGAGAAAATGGTTTGCAGATTAAAGAAGAGCTTGTATGGTTTAAAATAAGCATAAAGACAATGGTACTTGAAGTTTTATCGATGGATGTTGGATCATGGATTCACAAGATGCAACTCGGATCACTGCGTCTACACAAAGAATTTGGGATATGGGAAATTCATCATCCTAATGTTGTATGTTGATGACATGTTGATTGCAAGTGCTAACATATAGGACATCAAAGACCTAAAAGAGGAGCTGTCTAAATCTTTATCAATGAAGGATTTAGGTGCTGCAAAGAGGATACTTGGTATGAAAATATCAAGGGACAGGACGAAGAAGACAATAAATCTATCTCAAGAAGATTACATCAAGAAGGTACTAGAAAGGTTTGCAATGCAAAATGCAAAACCAGTTTCTACACCTTTGGCTGGTCATTTTAAACTAACGAAGGATATGTGTCCAAGACACAAGAGGAGATAGCCTACATGTCTAAAGTTCCATATGTTGCAGCGGTAGTTTCTCTAATGTATGCTATGGTCTGGACAAGGCCAGACATTGCACATGCAGTGGGAGTTGTGAGTAGGTTTATGTACAACCAGGTAAAGAGCATTGGCAAGCTGTGAAGTGGATACTTAGGTATCTAAAAGAGACAACAACAAATGCTTTGTATTTTGGAGGAACTGATATTTTTCTAGAAGGGTATACTGATGCAGATATGGTAGGTGGCAAAGATACTCGAAGGAGAACTACTGGCTATGTGTTCATAGTTGGAGGCACAGCAGTATGCTGGGCTTCAAAGCTGCAGAAAGTGGTTTCACTTTCTACCACGGAAGCAGAGTATGTAGCAATGACTGAGGCAAGCAAAGAAATTCTGTGGCTTCACAGATTCTTAGAAGAGCTTGGTTTCAAACAAGACAATTGTGTCTTGTACAATGATAGCCAAAGCGCTATCCATCTTGCGAAGAACTCAGCCTTTCATTCAAGGACAAAGCACATTGAGGTGAGATATCACTTCATACGCACTCTTTTGGAAGAGGGACAGCTAAAGCTAGGAAAGGTGCATACAAGTGAAAATCCTGCAGACATGTTTACAAAGGTGTTCAACAAGGAGAAGTTGAGATTTTACTCATCTTCAATTGGCATTCAAGGATAAGAAGCCAGAATGGAAAGCAGTCACAGGTTTGGTTTGGAGATCAGTCTCCAAGTGGGAGATTGTTAATTATGGAGCCTGATTTACCCTTGTAATTTTCTGTGGTAAAAGCGCACATTTGTAAGGCCCCCATTATGAGGAGAAGCCATCGTGCGTGAAGGAAAATCACTCACCGGAAACCAAAATTTTCACGGACAAGAATATTCCTTTTCGCCGGAATATTATGGCCAGACGGCGGTCGGAAAGTGGTCGGAAAACAACCGGTCGGTTGGCCGGTGGCCGGTGGTCGGAAGTCAATGGCCGGTGGGTGGCCGAATTCAAAAGCGGACTTGTCTTCTCAAGGGCGGCCACACATGGGCGGATTTGGTTTTTTTTCTCTCTTTGGATAGACTTGATATTCTCTCTCTCTCTCTCTCTCTCTCTCTCTCTCTCTCTCTCTCTCTCTCTCTCTCTCTCTCTCTCTCTCTCTCTCTCTCTCTCTCAATTTGGAAAAGCAAAGAATACTAGTGAATCTCCGAGGAGGGCTATGTCCCCTCTCTATTGACTTAAAAAGAGGACAACAAAAGGAGAGTTCTTCGGCAATTGAGGCCAAGTAAAGAAGATTTAAGAGCTTGCCAAATTAATTTTCCCTTCAAAACAGTGTTTTTCTATTGAGATAATTAGATAAACTAATTATTTGTGGTTAAAATAATTATCATGGGTTTCTTAAGATGAATTTTACCTCTGATAATTATCTCAAAGCCTTTTAGATTAATTTGCTCATTTTTTCCTTTACTTTTCTCTTAAAAACAGTGGAATGCTGCTTAAATAATTACAAAAATTATTCAAAAAATTAAAAGATAATTTTCTAGCATCTTCACAATCTAACAAAGCTCTGATAATTATCTTCTCTTAATCTATGTTTAATTAGTATAATTATCATTAATTTATGGTTAAAATGAGTAATTTTAGTCCTAATATAATATAATAATTAACTAGCTTAGTATCCCTAAGCTTAATCTCAATAATCAATAGAGAATTAAGAACTACAAGATAATTTTAGAGTGTAAGTAAGTTTAATCTTCTTAATTAATTGAACTAATTATAAAAATATAAATAGATTAGTATAATTCTTCTAATTAAAAAGGTTTAGTGCTAATTACCATTGATAACCAACTAGAGCTTTGCTCTCTAGTGATTTCTGAGTAGAGATCCCTCTAGAGAAGAGAGAATTTGCCAGGACTCCGAGTCTGTTTCCGAAATTGTGAAGCAAGGGGTCATATTTATAAGTTTTGGGCACTCAGAAGTTGAAAATGGTAGTAACTTGCATCCCAAGGCAGCCCTACAGCTCCACAAGCGTCCCCTGCTACTAATTGTAACCTAAGCAAGTTCATTACTGCCCCACACAGTCCCCTCAGATACACAAAATCGATTTTTTGCTATTTTTTTTACTTTTAATGATTAATTTTGGAAATATTTATAAATATCTATAAATATTTATAAATATCTAGGAGCTTTAGGATAAAAGTCTTTTGCAGTAATGATTACTAAAACCTTACAGTTTTATTTAATAAACTCGATTCACGCTGCAAACTTCCACAGACCATAACTATGCCAGTTTTTATTGGAATTCAATTCTGAAAATTTCTAGCCCGAGATTTGTTGTGCTTAACGTTCCAGAAATACCATTTTTCATTGCTTTTGAGATAGTGTTCTTACCTGATTGCCTGATCAATGCTTTCTCCAAAAGCTTGAGTTAATTCCCGACAGCTAGAAAGGTGGATACCTTACAGCTTGAATCCTATTGGCTGTACTAAAGAGGGGTCTAATGAGCTTCAAGCTTGAGATACAAAGAGGGGTCGACCAAAGCAAGCAAGGGGTGTGCTTGGGGTTATACACCCTCTCACACACTCATTTTTCACACATTCTCACTTGGTGAAAGTCCAAGAACTCCATTTCCTTCTCAAAGCTTGTTGAGAAGTTGAGAGCCTACACCAACACTCATGGCTATGGAATGCAAATCCAACCAAGAGCCATGTTTCAATGCTTAATCTTTTCATCTTCTCCATCTTCATTACTATTATGTGTACTAGCAAGAGGAGTGATGATAAGTGAGAAACTATTTCTTCCTTCTATATATGTTTCTTCTTCCTCTTCCCTACCCTCATTCTCCATGTTCATTACTATGCTATTATGTATGCTAGAAAGAGGAGTGATGATAAGTGAGGAACTATTTCGTTACCTATATATGTTTCTTCTTCATCTACCCTACCATCATTCTCCGCTAGCTCTCCCCACCTTTGAAGGTATTTGAGGCCTTGGGACCAAGGCCGGGGATGGTTAATGCTTTTACAAAGTTTATGTTATGCTAGTGATGCATGAAGCTTTCCATCTTCATTGCATCACCTAGGTCACAAGGAACACAAAGATTGTATTATACCAAGTCTCTCTTGATGGGAGAATCTATAATACAAAAGCCTATTGGAGGAGGGACCGGTTTCACATAAACCCGGTCCTCAACTGGTGTCAAGTTCTCTAATTCTCTCTCTCTCTCTTGCAAAAGTATTGTTCATGCCAAGTTAATTAAGTATAACGGTTATGTTGCTACCACTAATTAAGTTTACCCTCTATGTTCTCAAATTAGTCTCATAAAAATGCTCACTCTAATTCTCTTAATTCTGCTATTCTCAAAGTTTATGGGCCATTTCCATAACATTGGTATCAGAGCTATTGGTTTCTCTTTTCTTGCTTAAGAAGAGAGGTCCTTAAGCTGTCCATGAAAGGTTGGACCTGCTTATTTCAATAGGGTAAGTGGGACAGGGATCTATTATCTTGGTTGAGAAGGACTTAGTTCGAGGTACACCGTTGGGAACTATAGTCTTAATAAAGAGTCTCTCGAGGCTTGCCTTTGGCTTAGCCATTATTGAGCTACTAGCAAGCTCAACAAGAACTATAATCAACCGAGCAATGTTAGACCCTCTATACTAGTCTTTGCAATCAACAGTGTCTAAACCACGGGTGTGGCTGCTTGAGAACTAATTTTCAAAGATAAAGAAGAGAAGCGACTAAGGTTTTTGAGGGTACCAAAGCACAAAGTAATTTATACATAATTTTAATTATAAATATGGCTGACAGGAACCAAGAGAGTAGAATGAATATTGACAACTTTGATTTTGCACATGAAGGTGCAACTCGAAGTTACTCAACAACTTCGTGCTTAAGGGATTTCCCTTCCTCTCCAAGAGGAGAGAGAGCTCAGGAGGCCTTTTGATGAGACCTCCAAAATAAGACTCTCTCCCATACGAGAGGAGGAATCCAAAGAACGAGAAAGTAATGAATCCCTAAGTTCCTCTAAAGATGTGGCTCCACAAAGACGACGGTCTAGATGATCGCCAACTCCTCCCAAGAGGAAACGGTCAACCCATAGTCCTTCTCCTTGTCACTCCAAAAGGAAAGAGAATAAACAAAGGAAGAAAAATGCAAGAAAGAGGTCACCCTCTTCTCCATCTTCTTCACCTTCCTCCTCTTCCGACAAAATCAATACAAGAGGTGAAGACAACAAAATCTTACCCTGCATGGCGAAGGTCCAAAAAGCTCAAGAAGATGGAGAAAAGAGCATCTCTTTTCTCACCTATGATGGCACCTTTGGTGCTACCGACAAAGTATTGGCCTTCATCCATCAATTTGATGCTGCCTTTGGAGATGAGCTTCATAGAGTCCTCCAAGCTACGTCACGTAGCTATGCACTTCCAAAAATATGCTCGTCAGCGGTGGGCTAGCCTTTGTGACAATGGCAAAGCCCCAAATACATGGAAAACTCTACAAGTTTCCATCATGAAGTAATTCCTTGCAAGCGATGCAAAGGACAAAGTGATTACCGAATGGCAGAGTTTGAAGCTTCTCCCCCATGAGTCTATCCACAAATATGTGGATAAGTTTTGGGATTTACATCTCAAAGCTACTGTCTTTCAAAAAATAGACTTCTCCAAGAAAAAGAAACAATTATGTGCGGGATTACATGAAGAAATGGCCAAGTATGTCAAGTCCCAATGGCTTGGTTCCGGTTACAGAAGTAATCCATCACACTATGGTTGCTTCGGGCATCAATTTCCAACAAGGAGGTAAAAGGAATTCCAAGCCCATGGAAAACAAATATTGAAATGAAGCAAAGGGGAAGAACAATGCTCAAAATTCTTCCCAAGGGAACTCTATCAACAACAATAAAGCTAAGGAGAAAGGAGTCTACAAAGGTAAGAATCAACTTTCTCCCGAGTATCTAGGGCGTTATCGCAAAGATAATCGATGCTTCAAGTGTGGGGAGCAAGGACATGCCTATTGTGCTTGGCCCCAAAGCAATGCGCGCAATGAGCTGCCTAGACCCTCTATGGTTGAAGCTCCAAAAGAGGATTGCCAAGTATTTCTCCTTTCCTATGTACAAGCAACACCTACAGCTAATCTTTCAAGTTGTGAGAGAGAATAAGCTTTTCATTAATCAAAAGAAAAGATATTTTTTCCTACAAGAGATTCAATACTTATGTCAATTTATCTCTAAAGATGGCACCCATATGGATCCAGCAAAAGTTAGAAGTAATAAAAGGATGGCCTAATCCAATGAATCTACAGGAGGTGCGAAGCTTTATAGGTATGTGTGCATACTATAGATGCTTCATAGAAAAATTCTCACTAATAGTAGGCCCATTCATGACTTAACAGAAAAGAATGTTAAGTATTCATGGACTGAAAAAGTGCAAGAAGCTTCTGAGAAGCTTATCTCTCAACGTGTGCTCACACTACTAGATCTCTCAAAGCCATTTGAGGTCCATTATAGTGGTGATTGCCATGGAGCTATTTTGCTTCAAGAAGGACATGCCATAGCATATGAGAGTCAAAGACTCAACTCTGATAAAGTGAGTATTGGACGAATACGAAAAGAGCTACTAGTTGTTCTATATGCCCTAGACACGTGGAAACACTATCTCTTGAGGACTCCATCCATCCTATTAAATGGATTACATGCTTGAAGAACTTCATGACGCAAACCAAGCTCTTTGACAAACAAATGAGGTGGACAAATTTCCTTTTATAATTTAAATTTCATATTGCTCACATTGCTGTCAAGCACAATCAAGTGGTCGATGCACTTTCACAATGGCCAAGGGTAAGTGTGGTGTCTATAGCCACTCACAATGATCTATCTTTCATGATAGATGAGTATGCTACTGACCAAGACTTTAAATATGTAATTACAACCTTTGCATTAAGGAGAAAAAAGAACCATTCACCTTGGAGGATGGTTATCTTCCAAACGGAAATAGGCTATGTGTTACTCACCCACACAATAAGAAAGTCATGTATGAATCTCATCCTTCTCTTTATGCCGGGCAAAGAGGGACTGCATAATCTACTCTGTGAGGAGTAGAAATGTATTTATGCTGGTCTACCATGAAAAGTAAACATACAAGAATATGTTTTAAAATGCCTGGTATGCCAGAAGTTGAAACTTGAGCAAGGGAAGTGACTTGAATTGTTTTAATCGACGGGCTTAGTAAGAAAGCACATTCGATGCCCATCAAAAAGACTATTAAGTCACATCAAACAACAACCCTCTTCAGATATCAAATTTTCAAGTATCATGGCTTGCCAACATCCATAGTGTTGGAAAAAGACCTAGAATAACCAGTAATTTTTGGAAGGGTCTCTTTGAGAATCTAGGAAGTAGATTAAATTTCTCTTTTGGCCTATCATTCAAAAATGAATGAGCAAAGTAAAATAACTAATCTAATGATTCTTGAATCTACTAAATGCCTATGTCATGAAAGTAGGTCAACTTTCTCAATGAGAGAGGTCAACTTCTATGGAGAAAGAACCTTTCGAGGTTAAAGAGAGAACATCCAAAGTCCCTTACTACTTCAAGTACATGGGAAGATCTTTGCTCCCGATGAATATAGTCGAGACTCACAAGAATCTTTTCCAAATATTAAAGATGTTATATCCATCTCACAGCAAAGGAAAAAAGGGTTGTTGTTAATAAGCATAGAAGAACCTTAGCCTTTAAGGAGAATGATTGGGTCCTGTTTTTTTAAATTCTTAAGCCAATTAATGAGATGGCTTATTAGTTAAGTTTTCCCAACCATTCGCTCATGCACAATGTTTCCATGAGAGCCTACGTAAGCCTTACAAAGGAGTGCCACCAAAAGAAGCAACAGTAGCAAACCCTCCAAAAACCAAAGATAAAGAAGAAGTACTTCAATCTGAGTCCATTTGACAACATGAAGACAAGGTATTAAGAAACAAAGATTATTCAACGATATCTTATTAAGTTTAAAATTTATCCTTTTAAAGATCCTAGATGGATGCAAGTAACCTAGCTTAAGGATAATATGAATCTTGTCAATGCTTACAATGCTACACTAGAGTAAGCAAATGAAAATGCATTTTAAATAAACAATATTTTTGTCTTATAAGACTAGTTCTCTTTTTATTATGCAGAAAATTTAAGAAGTATGCAAGTGTGACGTTCTAATGAGGAAGCCTGGCATGTCCAATTACTTGGAAGGGTTGGGCCTTTGGATGTTCGGCACACTCTTTTGGCACTTAGTCAATGGTCCCTATGGCATCTGTGTCACTATCGATCCTCACGTCACCTTGCCTCACATGCACACCCATTACCATATCAATATTGAAGCTAACAATATTGCCGCTTACATGGTACCAGGTCGTGTTGAGTTTATTTGACTATTTGATACATAGTTTACTCTAGGTTTTCAATTTAAGCACATGTTTTTAGTTTGCATTTACCAGTCTTATTATTGGAACTAGTCTGGCTAGCAGCCAAATGTATCCTCTGTGTGTGTGTGTGTGTGTGTGTGTGTCTCACTGTGTGGCCGGGGGTTGCGGGGCACACATGCCAAATGAAGGAGCTTGCACCATGTTGGGGGGGGGGGGGGGGGGGGGGGGGGGGGGGGTTGTGCTAACTCACGCCCTCCTCTTGTGGGGGCACCCTATGCCTTACAAAAATAACATCCCCGTACTAATGTAGGGTGGACCATTCAAGCTACAAAGACTATATATGGCAAATGATGTATCCACTTTATTATAATGAAAAGGACGTGCATTTTTCTCAAGTGGTGTATCTCCTCTTCTCTATTTGAGCTCTTTCTTCCCCCCTTACTTGAGTATTTTGTAGCTATGGCTTCTCAAGTTTTCTACTTGCTAGAGCTATTCAACATTCTACAATTCATATCCAAGCCAAGCTTTTGGTATGCTAGTTTATCATTTCACTTGTCTATCATGATTTTTTGCACTTATACTAACACTATAAGAGGAGTTGTCTATAACCGTGTCCATAGCCGTGAAAAACAAAGGAAAAAGGACAAAGAAAAAATTACAAGAGCGAGAATCATTGCGGCTATGGACGTGGTAGTGGGTTCTCAGCAATAAACGCGGTAATAGTCGTGGCAATATACCTGTTGCTATTATCGCACATGTTGCCGCATTAATTACCGTGCTTATTGCCGCTACACGTCAATTCAAAAATAAAGGTAGTCATTTGGGCCACCCAATATTTTTGACTTGCATAAAACAATGAAATATCAATTGTTTTATGGAAGAGTATAAAAAATACCAAAGAATTGAAATTGAATTTACTTTACCTTGACAATTTAAATCGCAGAAGATCAACTATTAAAAAAAAATTACAATAAAAAGTAAATAGTTGTATATACATTGTGCCACATTGGGACTTTACGAAAGTTTGGAAAAAATATTTTTCTATCTAATCCTCCTCTATCTCATCGTTGTCCAGAGGCACGTATGCTTGATCACTTTGACTCTACGTAAACCCAAATCAAATTAAACAATTATCAGTAGCTCAAAACAATTGATACAAAACTACTTGTTTAAGCTTATCGCTTGTAGTGATCTAGCCGTCGCGTCGAATTGCTCGCGAGAGATGTGGTTGTTTTCTGTATGTCGCTCTCGATACTTGACCATATCTCTGGTGGGTTGAGAGAGAGTGATATTTTCCTAAGTTAGCAATAACAATACCAAATCATCAACTTCTCCCCCCCCCCCCCCCCCCCCCCCCCCCCCCCCCCCCCCCCCCCCCCCCCCCCCCCACACACACGAGGAGAGGAAGGAGAGCCAGAAATGCTCCTTCCCTCTCCTCTCTCTCATGTTCCCTTCCCCTCTTTCTCTCTCTCTCACACACACATTGTGTCTTTGAGAGAGAGAGAGAGAGAGAGAGAGAGAGAGAGATCACATGCATAAACAAAAAACACATACACACACACATGCATAAACAAAGAATGCATACACACACACATTGAGAGAGGAAGAGAGAGAGAGAGAGAGAGAGAGAGAGAGAGAGAGAGAATACAAAACCAACGAGAGAGAGAGAGGGGGAGAAGACAAAAGAGAGAGGTAAGGGGAGAAAACAAAGAGAAAGAGAGAGATTAGGTAATCAATGCAAGCATGATGTGCAAAGGACAGGACGCGTTTCTTTGCAGCACGTTCGCAAATTTGGCGAGTTTGATCATCTATTATAGATCGAGTTGTTGCCAATTATAACTCGTCGAACTTAGACGTTGACCAACAGGCAGCAAACTTGCAACCCAATAGACGTGTTTGCAGGCGTTTTGATCAAGCAGCATACGTGAGGCCACAAGATGTAGCCTCTGATAGCTCGGAGGATGATCATGCGACCACATGCCTAACGACTCAATGTTTGAGCCCAAGATCAATGAAATGATCGAGACAATCATGGATTCAGAAAGGCTTATTTATGATGATATGAAAAGTGAAGCTGATACGCCATTGTATGATGCAGCACGTGCATCTAGATTGAAGGCGCTCCTGGTTCTTCTCAACATGCAGGCAAATTTTGGATGGAGTGACACTAGTATCACAGTGCTTTTCAGGTGATCTATTATAATGTGTTTACTTTAATAAAAAACTCTAGATGTATAATGATCTAATAGATTACTTACACAAGTGTACCGCATTTTTTTTGTTGTGTAGATTGCTCAAAGAGCACATACTGCCAGCTGATAATGTGATGCCAGATTCCAGAGAGGAAGCAAGAAAGATATTGCAAAACTTGGCGATGTATTACAATTCGATTCACGCTTTCCCTAACAGCTGCATTCTTTTTAGAGGGGAATACATAGACATGGAAAAGTGTCCGAAATGTGATTCCAAGAGATATCGAGTAGATCTCCACGGAACAAAAATTCCACAAAAGGTTTTGCGATATTTTCCTCTGCTTCCTCGCATCAAGAATTTCTTCGAATGTAAGTCCATGGCCACCCTAGCATCATGGCATGAGGAGAATAAATGGTGTGCTACGGATTCCTACAAATTGCGCAGCCTGGAAACATATAGACAAAACATAGCCAGATTTTGCTAGGGAAGCTCTAAATTTGCAACCAGGGTTGGCTATGGATGGCGTAAATCCATTTGGTCAGAGATCAACATCTTACAGTGTATGGCCCATTTTCATCGTCAAATACAACATTCCCCCGTGGTTGACTACCAAGAAGGGGCACCTGTGTCTAAGCTGAATTGTGCCGGGGCGGTATAAAGTGAAGAATATGGATGTGTATCTTTGTCCACTATTGGAAGAGCTACAACAATTGTGGATTGGCATAGAAGTGGTGGATATGAGTTGACACACAGGTCGACGGAATGCTTTGATCATAGGCATTCTAATGTGGACCATGCATGACTATCCCAGACTAACAGAATGCTCAGGTGATTTCCACTTAAACTCAAATTGTAAATTTTGGTTTTTCACAAGCTTATCTATTGTCATGTGTATACATGCAGGGCTTCAAACAAGCGGATATAGAACATGTGTCACATGTGGACCTAGACTTAATGCACGTCAAGCGCCCTCATTGAAGAAGAAAATCTACGAAGGTCATCAAGCGTATCTTCCAAAGAATGATGTGTTACGCGATGGTTTTTTGGGAAGAGAGCCACCAACGATGTTTGCACAAGCATGGTTAGAGCAGAAGGAGATGTGTGATGAGGGTTGGCCCCCAAGGATGCCAAGAGACGCTCCCTATGGTACGAGTTACCGTATTGGCCCAGACCCAATGCAAAGCAAGAGTGACAAAGGGCACGGATGCAATGCTTAATCAATACGAGGATGCAAATCAAGAGGCGACAAAGGGCACGGATCGAGTGGAGACGGGGAAGATGACCACCGATGCATTATCTGACGGGTCTGGAGATCCTACCAACATTCATGAGCTTAAGATGGTTGCACAACCAATTGAAAAGCGCACAACAGTGCGGTGAAGAAGTGATTGAGGAGGAGTGGGAGTACTCTCGGGGTTGCGCGACCAAGGTAAGTTTGCAATGTACGACTAGTGACTTCTAGATGTTCGAACGGCCACTCATAATCTTTGTTGGTTGTAGTGTAAGTCATACACAGCAGTATGGTGTAAAGTTCAACATTTTAGGGTGGAACGGATCGACAAAAAGCATTTTACTCAAGATTGATCAGTCTAGTCGATGACAATCCTCTGATGCAGATCGTGTGGTGGCGGAACTCACTTACTTCGGCACGCTACAAGAAATTTTGAGGATCGATCATAGAGGATTTTTGGTCGACTTGTTTGATGTGCAATGGTTCAAGATAAACATGGAGGGTCGCAACGCTACTGTGCGCAGAGGAGAGTCTGGTTTCCTTGAGGTGGATTCAAATAAAAAATGGACGGACCTAAGAAACACTTTTGTACTACCCGAGAATTGTCAACAAGTAAGCATGTAAATAGTAACATCCAATTTGAGAAGTTATGTGCTTGGAGGCTGTCATGTAAGTTATGTGGCTCTGGCAGGCGATATTTCATCCTACAAAGTTTGCATCAAACTGGTGGTATGTCATAGAGGTAGCCCCTCGTAGTGCACGGACGTATGAGGGCTACCATGTGCCAATCACAGCAGCATCAATAGAGGAGATTGGAGAAGATACTCAATCAGAAGTCACTAAGGTGGTGCAAGATGAGCATCAAGCTGCTACTCTCTATGGGGTGCATAAAATGGATGACATCTGCCTAAACAGAGAGCTCTATATAGATATAAGGAGTTATGCTGAGCTATGCGAGGATGAGAGAGAGACCTCCTAAAGCCATAAACATTGTATTTGAATAATTTTTCTTCGTTTTATAATATATATTGTATTCACGTGGCTATACTTGATAAATTTAAATTGTATTTAATCGCCATTGCGTCCACTCCAGGTACGTATGCTCCAGGTATGTTCTCACAAGGAGGGACACTCCTTGGTGTGTCGTGAAAGTCTGATATCCGACAAGCACTGCGCTCCGAGTGCGATGGAGACTGAGGCTGCAATCACGAAGGAGGTGATCCATCTCTGCTTATAGATGTTGCTCGTCCCTCCACTAGATCTAGTTGATCAGATGAAAGAGACGCTAAGAAGCACTACTACTGCTTCTTGGCATCTCTTTCACCCGATCAACTAGATCTAGTGGAGGGGTGAGCAGCATCTATGAGCAGAGACGGATCACCTCCTTCACGATTGTAGCCTCAATCTCCATGGCACTCGGAGCGCAGTGCTTTTACAAGATACGTAGAATGCACACGGAAGACAAATTCACAAGAACTGCACATGATTCTCTCTACACAGGAATCCCTCTCTCCCTCCCTCTCTCTCTCTCTCTCTCTCTCTCTCTCTCTCTACTTGTCCATGTTTTCTTCTCCATTCAATATTAAGATTAAATGTTTGTGTGTTTAATGCAGGTATGGATGATGATGAGTTTCTTTCTTCTTTGTCACCCCAGCAGAGGAGGTGGTACGAGGATCATCATCTCTCTCGAGCACCATCACGTCGTTCTACTCCTTCAGCATCTCCCTTTGTTTCGGAGCACGCTCTGAAGCTTCGGTGTCGATGAGAAAATCTTCACACTCGTCTAGGCACCGACGCTCTAGTGGTGGCGGCAGCGGTTGTGGTGGGGATGTTGCTGCTGATACCTCGACCCCACCTCATGCTCGACGAGACTCTTTACCTTTCCGTTCTTTGCCCCCCCCCCACACACACACACCATCCATGGCATTGCCATCTATGCCAGGTTTTGCGCGACTATCAGTCGTTCCTAGCTACACACCACTACCTACTCCTCCAGGAGTCACCCTAGTCGACACTCCTTGCTTCGGGGCCCAGACTCCAGTGGAGACACCTGACGTTTGTACCCCCATCAACACGCCGCTAGAGACCCCTACCAGGACACCCAGGTTCACGCGTCACAGGTGAGAGGGCTTGCCGTACTCCGTCGACATCAGCGGCAGCATCATCTTGGATGATGCAAGAAGGTGATCTCGTGCATGCGCGGTCTTGCTCTCAGGTGTTTAGACACTACATACTAAACACCTGGAGTGAAGTTCCAAGTGAATTAAAAGACAGAGTCATCAGCGTGCTGCCTGACGAGTTTCCCGTGTCAACACGGGATGAGCGCTTTAATGAAGACCTGATGAAGGTTCGAATGCGCGAATACTGCAAGCACAAGCGTTCTAAAGTGCAAAAAGCAATAAAGCATGGATGGAACAGACCAGATTGGTTAGACAAAGAAGATTGGAAGAATGCAAAGCAAGCAACACGCGAGAATCCTGACAAGTGGAAGCAACAAAAGGAGGCAACCAAAGTGTGAGTAGAGGCAGGGAGCTCGCACCACTTGGGGAGCGACAGGTGGGCATCATTTGAGACCAATTTTGTAAGTGTTTTTGCATTGCTCTTTATGTTTGGTAGTTACATCTATTTGTACTTTTAAATTCTAACATAATGGATTCTTTGTATGTTTTGAACAGTGGTTGATGACAGGGCGTGATCCCACACTGTACGAGCAAGAGTACGCAGGTAGAAAGGGCTTAAACGCCCGGATGGACATTTTGAGTTCTCCGGCGGCATGGTTAGTATTAAGGTTTACTCTTTTCTATTTGTTGTATTGTTTTGTAAATTATATGTTTACACTTACAGAAAGTTGTCTTATTGTTTTTTTCTACAAAATCTAACAGATACGTCGCTTGGACGCGATGAGACGTCTGATTATACGATGTCAGTCTTACGTAGCTAGATAGCATTAGTTCCTTTTGTCATAGCATGTATAATGAGATGACGTGTATACGTCTTTTTGTAACTATTGAAAAACCATGTATATTTTCTCAATAATGACAATGGTATTGTAACTATTACATTTGTAGCCTATCAAGTCTATTCAGAGAGAAAAAAAAACCATGTGCTTGTGGCCAAGCTTTTTCGAGAGAGGGAGAGAGTTCTTGGTCAAGAGACGGAGATAGAGTGCTTGAAGGCCTTAGTTGAGAGAGGGAGATAAATCTTTTTGGAATCATCCACCTTGATTCGTGTACCACCTCTCCTACCCTTCATTCATGTCCTCTCCTCCATGACTCCTTGTTGCTTCCTTTGCTTCCACCCCTTCGTCATGCCATCTCCTTCTCTTATCTTATTTTTAGGCTATATAAAAAAACTCCCTTCTTTGCTTGTCATGGTGTGTGTCAAGCCTCCTACTGACGTGGCAGACCGGCTTGGAAGGAGCGCTAAATTTTGTGAGGCTGGCACCGAACAAGGGCACCTCGCCATGCTCAATCTTTTTTGTTTTCTTCCTCGGTTTTGTCTAAGCACTGTAGCATCGGTTACATGATACATAGTGCACCCCCCGAGCATCACCCCCTTTTAAAATTTTCCCTTATTCACACTATAATCCCTCAATTTTCATTGTCCTTGGTCGGCCTACCTTTGTGTGCCTTTGAGTGGCCATCGTCCTTGTGCTTTTGGGTGGCCAATGCTTGGTCCCTTTGTGTTCCTTTAGCATTCATAATACACCACACTTGGCATACACATCGACCAGGGAATTTCTCAGCACGACATTTGGCATGCACACGGACCAAAGCATTGCTTAGCATGACAATCAATTTTTAGTAGCCCTTGACAAACAATATCATCGTGAATTTTTGTTTCCCATACCAATGTCTTGGACAGTGCCACATGCCTTCATGATGCAAGTATAAGTAATTGCATTTGGTGAAAGGCCTTCCCTTCGCATTTGGTTAAAATGACCGGCAATTTCCTTGTCACATGCCTTCATGGTGCATGTATAAATAATTGCATTTGGTAAAAGGTCTTCCCTTCGCATTTGGTTAAAACGACTGGCAACTTCCTTGTCACATGCACTCGGGGGGTGCACTATGTAATCATGTTAATGTGTATAACGTGAGTGTGAAAGGAGGGATTTTAAAATGATAAAATTTTAGGCAATTTAAAAGAGTTACATTAAAATAAGGGTTTTTAATATTCAATTTTGGAAAAATTTCCTAGATAAGGGGTCATTTTATTCATTCAAACATGTTAAAAGAGGGGTTTTTTAAATACCCTGTGAATGCACGTTATATAGGGGAGTACTAAACAGAGAGCCCCCTGAGCACAAGCATAATGGGCATCTCTTGTTATTAACAATTTTCAATAAACAACATTCTGAATAGAGTTCATCAAGAACTTAATGTGCTTTTGTAAGGGCACTACATCTGATTTCATACCATCTGATTGCATACCAACCAAAGCATCACCAATCACAACACATTTGGCATACGTCCTGACCAAAGCATCGATGATCATCACATGTGGCTTACATTGTTGGAATTAGGGTTGCAGAGAAACACACACAGCTTGGAGAAGACAAAGGAAGATCAAGGCACACAATAGAGAGTGTGTTACTTAGTGTGCAATGAAAAGATTGATAGCCCTAGAGTGATGGGCGTATATACAATGCACGGGGGAAAAAACCTCCTAAAGAGGGAAAAGATGCCCCGACGGTCCTAGTGTGTTCACACACATCACTACCACATGTATATGGTAACAAATCCCCCCTGGAGTGATCCGGTGAACGAGAGCTGGCACATGAGTAAAGGGAAGTGCCATGCCCTAAGGATAGGATCAGTCCACAAAGGGGAGTAAGCCCAAAGCTTTGCGGAAAGCTTCAAGCTTCTCATGAGACAATGCCTTTGTGAAAAGATCTGCAAGGTTGTCCTATGTTGGCAGATAAGCCAAGCTGATCTCTCCTGCTGAGAGCCTCTCCCTGACATAGTGGTAATGCACCTCAATGTGCTTTGTGCGAGCATGAAAAACTGGGTTCTTCGCAACTGCCAATGCGCTCTGAATGTCAGTGTAGATAGTGTTGGCAGTGTCCTGTCCAACACCCAAATCAGCCATAAGGCGTTTGAGCCATACACACTCAACCGTAGCTGTGAAGACTGCCCTGTACTCAGCCTCACAACTCGAAGTGGCCACAGTAGGTTGCTTCTTGCTCAACCATGATATACATGAACTGCCAAGCATGAAACAAAAACCACTTGTGGACACTCGCGTGTCAAAACAACCAGCCCAATCTGAGTCCGAAAAAGCATGTAAGTCTGGCGGCAATGATCCCCCCTTGGGATAAAACAAGCCAAGATGTAAAGTGCCACTAAGGTAGAGGAAAATCCTCTTGACAGCCTGCCAATGCTTAGACCCTGGGCTATGCATAAATCTATTGACCTGTGAGACTGCAAACTGAATATCCGGCCTCGTGTTGCATACATAAATGAGGCAGCCAACAGCAGTTTGGTAAAGAGTGACATCAGCAGGATCACCAGCATCATGTAGACTCGACTTCAAACCTGTTTTGTTACGAGACTGGGCACCCTCCTGTTGTAGTGGTTAACTGCAATTGGGATAGCTGGGCGTAATGGTTAATTTTGTGCTGTCTATTTATTTTACTAATTGAGTTGATGATGATTTTGTAGAGTGGAATGCGGGGAGTTGATGAAGAGGCGACGGCAATTATTCTTGGCCATTTTATAGTTGCACAGTATCTTAGAATCTCATTTCAATAAGCCACTATGGCTCTATAAATATTTGTAGTGGGAACTCCCCTTATGGGTCATGCAAGAACCAATGAGCTTCACTTATTTACAAAAGTGAAGTGGTTGTAAAAGAGGGGCCTCAATTTTTGGCACCTTAAACTCAAAGTAATATATTAAATACCAACTCCACAAGAGAGGTGCCGTGGAGTTTGGGGCTAGATTTAGGCCTTTCTCTTACAGATTCTCTTCTCTACTCTCTTATGCTATGGTTATTTTGCTGTGTACTCTCTAATCTAGTCTCCATCTCTTACACATCTCCTACACTCTCTTACAAGTTTGTCTATGTCAATTCTATGTTTACTGTGTGTGTTTGTGTCATAGTCTAGGTGAGTGTGTGTGCTTGGAAATTGGAAGAAGAGGTGGACAGTTTGATGGTGATGGCTTGAAAGCTTGTGTTGAATATTCTAAGCGGTCGATCTCCCCCTCTTCTCCCAACAGTGGTATCAGAGCAACCAAGTTCAATTGAATCGGCATCAGATTTCAATTCAAGGAGGGAACTTCTCGATTCGACACACCTGATTTTGCAAATAATCGAATTTGCAAGTCAAATCTACTTGGTCGTAATTGGGAAGCTTAATCGGCGAATTATTCAACAAATTGTCGATCATCAGCAAAAGAATCGGTATGTGTATCTCTTAATTTCAAGCATCGGTTAAATTTTATCGGGAATTGGAAAATTATCGGCCAAGAAGATAAGAAGTAGCGGATTCGTAAAGAGGCCAAGAAGGTCAATTTTGGCATCGGAAAAGCAAGGAAAGATTTCAATTGGAATTAGCAACAACTCTTAATTGGATTAATCGACGAGATTGGATTCAAAGGCTTTGAAGTTCAGAGGAAAATTTTCGAGGCTTGTGAAGTTCGACCCTCTCCAACAACCTCATAATGGATCGGAGCTTGGCCAATACAAATAAATAGAGCTCATTGATCTTGTCGGCAATCTACCACGGGAACCTCTACTTACACACACACTAAGATTCATAATCGACTTGCTTCAAATTCAATATGAATTGCATCAAAGGGAGCGCCATACATTGCTGATCATTTTTGTCTACTGCTTCAAGACCAATTTCAAACTCTCCAGCTTGCCATCACCTCAATTCCAATGGCACTGTGAACTCTCCAAAACTGCACGCTGCCAGTTTGTTTTTGTCATGCATAAAAGTTAGCATAAAGTAAAGTTAGCTTCTACTTCTTTTTGAGCCTTTGAATTTGGTCGTCTACATTCTTGAAGCTTAAAAGCCTACTTTTGTTAAGAGCCTACTCGCCCACTCCTTTTCTCCGTAACCTTGGCCCTTGACAAACTCTGATCACCCTCTTTCAATCGCCGACTGCAAGTCTAAGTCTCCACGAACTTAAAAAGTCGTCGATCCCTATTTGAAACCGATTAACAAGCTTGAGCCATTAAAAAAAAAATAAAAAATCAATGAATTGTCAATTACCAATATAATTTGCGGAATTCTCTTCCGACCGCCACTACTATCTGCTTTGGGGATACGGGAGACCGGACACTACAAAATTCAACTGGCTCGGTGACACACCGTCGGACTGTCTATTCTTCGACAATTTCCTAGCACATCGCAATTCCGGACTGGACGCCACTGCTCTTTCTCAGCTAAGTACATTACATTTCTGTTATTTATCTAATTTTATTCCGCATATTGCATCTGCAAATATCACCAAATAGCCTTTTTAAGCATTACCATTTAATTATTTATTAAATTATATTTATAAAAAAAAAGAAAAAAAAAGCACGCAATCATGGCACATCTTCCTCATGCACCCACGATTGCAGAGCAACTTCAAAATTTGCAGCAGTCACTCACATATGAACGCATGCGAAGGCAAGAACTTGAAGATAAATTATTGCATTCTGCACGCACCGAATCTGCACCGACACCCAAGAAAAACAAAATTAGCAGAAAAGCCTTCACTTTCAAAGATTTTGATGGCATTAAAGATGCTAGCACGGTTCTAGCATGGGTTAGTCAGTTAGATGACTATTTTCATGATGAAGACTTTCCCGAGCGTGAAATGGTAAAGTGTGCATCCAATCATCTCACTAGCAGCGCTGCATTGTGGTGGAACGCCACCAAACAACATGGAAGAAGACCACGCACATGGAATGTATTTAAAAAATTATTTTTACCCCAATTTTTGCCCACACAGTACAAAGCTAAAGCACGACGTCAATGGGATTTAATTCGACAGGGTAGAAATGAAGATGTACAGGGTTACACTGACCGTTTTTGGAATTGTCTAATTCAATTGCAAGCTATTGAACATGTTAGTCGCAGGAAATTGAAGCGAAAGTACATATCAGGCTTGGCACTACAAATTAGTGTTGAGGTAGATATGTTCGAACCAGATTCTTTGTCAAAGGCCATTAATTTGGCTCTCAACGCAGAAAAGAAGAAAGGTGGACATTCCTCTCACACTGATCAACCTGCTAACACTAACCGCAACAAGAGACCTCCTTTTTCACCTAACTTTGACAGAAGTAAACACCAAAGCCGTACTTTTTTCAAAAGACGAAGATTTGACAATCCTCCTACCACTGCTCAACCTCATACGAGCAACAACAACAACAACACCCAGCAACGAGGCAACCAAAAAATTTTCAACCAACGTTCTCCTCCAACTTCTAATGGTAACAAAAAGGTGAAGTGTTTTAAATGCTTTCAGTATGGTCACTATGCAGATAAGTGCCCAAATGGTCATGCTAAGGGCAATGGTCAATCCAATGGCCATTCAAATGGAGTCAACAGGAATTCAAATCAGAAACCCTTCAACAACAACCGCCCCAACGGAGCTACTCTTAACCTCATCGAAGATGCTACACCCGACGACAATGAAGTGGAAGTTAACTACGGTGAGGGATATGATTGTGGTTATGATAACGATGACAACCCATCCTCAAGTACTCCTATATCTCCTCACACTTTGTTTAAAGTGCAAGGCACTGTTAAGGGCGAAAATGTCACCATTCTGCTAGATGATGGTAGTAGCCATGATTTCATTTCCACACGATTGGCACAACAACTATCACTCTCTGAAATTTCATCACCCCACAAGGTCAAAACTGTTTTTAATAATCAACGTTTTAATTGTAAAACTCAAGTCAGTGTTGAAGTTTGCATTGGTGAATTCACACAAGCACGTACATTTTTGGTAGCACCATTGCATGGACTCGATATGATTTTGGGAATGCCATTTCATCATGAATTTGACCCTTTGATTAATTATAAAACACGTACAATGTCTCTCACTCATAATAATAAAACTTTCTCCATCCAAGCAACACTAGCACAACAAAAATTTCCACTCCTCTCTCACACTCAAGCCAAACGAGCAATTCGAAAACTGGGAAAAACATATCTAGTATTGGTAAATCAAATTTCTGCTGAAACTGAAACTTCACATAATTCCACACACGATGAATTTCTCTCACAATTTAAAGACTGTTTCATGCATGATCTACCACCTGGAATTCCACCATCACGCCCAGAAGACCACAAAATTGACATCATACCGGGTAGTGAACCTCCTTGTAGAGCACCTTATCGTGTAAATCCTACCGCACACAGGGAAATACAAACTCAAATAATTGATTTACTTAACCGAGGCCTAATCCGACCTAGTAGTTCACCATACGGAGCTCCAGTACTTCTTGTCAAGAAGAAAAATGGAACCTTTCGTATGTGTATCGACTACAGGGCTTTAAACAAGATCACCATTAAGAATAGGTTTCCTATTCCTAGAGTGGATGATCTACTAGACAAACTGAAAGGGGAAAACATCTTTAGCAAAATTGACCTTAAATCAGGATATCACCAAGTCAAAATGTTTGAACATGATGTCTACAAAACTGCTTTCAGAACACAAACTGGACAGTATGAATTTCTTGTCATGCCATTTGGTTTGACAAATGCACCAGCTACATTCACACGCATGATGAATCGAATTTTCATTGACCATCAAGATTTTGTGATTGTATTTTTTGATGACATTTTGGTATTCAGTAAATCTGAAGAAGAGCATAAACAACATTTAACACCTGTATTTGATCTGCTTGCACAAAATCACTTGTATTTAAATCCTGAAAAGAGTTCATTTTTTCAATCTAAAATTGAATATTTGGGACATATTGTATCGGGTTAGGGAATACATGTCGATCCAAAGAAAATTGAAGCCATTCAATCCTGGCCTAGACCCAAAAACTTGCATGAGCTACGATCTTTTATTGGTCTTTGTAGCTATTACAGGAAATTTGTTCGTAATTTTGCTTACAAAGCACATTATTTGACTCTCTTGTTGAAGAAAAACACGCCTTATGAATGGACTGATTTGCAAGAAAGCTCATTTAATGCACTTAAACATGCTTTGACTAATGCACCTGTATTGCAATTGCCCGATTTTGAAAGACCATTCTTTGTGGTAGTCACTGATGCTAGTGGAAAAGGTATCGGTGCAGTCCTCATGCAAGATAACCATCCAATTGCTTTCGAAAGTCGTAAATTCAAACCGTTTGAAACAAAGTTCAGTACTTATGATAAAGAATTGACTGTTGTGGTACATGCATTGAAAATCTGGAAACACTATGTAATGGGTACTGACTTAATCATTAAAACTGATCAACAAAGTATCAAATATTTACTTTCTCAGCCTTTAATAGATGATAGACATATTAAGTGGGCCGCTTTTATTCAAAGCTTTCAGCCCAACATTCAATACCAACCTGGTAAAGAAAACGTTGTAGTTGATGCTTTGAGTAGAAGACCCTCACTTAATCATCTATCAACCATTACGGGAACTTCATTTGACACTATGCCTGACACTTATGCACATGATGATGACTTCAAAATGACATGGTTGCACATGCTTGATAATTCTTTACACACATTTCTCAAATACACTATTCAAGAAAACTTCCTTTATTTCAAACAAAAATTGTGTGTGACTAAACCTTTCCGTACATTAATTATTGAAGAATTGCACAAACCCCCTTATGCTGGACATAGAGGATTTGCTGCAACTTTTCAAAATTTATGTCGTGATTTCTATTGGCCTACTATGAGAATGGATGTTAAACACTATGTGTTAACTTGTTTGATTTGTCAAAAAATCAAAGCAGCTACAGGTAAGAAATTGGGACTTTTACACCCTCTCCTCATTCCTGAAAGACCTTGGAAACATATTTCAATGGATTTTGTTACTGGTTTCCCACTCACAACGCACAAACATGACATGATATGGACTATTATTGATCGTTTCTCTAAACAAGCGTACTTTGTTCCGTGTAAGAAAACACTCACAGCACATCAAGCTGCACTTTTGTTTCTTAAGACTGTTTTCCCACATCATGGTTTGCCTAAAGTGATTATTTCTGATCGAGATTCAAAATTTTGTAGTGCTTTTTGGACTACTGTGTTTGAAAATCTTGGCACTACACTTGACTTCACTTTTGCATTTCATCCTGAATCCAATGGTCAAACTGAAGTCACAAATCGCACAATCATTGATTTGCTAAAGGCTTATGTTTCTTCTCAACCTAAGAAATGGGATGATTACATACATATTTTGCAATTTGCATACAACAACACCACTCACACTACCACGGGTAAGTCTCCATTTGAAATTGTCTATGGTCACTCACTTCCTACTCCTGCTTCACGTCTTTCTAATGTTGTGCCTGCCGCTGATGATTTCACTACTGACTTTCACGATATTTATGCAAGTGTGTATTCTGCCATTAAACACTCACAAGAACTTTACACCAAGCATGCTAACAAGCATCGCAAGGCACACCAATTCACAGAAGGTGATCATGTTTTACTTCGCATCGAAAAACGAAGGATCAAAAGTGTTGACACTAATGTCTTTGTTAAGCATGCTCCTCGTTTCTATGGACCTTTCAAAATTTCAGCTGTCATTAATGATGTTTCTTTCCATTTAGAACTACCTGTACATTGGCACATTCACAATGCCTTTCACATTAGTCTTTTACGCCCATTCCGAGGACCCCTACCTCCACACCACATTTATGAAGACCCACCTTCACTTGTAGACCAAGAAGAGCAACTCATCCCTGACAAAATAGTTGACCATGAGACCACCACTACACGCACTGGAATGGTTTATAACCGTTACCTTTTGACTTTCAAGGGCCACCCTAGAGAGGATGCCAAATGGATGCCTGAAAAGTTTTTTCGCAACTTTCCCAACCTTCTCCATACTTTCCATCACTCACGGTCCAGTTGATTTCTCTATTGAGCAACTGAGGACAGTTGCTATCCCTGGTGGGAGGGATGTTATGAGACTGGGCACCCTCCTGTTGTAGTGGCTAATTGCAATTGGGATAGCTGGGCGTAATGGTTAATTTTGTGCTGTCTATTTATTTTACTAATTGAGTTGATGATGATTTTGTAGAGTGGAATGCGGGGAGTTGATGAAGAGGCGAAGGCAATTATTTTTGGCCATTTTATAGTTGCACAGTATCTTAGAATCTCATTTCAATAAGCCACTATGGCTCTGTAAATATTTGTAGTGGGAACTCCCCTTATGGGTCATGCAAGAACTAATGAGCTTCACTCATTTACAAAAGTGAAGTGGTTGTAAAAGAGGGGCCTCAATTTTTGGCACCTTAAACTCAAAGTAATATATTAAATACCAACTCCACAAGAGAGGTGCTGTGGAGTTTGGGGCTAGATTTAGGCCTTTCTCTTGCAGATTCTCTTCTCTACTCTCTTATGCTATGGTTATTTTGCTGTGTACTCTCTAATCTAGTCTCCATCTCTTACACATCTCCTACACTCTCTTACAAGTTTGTCTATGTCAATTCTATGTTTACTGTGTGTGTGTGTGTGTCATAGTCTAGGTGAGTGTGTGTGCTTGGAAATTGGAAGAAGAGGTGGACAGTTTGATGGTGATGGCTTGAAAGCTTGTGTTGAATATTCTAAGCGGTCGATCTCCCCCTCTTCTCCCAACATGTTTCCATGGGAGTGGCAATAGGATTGCAATCCTCAAGTCCAAACTTACATAGCAATGTCTCTATGTAACTTTTCTGACACAAGGCAATACCACCATCACACTGCTTAAACTATATACCCAAATAATGATGCAATAGCCCCAAATCTTTCATCTTGAACGTAGCATTAAAATTAGCCTTAAATTCTGAAATATGTCTCTCATTTGGTCCAGTGATCAGCAAATCATCAACATAAAGAACCACAATGAGAAGTACATCACCCTCACGCTTTACATACAATGTGCTTTTTGTTGGACTGTTAAGAAAGCCTTGTTTGACCAAATGAGTGTCAGCTTTCTCATACCAAGCACGAGGAGATTGCTTCAACCCATACAAATCCTTGTTACATTTGCACACTTTGTCCTCTTGTCCTTTTATGACAAAACCTCGAGGCTGCGTTACATAAACTTCCTCAAATATGTCACCATTCAATAAAGCAGTAACAATGTCTAATTGATGTACATCCCAACCAAAATGAGCTGCCAATGCACATAGAAAATGCACAGTAGTCATACGACAAGTGGGAGCAAAAGTCTCTTCATAATCTATGCCTTTTTGATGTGCATAACCCTTTGCAACAAGTCGAGCCTTATGGCGATCGATCTCACCATCCGGCTTGCGTTTCAACTTGTAAACCCACTTCGTACCAATGGCCTTTTTGCCAAGAGGCAAATCACATTAAGTCCATGTGTCATTTTCTATAAGTGCGTCATATTCTGATTGCATGGTAGCCATCCAATTTTCTGAATTTTGTGCTTCATCAAAAGTCAAAGGCTCCTCAACATCATGTAAGCTAGACACAGCCAAAGCATAACAATCTGATGCATAAGATGCATGGTGAGAGCCTGAACGAGTACGACTAGACAAAGGTGCATCCAATTTATTGTCACGCAAAGTGTGCACCAGCCATTTTGGCATACCTCTAGCCTTCTCATTTTCAGCCCTTTCCTCATCAAGTACATCATGTACATCTACATCAGTAATAGGCTGATCTAGAACATTTTCAGAAACCCCCATAGGCTGTACATTTGCCTCATTGGAACTTACATTCGTATTTTCACCACTGAAAAGAGGCAACAGAGTGTCATAAATGTCCTATGAGCTTACATTACTGTCTCTAGTACATGACAGCAAGGGCTGAATAGAATCTTCCACAAACACTACATCCCGAGAAACCAGAATATGTTTTGTTTGTGGATGATAGAACCTGTAACCTTTGCTTTCAGCACTATAACCAACAAAAATACATTTGACAGCCTTATCATCCAATTTTCTGCGCTGCACTTGTGGCACCAAAGCATATGCCAAACAACCAAAAACACGGATGTGCTCAATAGAATGTTTTCTATCATGCCATGCTTCATATGGAGTAATAGACTGCAAAGCTTTCGTAGGACACCTGTTAAGTACATAAGTGGCACACATAATGGCCTCAAGCCAAAGAGAATGCGAAAAAGCTTGACTTTTGACCATACATCGTGCCATTTCCGTTAGTGACCTGTTTTTCCTCTCAGCAACACCATTTTGCTGAGGTGTATAAGGCATTGTACATTGGTGTTTTATCCTACGACTATCCAGAAATGCATTAAATTCATGAGACATATACTCCCCCCCTCGATCGGAACGGAGGGTGCCCATAGTACATTTCGAGACATTTTCAGCCATAGCCAAAAATTGTTTGAAGCACATAAAAACTTCGGACTTCGCTTTAAGCAAAAATACCCATACATGCCTGGAGTAGTCATCAATGAAAGTCATGAAGTACAGGTAATTGCCCAAGGACGGAGTTTGCATGGGCCCACAAACATCACTATGCACAAGCTGCAACCTACATGTGGCCCGAACTGAACCATCCTTTGGAAATTTAGAACGCTGCATCTTACCCAAAATACAGCCTTCACAAACATGTTTGACAGGTGCTTCAAGAGGCGCCAAAGAAGCAACCATATCAGACTTCTACAAACGCAGCAAACTGGCAAAATTCAGATGACCAAAACGTGCATGCCAAAGTTTTGCATCTGAAATAGCCCTTGAATCTGCAACAGCATTTGCAAAATTTTTCCACACTTGTCATACAAAGTGAGCTTATATAGCCCACAGCACAAAAGGCCAGATGCAACAATTTCATCACCAAAACTGAGATCATGAACTGTACATCTGTCATCCACAAATTTGACTACAAGTCCAAGTCTAGCAAGTGCAGATACAGACAAGAGATTCTTCTTGATCCCAGGTACATAAAGTGCATCAACAAGTGTGAAGGAACTGCCATTAGCAGCAGTGAGCACAATCTTTCCAACTCCTTGAACTGGATAAGAGGCGTTGTTGGCACAAGTGACTGAATTCCCATGAGGGACTGACTCGAGAGAGGTAAACAATTCACGATGTGAGGTAATGTGCTTTGTAGCACCACTGTCAAAATACAACACATGTGAATCTACAGCAACTGACAAGCATGCATCATGGACAGTAGGATTGTAAGTGCACTCTGCGCTAAAAGCCCATTCTGCATCAACATCAGCATTAGAGTCTCCTTTCACAGAAGACTCAACAATGGATGCATTTGTAGTGGAACCAGCATTTGCAGTGGAACCACCCTCTTTCTTCTTAGCCTCTTTGGCCTTCAACTTAGGACACGACTTGATCAAGTGATCATTGGCTTTACAATAATGGCAACGCATCTTCTTTTTGCCCTTATCACCAGAATTGCCAGACGAAGTGCTGACAGCAGAAGCATTAGGAACAGAATTTTTGCCACTCGCGGCAGAACCATAAGAAGTGGCTGCATTACTGTTACCACCCTTTCTTTGAGAAGCAATAAAAGCTTGTTCAATTGCACGCTGCCTAGTCCTGTTTTTTCTAGAAAGTGACTCTTGCAACAGCAATGTGCATAATGCATCAAACTTGACAACTTCAGGATTTCCTTGGGTCATAAGTCTCCAAATACTAGCAAAAGCCTGGTAGGAATCAGGTAAGGCATCAAGAACAGTCTGCACAAGGGAACTGTCTGAAATGACTTCACCTACAGAAATAAGCTGCTCATTGATATCCTTGACACTAGCAAGGAAAGTGTCCATATCATCTTCCTCATGCATAATCTTCGACTCCAGCTCTTTACGCAGCAAAGCAATTTTAGCCTCATTGCAGGTTGCATAAAGACCTGCTAAAATATCCCAAGCCTGTTTTGCAGATTTTGCTGAACGGATGTGAGGAACAATGGTGCTCTTCACACACAACGCAATCAATGCATGAGCCTGCGCATCCTGAACATCCCAACGAGCTTGTTCTGCCGTAGGCAAAACAACTCTAACAGCTGCAATCCTTGCAGCAAGACCTGCAACATCCTCAACATCGCCTACATCCTCAAAACCAGGACGTACATCAATGCCATGCACAATGTTCCAGACACCCTTTGACACAAGAACATGTTGCATCATATAAGCCCACATAGGGTAGTTGTCCCCATCCAACCTGTCCTCAGCAACAAACATCTTGAACACATCTGTGTTGTTGTTGTCAGCCATGGTAAATGCTGCACCTGATGTGAAAACTGCCCGAAAATAGGAGAAACGGAGCAGGAACAACCTGTGTTATATAACACAAACCGTAGAAGACTATAAGGCACCTGTTATGCAGAAAACGATACTGACAGAAATTCTGTACAAAATGACGAAATAGCCTGTGCAATACTGCGTGTAGTGGAAACGGAGGCCGAAATGCAAACGCTCGCCAAAGCTCACTGAAATCGGAGAAAGTGAGCAGGCGTGTGTTGGAGCAGCTGGCGACTAAGCCCGGGAGGACGTGACCTGCTCTGATACCAATTGTTGGAATTAGGGTTGCAGAGAAACACACACAGCTTGGAGAAGACAAAGGAAGCTCAAGGCACACAATAGAGAGTGTGTTACTTAGTGTGCAATGGAAAGATTGATAGCCCTAGAGTGATGGGCGTATATACAATGCACGGGGGAAAAAACCTCCTAAAGAGGGAAAAAATGCCATGGCGGTCCTAGTGTGTTCACACACATCACTACCACATGTATATGGTAACATACATATCGACCACCATAGTGTTGAGCACAACTCAGGAATCATACCCTCCTATCAATGCGCTGCATGAGATCACATTCCGAACAAGATGCATCCTTGAGCAATTATTGCTCTATTAAGTGCACCAGATTCTAGTACCTGGTTGAAGTGCAAAAACTCCCAGACGACACACTGATCGAGGCACCAAAACTGGTATAGAACTGCAAACTTCTCAAACTTCATAACTTCCTCATTGTAGCTCCAATTGCTCAGCTGTAAAGAGAGGCCTGTAGAGCTCTTTGAGTAGTGAAATTCTAATCCATAAAAATCCATATGTCACCTCAAACATACTCACTTTTAGCATTAAAAGTATAGTTTTTGGCCCTCAAAGCCGCATCTAGCATCATTTAGCATTAAACTTGCTTGTTACCAAGTCCTTAATATCACTGCTTAATAAGCATATAGCCTTCAAGTAGGCTTAGCTCTCACCCCTTTGCTCTTTTTCCCATCA